>NC_063358.1:21636369-21636848 GCF_021869965.1 Rhincodon typus
GGTATCAATGTGGATTTCACAAGCTTCAAAATCTCCCCTCCCCCTACCGCATCCCAAAACCAGCCCAGCTCATCCCCGCCTCCCTAACCTGTCCCTCCACCCACCTCTAGCCGCACCCCCATTTCCTACCTACTAACCTCATCCCGCCCCCTTGACCTGTCCGTCCTCCCTGGACTGACCTATCTCCTCCCTACCTCCCCACCTACACTCACCTTTACTGGCTCCATCCCCGCCTCTTCGACCTGTCTGTCTCCTCTCCACCTATCCTCTCCTCTATCCCTCTTCTATCTGCCTCCCCCTCTCTCCCTATTTATTTCAGAACCCCCTTCCCCTCCCCCATTTCTGATGAAGGGTCTAGGCCCGAAGCGTCAGCCTCTCTGCTCCTATGATGCTGCTTGGCCTGCTGTGTTCATCCAGCCCTGCACCTTGTTGTCTCATTGTTATTGGCTGATCACTGGCATCCATCTTCAAGCAAGGCA
>NC_063358.1:21641848-21662237 GCF_021869965.1 Rhincodon typus
GATGTTCACCTGCACATCTGCGAATGTGGTATACTGCATCCGCTGTACCCGTTGTTGCCTCCTCTACATCGGGGAAACCAGGTGGAGGCTTGGGGACCGCTTTGCAGAACACCTACGCTCGGTTCGCAATAAACAACTGCACCACCCAGTCGCGAACCATTTCAACTCCCCCTCCCTTTCCTCAGACGACATGTCCATCCTGGGCCTCCTGCAGTGCCACAACGATGCCACCCGAAGGTTGCAGGAACAGCAACTCATATTCTGCTTGGGAACCCTGCAGCCCAATGGTATCAATGTGGATTTCACAAGCTTCAAAATCTCCCCTCCCCCTACCGCATCCCAAAACCAGCCCAGCTCATCCCTGCCTCCCTAACCTGTCCCTCCTCCCACCTATCCCCTCCTCCCACCTCTAGCCGCACCCCCATTTCCTACCTACTAACCTCATCCCGCCCCCTTGACCTGTCCGTCCTCCCTGGACTGACCTATCTCCTCCCTACCTCCCCACCTACACTCACCTTTACTGGCTCCATCCCCGCCTCTTCGACCTGTCTGTCTCCTCTCCACCTATCCTCTCCTCTATCCCTCTTCTATCTGCCTCCCCCTCTCTCCCTATTTATTTCAGAACCCCCTTCCCCTCCCCCATTTCTAATGAAGGGTCTCGGCCCGAAACGTCAGCCTTCCTGCTCCTATGATGCTGCTTGGCCTGCTGTGTTCATCCAGCTCCACACCTTGTTATCTCAGATTCTCCAGCATCTGCAGTTCCTACTATCCCCAATCAAAATAACTGCCTGGTTAAATAGTCACCCAGTTCTTGTGGAAGTCGATACCGGCACGGCCGTCCCAATGTTTGCAGAATCAATCTTTAAAAAAAATTCACTCTGGACCCCAAACCTTATGTTTACATAAGACCTCGGCTGGACTGAGAACCTATATTGGAGAATCTTTACAGATTAAGGTTACAACTTCAGTTCCAGTCTCAAATGAGAAGAAGTTAATTCAGTTATCACGAATTGTAGTAAAAGGCTCAGACCCAAGCCTGATGGGTTGAAATTGGTTGAGAAAGATTTACCTTGACTCGCTCAACATTTTTTTGATTAGAAAATGGCTGCTTGAGTGAAGTCTTTTAGGTCTACAAAATCATGAGAGGTATAGACAGGGTGGATAGCAAGAACCTTTTTCCCAGAGTGGGGGACTCAATTACTAGGGGTCACGATTTCAAGGTGAGAGGGGAAAAGTTTAAGGGAGATATGCGTGGAAAGTTCTTTACGCAGAGGGTGGTGGGTGCCTGGAACGCGTTGCCAGCAGAGGTGGTAGAGGCGGGCACAATGGCATCATTTAACATGTATCTAGACAGATACATGAATGGGCAGGGAGCAGAGAGATACAGGTCCTTGGAAAATAGGCGACAGGTTTAGATAGAAGATCTGGATCGGCGCGGGCTTGGAGGGCCGAAGGGCCTGTTCCTGTGCTGTAATTTTCTTTGTTCTTTGTTCTTGTTCTTAATTAAATATCCAAAGGTTTTTCAGGAAGGCCTAGGTACTATCAAAGGAGCCAATGCCACCTTGCATGTTGATCAGGAAGCAATTCCACGATTCTGCAAGGCCCACCCAGTGCCATTTACCTTATGTGCAAAAGTAGAGGCAGAAATCAGGAGGCTGGACAGCAAAGGAATCATCAAACCAGTTTGGTCATACCGATTGTGAAGCCTGATGGGTTGCTTTGCCTTTGTGGTGATTTCAAACAAATGGTAAACTGTTCCTCACAATACCCAATCCCTCACATAGAAGATTTATATGCAAAACTGGCAGGGCAGGCTGCCCTTCGCAAAGTTGGACAAGAGCCATGCATACCTGAAATTGCAGTAAGATGAGAATTCCCAGAAGAATGCTACAATTAATACCTATAAGTGTTTGTACTAATATACAAAACTGCCATTTGGGATACCATCAGCCTGTGCCGGTTTTCAGTGGAAGATGGGGAGTATTTTACAAGGTATACCCCATGTTACCAATTATCTGGATGTCATGCTAATAATAGGAAAGACCAATAAAGAGTACTTAGAGAAACACCACAGGTCGTGCAGCATCAGGGCCTAATGAAGGGTCTAGACCTGAACCATCAGCTCTCCCACTCCCTGAAGCTGCCTGACTTGCTGTGTTCCTCCAGCTCCACACTTTATTGACTCTGACTCCAGCATCTACAGTTCTTGCTATTTCTAAAAGTACTTAGCGAATTTAAACATTGTCCTTCAATGTTTCTCCAAGATAGGCTTATGCCTTAGAAGGGAAAGATGTGTGTTCCAGGCACCCCCAAGTGACCTAATTGGGTTAGAGTGTCAATAAGACCCATTGGAAGATAAAGTGAGGGCAATCAAAAGTGCCCCAGTTCCCAGGTCTGCACCAGAACTTAGGTCTTTCCTTGGATTGGTGAATTATTATGGAACATTCATATGTAACCTGGCTTCCATCCTGGCACTCTTACATCTGCTATTGAAAAAGGGTCAACTTGGAAATGGTCTCATAGCAAGACGTATCCATTAGGGAAGTTAAGAAGCAGCTATCATTGTCTAAGTTGTAGGCATACTGTGATCCCAAGCAAGATCTGATGCTAACATGCAATGCACCCTGTATGGTATTGGGTTAGTGTTAGCTCACAGATGGCTTAATGGAGAGGAACGACCAGTAGCGTATGCTTCCCAGACTTTGGCTGATGCAGCACGCAAATAAGCCCAGGTAGAGAAGGAAGGTTTGGCGTTCATCTTTAGCGTAAGACAGTTCCACCAATATCTGTACAGACATAAATTTGTAATAGTAACAAACCACAAACCCCTGCTAGCGCTATTCAAAGAGGACAAAGCTGTGCCGTCCATCGCTTCAGATCGAATTCAGCGGTGAACTCTCATACTAAGTGCATACAATTACAAGTTGGAAAACCATCTGGGAAGCCAAGTAGCAAATACTGATGCCTTGAGCCGCTTCCCACTGACAGGTACACCACCAGTGGTCCTGCTACTGGAAAAGTCTGTTCTGGTTTTAAACTTTCTGGATGCCCTTCCATCACTGGTTACACTGTGGATGCAAAAAGATCCAGTTCTGGCAAAACAGGAACAGCTGGTAGTGATGGGGGATACCAAAGGGCCATCACAACGAAAATTGAAACCTTTCTGGACTCAGTGAGCCCAGATCACTGTAGAGGATGCCATATTATTATAGGGAGCCAGAGTAATTGTCCCAAGCAAAGGTCACTGCCAGATATTGGCTGAACTCCACCAGGGTCATCCAGGAGTGTCCAAAATGAAGATGTTGGCGAGACATTATGTCTGGTGGCCAGGATTGAATGTAGATATAGCTGCATTGGTGGGGCAGAGGCTAGAGTGCCAAAACAGGCAAAGGTTTTCACTAGCAGTTCCCCACATTCATGAGAAAGGCTGGGAAAACTATGGGCTCAGTTAGAAGTCGACTATGCCAGCTCTTTTATGAGCTCAATATTCTTATTCATTGTGGATGCCCACTCAAAATGGTTGGATTTGCATAGAGTTCATCGTCAAAGACAGGAGAAAACCTGTGAGCATCTTTTGCAATACACAGGTTCCTGGCAGCGTTGGTCACAGACAATAGGTCATCGTTTACCAGCATGGTATCTGTGTATTCCCTAAAGTTGACTGATATTTCGCATATAATGACAGCTCCATACCATCAATTGTCCAATAGCTTGGTGGAAACAGCAGTCCAAACTTTGAAGGCAAGCTTAGAGAAACAGCCTACAGCTTTACTAGATAACAAACTGTCCTGGTTCCTACTTGATTATCAGACCACCCCTCATACAACTACAGGGATAGCTCCAACAGAGTTGTTAATGGGGAGGAGATTCCGCACCAGGCTAAATCTGATCTTCCCGGACCTAGACAGGGAGGGATAAACAGCATCAGGGACGCCAATGCCAGACACAAGCCTTCTCTAAGTGAGAGGGACAGTTTACCTATGGAGGACAAGGTTTGGTAACAAAACCACAGAAATGGCCCTACATTGGCAAGAGGTGTGGTTGACACTAGGTCAGTTCCCATGACGTACAAAGTTCAGGTAGGTGAGGCGGTCCTGAATAAGCATGTGGAACATATGAAAGCTGCAACCTCTTAAACAGGGCAGCGAGCAAAATATACCTGGCTCTTCAGAACAGCCAGAAAGGCTGTTGGAGCCCGTGGGTTCTTCCCATCTGTCTAGTGTCGAAGAAATCTTAGCGTCTGAGACGCACATGGTGGATGCCACAGCCTCGATGTCTTTACAGTCTAAAGAAGAGGATGAATTTCTTCTGAGATGCTCAGGGTACAACAGGCAGGCTACAGACCAGTACATGCCGCCCATATCTGAGGCTGAGTCGGAGTAACTGGACCCAGAGCAAAAATGCCCCAGGAAAGGTTACAAGAAAAAGAACAGGCCTAAATCCCTGGACTTAGAGGGGGTGGGATGTAGCCATTGTAACAAAGTCAAACAGGTGGACCTGATAGAATATGAGTTCCCTGATTGGATCAGATTAACAGCCCCAGTCAGGGAGCCCTGTCTGATGGACATAAACAGGGATACCAGGGGTTCTATTCCCTCTGAGAGCTGGCTCTGCAGAAGCTGGACCAGTGTCAAGTACTATCCAGGTGTAAGTAAAAGGTGATTTGGTGACAGGATACCGTTCTCTACGGAATTATTTCACCCTTCCTTCTCGGGAATTACTCTTGCCCCTTCAATGCATCTATATCATTCCTCCCAATTTCTCTTTGTGGTAAAATATTGCAACTATTGTACTCTGGTTAAAGATTAATGGAAACAGCAGCTATCATCTTGGACCATTCTCTGCTATGATTTCTGTAAACTGCATGTTTCTTTCACTACTATCTTTCTAAGAAAATTCTGATGGCAAAATGAATTCTTGGCTTAGGCACTCATTGTCTGTTGAGCAAGAGTATTGGCCAAGTGCTTTCAATCCAAAATACAAAGGTATATTCAGGGGCTAAATGTCTGGGTTGATCTCATATTACTCTTACTATTAAAATAGATGAGTAACCAGAAGATTACTGACAATCACATAATAAATAAGACATGGAAGCAAGAATATATTATATCAGAAAGAAAATTTAAATATCTGGTTTAGGTGGCCATCTTTTTATCAAGCAAAAGATTTTGATTCCTTATTGTAACAATAGTTTCTACCATCACAACCATGATTCAGAGATCAGAAAATAGCAGTCAAAGTGTGACTGACATACAGAGTTGGCAGAAGAAATAGTTACTGACTTTTCTGCTCAACTCAGTTGAGGACAGGAAAACTACAGGCTCCAGAGGCTTTTAATTGTTCATGTGTTCAGTCTGATCACAGTAGACATTAAAACCCCAAGATTTCCTTGATCAAAATTACACAGCCATATCTGCATAGTATGGAAAAGGATATCCTTCCAAACAATCTTCCTTCTTTTTTCAACAAATAACACAGTTAACACTGGCAAAAAATAAAAGCATTGAGTGAAAGCGCCAATTCAGACTGGTACTCAAATATCCATTTTCTGGTTAGATGTATTATATCCAAGTTTTGTGGTTGTTTGGCCCCTGCAGTCAGTTATTCATTTGATCTCCCATGTTTAAGAACGATTTCAGACTCATTCATATATGTAACATCAATTTATTGTTTTGTTTAATGGGGCTTTGTTCATAGTTATCAAGATTCTAATTTTTTCGAGGAGAATTTTGCAGCATGAACTAATTTAATCTTCAACTAGCAATACTCTGACATGCCAAATAATAACTGAACCATTTTATGACACAGTACTGGAGGAAATTTTGTAGCCCGAATGGAGCCTGTCTATTTTTCATGCAGTACATCAAACTATTGTACATCTGCCTAACTTCTCATTTTGGCCAATTTCCCAAAGCCTTCATTGTAGGCAATGAAAAAAAAACATTTATAACCCAGAGATAGTCTGCAAATCTTTGTTGTTGGCAGGACTTTTTGTAAGACATTAGAATGATTGAAATGATATATTCTTGGCAGCGTTCTGTATTTCACCAGAACCCATTCATGGTTGAGGGAAAGACCCGAAATGTAAAGCTCAAAATCACGAGGCGAGATCAAATACCGGAATAGAATATTATTGAGAACATTCTGTTCTTATGCCACTTTTGGAATTTCAGTAAAAGAAAAATGATGCAAACAACATGCAATAATGTAATGTATGTCTTCCAGAAATCTTAATCACAGGGTGCCAGTGAACCAACAAACACAGCTTCTAACAGTGCCTATCACGCAAAGGTTTAAAGAATAATCATCTCTTTCAGGCTTAGTAGAATCTAGCAACTGAACCTGTTGCAGTTCTGTATACTGCCAAATAAGATTTAACTTGTCAAGTCACACAAGCCTAGGTTTGCACTTTAAACAGAACATTATAGAATGACATTAACACTTCACCAGCAAAAAGGACCTTTTGTTTGTCTTCACAAAATTCTTTTGCAGTAGTAGTATTGTGGAGTGATATGCATGAATATGGCACTATGGGCTGTTTGTAGTTGAAGCCACGTGAAGACCTATATTCCTACAAGCGGGCTATTGGTGCTCAATGGGTAACTACAGCAGCTGAGAAAACATTTCACACTATTCAATACTACACTAAACATCAGATTTATCAAAATAACATGAGAATGATCATTCTTATAGCTCGTAAAACTACCTGGTTTATAGTAGGTTAGATTCATAGACAACAAGTATGGAATAAAGGAACCCTGACTATCCACGCTTCTTACTGGCTATGTAGCCTTTGTGCCCCCACACATATCTGACCCATTGCACTGGAATTAATCTTTCCTGCTTGCTTTTGCAGAGTACTGTTGCTTTGATTTACTACTTTTATTCTGATTTCATCTGCAAACCTTCATTTCAATGGTAGGGATGAGACAGAAAACAGCTACTGGAGACATGCAACTCCCAGGTGTACATAATGTTCACCCACGATCTCTAAATCTGAACACTTCCATAATCCACGAGCTGATTTTTATGTCCAAAGGAATTGGTCCAGGAAATAGATGCTGCGCTACTCCTGGACTTTCTCATTGATGGCTCCAAATGTAGGTCAGGCTGTAGTGTATCTTCTTTGTTTATAAGGTTGAATCTGTATGAAGACTGCACAGCAAAATCTTTTTGAGGCAGTAAGACCCAGGTCCCTCAGATGTGTTAGGGCAAGTGCTGGAGGGGATGGAGATAGAAAGCATATTGGTACAATTCTAAATCTGCCATCTTTGAGGAAGAGGCAAGAACTCACATTAATATAACTCTTTCCATGGCCTTAGGATGTCTGAAAACATTTCACAGCCAATTAAGTATTATCGGAGTGCATCCATGGCTGTAATGTAGTGACAGTTCATTTGTGACAGAAAAGCTGCAATGATATAAATGACCACTTTTTCTTTTCAATGAAGTGTGTTGAGGCATTTATCATGATCTGACAGTAAAAATATTCAGAAAAAAGCACAGAATTATGTATCAAAATATTTTTATATCCACCTGCTTCCTCCTGAGCCATAAATTCTAATGAAGTTGTCTCTGAAGGACACATGGTGAATTTTATCACTATTGTGCTGTGAATCAAGAAATTTTGCCTACTGTTGCTCAGTTTCCTTTACTGGGATCATCAGCTTTCAATATGAGACAATGATCTATAAAGGTCACATTGTGAGCTTACCTACTTTCTGTAAGAAATATTCAATGGTGTTCATGTACTTTATTACAGCTAGCTCTCTGCCCTATTTTGAACAAGTGGGAAGAAAGGAGTCCCCTTTGATTCTGTTTAGGTTTTAGACTTTACATTAATCCAAATTTATTAATGACCAAAAATATCCGCAAGAAAATTGAACCTTGCATTTTAATTTTAAAGATACATTTTTATAGAATATTTTTATCACAACATTTTAAATGAAATGTAATACATCATTTATATGTCATAATAATCTGACAAAAGTAGTACTTTCTCTCTCCCCTAATAAAATTTGGATTGCTATTTTAGTTGCTGTTTATTATTCAGGAATGGTGCAAATTCTAGAATTTATTCCCTGAAAGAGTGGTAGAGTCAGAAACCGCATTGCGGTTATGAATCTTTTGCATATGCAGTTGAGGTGCCTTTTTCTCCACAGACCAGCAGTCGCTTGGTGGAATTTTGCTGAAGGGCTCTTTCAGCCAGCATAGACATGTTGGATCAAATGGCCTCCTTCTGTGACATTTACTTACTTGAGTTTCCACCTAGAGGAAACTAATTTTGGACAATTTATGAAAGTAGAGGACAGTATGGTATTGTCTGTGCTTTGGAAATTTCAACCCGTCTATGTATTAACAATGCTTTACACAAGTGCTGTTGTTGGTGAGGCAGACAAAGAGACACATAATTTAGTTTGTGATTCAACTTGATTTTTAACAACATACTTATTAACACATCACATGAGTATTTCCCAAATTCCCACAATATTTACTCTCTATCCAATTCTAACTGTCTCATGAAGGATATTATCTGCAATGATCTGGGTGTTTGAGCTGGGCCGTTGGAATCTCCTTCCTCTCCGATGTAGGGCTGGCACTTCCACGAAGGTAGGTCTCGCAGGTTAGGGCAGGTCTTCTCCTGGGTCTTCTTGGGTTGCCGCACAGTCTTCTGCCACGAGTCTTGTTATGTCTTCTCTGAGAGTCTTCACTGAAGGGGTGGCTTTCCGCTACGTGTTCTTAACAATCCTTGCCCCAGAACGTCTTAGCCTTCAGCCAAAGGGTCATACGCAGGATTCAAAAGATCCAATGTGGTTGCACCAACACCCTTCACTATCACCATGCCGAAGAGTTGTAAAGTGCACATTCTCAAGCAGTGGCTGGAAGTCAAGCTGTCAGAAAGTCTGATTGATACTTCTCCAGTACACAGCCCTGGGAATGGTTGTAACTAGTTCCCCCTGAGCCTTTGTGACCTCTTTGACCTTGGTTTCCTCTGTCCTCTGAGGCTGATAGCTGTTCAGTGCTGTATAATTTAACTTGGCAATTTCCTGTCAGGCCTGATTTCTCAAGCTATGGGATAATTTAGAATGTCCAATTTTGGGCACATTGTCACCTGACCACAGTAATGTCACTTGTAATTGGACACATTTGGTCTTAAAGTGAAATATTTAAACAGTGAAATGTGGGTCATTTCAGGGGAGGCGATGGTCTACTGGTATTATCGCTCGACTATTAATCCAGAAACTCAGCTAATGTTCTGGGGACCTAGGCATGAATCTCACCTTGGCAGATGGTGGAATTTGAAATCAATTTAAAATATACAAGTCTGGAATTTGGAATCCACCGATGACCATGAAACCATTGCCGATTGCTGAAAAACCCATCTGGCTCTCTAATAATGAGATAACAAGGTGTAGAGCTGGATGAACACAGCAGGCCAAGCAGCATCAGAGGAGCAGGAAAGCTGACATTTTGGGCCTAGACCCTTCTTCAGAAATGGGGGAGGGGAAGTGTGTTCTGAAATAAATAGGGAGAGAGGCGGAGGTGGATAGAAGATGGATAGAGGAGAAGATAGATGGAGAGGAGACAGACAGGTCAAAGAGGTGGGGATGGAGCCATTAAAGGTGAGTGTAGATGGGGAGTTAGGGAGGGGATAGGTCAGTCCTGGGAGGACGGACAGGTCAAGGGGGTGGGATGAGGCTAGTAGGTAGGAGATCGGGGTGGGGCTTGAGGTGGGAGGAGTGGATAGGTGGGAGGAAGGACAGGGGACAAGCTGGGCTGGTTTTGGGATGCAGTAGGGGGAGGGGAGAATTTAAAGCTTGTGAAGTCCACATTGATACCATTGGGCTGCAGGGTTCCCAAGCGGAATATGAGGTGCTGTTCCTGCAACCTTCGGGTGGCATCGTTGTGGCACTGCAGGAGGCCCAGGATGGACATGTCATCTGAGGAATGGGAGGGGGAGTTGAAATGGTTCGCAACTGGAAGGTGCGGTTGTTTAGTGCGAACCGAGTGTAGATGTTCCCACTCTCTCCCACTGGCTCTCTAATATCCTTTATGGAAGGAAAACAGCCATCATGTAGGCCTGGTCTGGCCTACATGTGACGCCAGATCCTCAGCAATGCGGTTGACTGAACTGCCCTCTAAAATGGCCTGTAAGACATTCAATTCAAGGCAGCTAGGGATGGGCAATAAATTACAGCCAGCCAGTGACATCCATGACCCACAAATGTATTAAAAAAAATTTCAGAACTGTATGTCATCAACTGGAGTTTAAACCATACAATTTTTCAAAATACTTGCCTCTACTATCCTTAACCAAACAGGATTTTAAATGAATGAACAATAAACTATGTTGTTTCTTTTGCAAAATGAAACACTGAATCATTACGAGACCAGCTAATGCATCATTGAGGAATAAATATCCAATCCTCCGAGGGAGGGTAGGGAAGAGGGTCTGGTTGAGACGCTCTTCTCACGGTCAGTGTAGACTCAATGGGCTGAACGGCCTGTTTCCTTTACTGTAGCGGTTCAATGATTCCATGAAATGACTTTGAAACCTGGCCAGTCTGTACTCTGGAGAGCAAAACTATTCAATTGGAGCATCTAAACATTTAAGAAAGAAAAGCCCAAGTACTCACTTAAGTCAAACAGGTGTAATAGTGCATTGGAATGGACTTGCTATTATCTCAACAATTTTAGAAGACGTAAAACCCACAGCAATCCAGTGGGAGCTCTGAAAGTAGCATGATTTCAACATGATAGAATGGCTTCAGGTTTCCACCTGAAAAAGCAGTGCTATCAAGTGCTATCATGATAATGGAATAGTTTAGGTTAGATGGGCTTCAGATTGGTTTCACAGGTCGGCGCAACATCGAGGGCCGAAGGGCCTGTACTGCGCTGTAACGTTCTATGTTCTATGTTCTATAAATTATATCTGCTGATGATGTTCTAGTAAAACAAAGATGGAAGAAAGTACTGCAGGGTATGACACATTGATTAAAGCACTCAACTTATATTTTTATCTCAAAGGAAATTTAGTTATAGATGTAATCAGTAATGTCAGTATTTATGAAAACATTTAATGGATTAATAACATCTAGCAGCTGTTGCAGAATTTTGAAGAATAAATTAATGAGAGGCCATGTAGTGTCACACTTCTTTAAAAAATCATTCACTGGATGAGGGTGTCACTAGCTAGGCCAGAATTTATTGCCCATTTTCAATTGTTCAGCCACATTGCCATTGGTCTGGAGGCCAGACCTGATAAGGACTGCAGTTTCCTTTCCTAAAGGACATTAGCGAACCAGATGGGTTTTTCCTGACAATCAGCAATGCATTTGTGGTCATCATTAGACTCTTAATTCCAGATTATTATTGAATTCAAATTTCATCTGTCGTTGTGAGATTTGAACTTGGGTTTCTTGATTAACAGTCCAGCAATAATACCATTAGATCATCACCACCTCCTTTTCAATCCAAGGAGGATTTAACTTTGGAACAGACAATCAAATTCACTATGCAGGCAGAAATCACGAACTGTTCGGTCAATATAGCAAGGAACAGTTTACCCATGGTTAGATGGATAGGGACCAAGATAAGATCACAAGAAATAGGAACAGGAGTAGGCTGTTTGAACACTCAAGCCTGCTCATGGCTGATCCAACTCTCCTAATTTCCTGTGCTTTTTATGTAACTCTTGATTCCCTATTGATCAAGAATGTATCTATCTCATCCTTAAAGATGGTGTCACCACCATCCCAAAAGCCTGCCAAATTACCAATCAACATCATCAATCACATTAGATTGAACAAGATGTGACCCTAAGTTCAATCATAAGCATAATGCAGTTCCAACAGAATGGGATGCATGCTTTAGGTGTGGCCTGTTGGGACACATTAGAAAATCTTGCAAGTTCACTGCATCTTCATTACTTCAAAAACAAAGGAAATGTCTTGCCAAATGAAAAGAATAATTTCCAATTAAATGGAAATCATGCAACAAGAGAAATTAAAGATACAAAAAAAAAATGAAGACAACATTCCTAGGCTAGATCAAGTCAATACAGTTGCTGGACCATCAACTTGAGGTACTCAAGTTTGAAACAGAATTTAAATTCAACAACAGGAGCAGCTGTTTCAGTATAGGCAGATGTCTTGTCACGTTTGAAGCTTGTGAAATTCAGTCAAGCTAACAAAGAACTCCAAGATTTACAAGGCACATGTCTTAAAATGTGTGGGCAAATCACTACAAAGCTTAATCATGGAGATGAAATGTCCATGAAACATTATACATTCTGAGGAGTGAGGAAACCTCGGAAGCATGTATTCATCTAGGTCTTTTGGAGAGAGTGGATGCAGAACTTTAGAAAGAGAGAATTTTGGCAAGCATTTCCAAAGTTTTTCAAAAGTTTAGACAAATTGAAGCAGGAGTATCACATTATTCTGCAAGAAGAGGCTAAAATCATCTGCTTGTGCACACCTAAGAAAATTCCTCATCCTTTGATGGAAAATGTAAAATCTCAATGAGTAAATTTAACTGAAATTGGGCTCATATCACCAATGCCAGAACTGACACAATGGTGCTGGGAGCTAGTAACTGTTCCCAAGACAAATGGAGAACTAAGATAGTGTGTAGAAGATAGGTAGCAACCAGTTGCCATATGGATGACATCCTGGGGCATGGTAAAATGAAGGAGTCTGTCCAGATGGTCAGAGTCATGTTAAAGACACACAGAGTGCAGCCTTTACTCTGCATGAGAAATGCCAATTCCTTAGAAAGACGATAACATTTGTACTACACCTTCTTGAAGAACAATACATCACTGTGAATCCAAGGGCGACAAAAGTCATTGGTGAGACCCAAGCATTGAACTGTGTAGAAAATGTACATTGCTTCCTAGGCATTGTGAATCAAATTGGAAATCTTAACTCTACATAATCAGTCTTACTCAACGCATAGGAGAGCTTATCAAAAAGGGCAACAATTTGAGGCAAGAGTAGACTACAGCTTTTGAAAAAAAAAACAAAAGTTACTTTCAATTGATGTTGCAGCACATTACAATCCAAATTATTCATTGTAGTAGTGGATGCATCTTCTGAGATCTATAGTAGTCCTTATCCAAGTACAAAGGGATGAAACAAGAAAGCTGGTATATTTTGTCAAGAGCATTGATAGAGATTGAACAGGAAAGTTTACAACCATAGAGAAGGAAGACTTAACAATTAGATAGAGAAGGAAGTACATTACTCACAGGACTGAAATTTCTGGTTGAAATGAACCAGAAACCTTTGGTAACATTATTAGGATCAAAAGATATCTTAAAAAATGTCTAAACACAGTCAAAGACTCAGGCATGGGCTGATGGGACGCCACAGTCGAAGTTCCAAGTAAAGTGCAATTAACTGTGAAGGGCAGCAGTGGATTGAGCAGAAAAGGAGGATTTTATTCTTATAGTAGCAGTAGAGTCTTATTCTGCAGGAAAGCTGACATTTCACCAGCAAGTGAGGAAAAGCTCAGAAATTTGAGGAGTTCAAAAATCTTGCAAGGAGTGCACAGTTGTGATGACTCAGTTAGATCTACAATGCTGGAAAATGTATCAGTAAAGAACCATAGAATGGTTATATCAAAGCTGATGCGAAGGAAAATTCTACAGAAGCTCCATGTGGCAGGGTATCATGAAGTGCAAAGCAAGAATACGACAACCAGGATGGTGGCCAGGCAGTTTGGAAAACATAGAGGTTTACATTTAGCATTGCCAAATTTGTGGTGGAAAGAGCAATGAAGAATGTGATGCACTGGAATGTAGACTGGATTAGTTTTATTCAATTACAAAGTAATGCCGCTGAGTTATGTACACTCACAAGCTGACTTCTGAGAGAGGAAGAGGTTAAAAACAGTTGTATCAGTTTTAGAACCCAACCTCAACCCAAACATAAGACCACGAGTAAGTAAAACAACTGAAGAAAAGCCACAATGAAAAGCAGTGGAGGTGCTATATCTGTAGATAGAGAACAAAAACTTGGTCACCTTTAAAGCCAGGGCAGAAGGTATGGTTAAAAATAGGGACTGAGAAGTTACAGTCATCAGAAAAACAGAAAAAAACCAAACTCTTATATTATTAAAAGAGACATTTAGATGGAGCAGGTAGGCCTTGATCTTGTTCAAGCCAAGAAGTGAGACCAAGTAATATCAATCTCTATGGGGGTCATTATATATTCTTGAAAGGGAATGTCATGGCTTACTTAGGCTTCCAATGTTGAGTCTGGAGCAGAAGGAAATTTGGCCAACTCTTCCTCAATTGATCATGTCATCTCCTGGTAAGCATGAGTAGGTGACATTAAAGGCAGGTCAATTCCTAGATTGGACGTCCCTTATTTGGGGTGCCCTTTTGAGCTACTTCAGCTGCCTTCATCTAATCTAATTTCTCCTACATAAACCTCCTGAATAATTTCTCACAACCTGAACTGATCCTTTAAATCAGAAGCAAGGAATTCTGGAGTGAGCAATTCACCCTCTGATTCCCTAATACTGTCCCCCACCTAGGAGTATAATTGAATGCTGTCCTCTTGTCTGGATGAATGCTGCACAAACAACATCAAGGAGAATGTCATCATCTGGGAAAAGTAGCACTCTTGATTGGCATCTCAACAATCATCTTCAATGTTCATTCCCTCAACCACACTACAGTGTGTACCATCTTCAAAATGCACTGCAGCAACTCGGCCTGGATCCTTCATTAGCACTTTTCAAGCCAATGACATCCACCACCTGAGAGTTCAAAGGCACCAGATGCTTGGGAAAACCAGTACCTGGAGATTTCACTCCAAACTTCATGCCAACTTAACTTGGAAAAATATGACCTTGTTTTTCACTTCACTAAATGATAATGCTGAAAGTCTGTACCTACTATTATTCAAGAAGGCAGCCGACAGCTACCTTCTCCAGGGAAATTACGGGTGGGATGTAAATGTCCCCATTGTCAGTGATGTCCACATCTCAGAAAAGAATAAATACAATGTAAAGTCATATTGACTGAGTAGGGAGGGGAAATTAGCTCCCTTTTCTTAACTCCTGTCTTGGTCTGTCACCATAATTCTATTCAGCAAGCAGCTGCCGCACTTGAATGAAAATATAGTTCTTTAGAAAATGAAAGAGCAAATGAACAATGTTTTCTTGAGTGAAAAAAAGATTCATTTTATTTGCTAATCACAAGAAAAAGACAACAACAATGAAACTTTAATCACATGCAAACTCACAAATTTAAAAGGGAAAGGGTCTAGTACCGGTAGGAAGAACTAACGCTGTGTATTTTAAATATCCTGAAAGGCTTTGACATGTTAGATTTGAAACTTGAGGCCACAGTTGATTAATTACAGAATTATTTGCAGAATGAATGGATGCCTTGAGTTCTTGGTGAATGTACTTTTCCAAAGCTGCCTTTTCACTGGGTACTGTTTTCTGAAGTAATGAGAGAAACATGCAAGGAATGTGAGTTCCATCTCTTGTTGTCACAGATTCATTTGTTCTTCTTTCTTCTGTGCTGATCAAAACAGGTTGTTGAAATATATTTCAATGTATGCTCCTGAGTTTAGCTGCATTGTCTTTCCAAGCTGGCTAACTGGCAGACAGGTCTTCAATCTACAAATATGGGAAATTGTGAGGAGATTAGCAAATTAAACAGGAGATGTGAACTGCTTGACCTTGATACAGTGGCCTGGTTTCAATGTCTTTAGATAAAATGTGATTTCAGTACAGCTTTGTTTATTCCATATGGATCTTATGAAGCTTGCCTTAATCTATAGCCAGGTGGCCAGTACAACAACTTTAGATCCAGTTTTCTTCCTGTTAAGGAACGTCCTGTTAAGGAATCAATTTAGTCCATCAAAGCTCACAAGTATAACAATCGGAAGAAGGAAGTTCATATTAGATAAACCATGTTTATCAATCTTATAATAACATGTAGTATAGATTTACCCAGAGTGCTTGGCAGGACCACAATACAGCAGTGAGGAAACGATTGAAGTGAGACTTGTCAATTGATGGTTGCAGCTGTGTATAAAATTATCCAATTCAATGATTTCAGATTTCCTCATATAAAAAGACATGATGGAAATATTTGGCAGTCTGCAGCATCTGTGGGGAGAGAGAAACAGAGATAATGTTTAGTTTGATGACCTATCGTCAAAATGGAAAAGTCATTGACCTGAAGCATGAACTCTGTTTCTCTGTCTCTTGATGTTGCCTGACCTTTTGAGTAGAACCAGCATTTTCTCTTTATTTTGGATTTCCAACGCCTGCAATATATTATTTTTGTATCATATTTCATAACTCATGGAAGTCAATCCAGTCACTGTGGTATTCAGGAAATGTGAATTAGGTCGATCAAGATGATTCTATCTACATTTTGCCACCTACAACTGAAGAGGCTAATTCCACTGTTACCATAAATGCTGTATCTGCAGTAGATGAGCCAGTATTGGAGGAGGAACCGTTGAACCTGTTCGGCCCAAATCAGTACATTGCTTTCCTGAAGGATGTGGGCAGGCTCTGTCTATCAGTTTATGTAAGATACATGGATATGAGACATAAATGGATCACAAAACGTCAGGGATAAGGATGTTTCTTCAAAAAAACTTTCCGCTAAATTGTTTAACTGAAGTAAAAGTTGAAGGGAGATTGTCTTCTTTGAACTGAATGGTCCAAAAGCATTTGTTGTGCTTTGTGCACACTCATGTTATATGCTTACAAATCTACAGTTCACATTCTCATTTCAGACCATGTAACATCATCCCCTGACTATCAGGATCCACAATGAGCGACTGGACAATATGGATCAATGCCCCATATATCGGGACGCTCGGCTCAATGAGCGCAGTTATCAATGATGAAATTCAGTATTGCTTCTGGTGTGTCAATGCAGCCTTTGGCCATCTGAGGAACAGAGCTTTTGAAGATAAAGACGTGAAACTTGGCACCAAACTCATAGACTACAGGCAGCAATATTATCTGCCTTTCTTAATGCTTTGCAGAAATCTCGAATCACAAAGGAAAAATCATAAGTGATGCCTCTCCAAACTCCTGCAAGTCTAGTAGCAGGGTAGGAGCTCCAATATCAGTGTCCTCATTCAAATACTGAGTTTGATCAGTCAGCTGTGTTGGATGGGCCATACCGTCTGCATATCTGACACAGCATCCTGTAATTCTCTCTGTACTCTGTACTTCATCATGGCAAGTGGTTACCAGGTGGACAGAGGAAACAGTTCAGTGACATCCTTAAAGCCTCCCTGAAACTCATGAGAATCTTTTGCCCAAACTGGAGAAGAGGCAACCATAAAGATGCCAACTGTTTTGAGACAAGTGCTGGTGCAGGCCAAGTGTAAATGGTGAAAGGTACATGCAAAAACACAAGCACTCCACTAGCCTCATCAAACGCAACCAGCCCAACCTGTGGCATGGTGTAAGGATCCAGTTTAGTTATTTCAGGATCCACAACTCCAGAGTGGAAGAAAGTCATCCATGTAATCAAGGGACTGCCTTTGAGGAGGGAGGGCGAGATTCCACCTGAATCATTATGTTGTCCATTGGCTGTATTCAAACCTCAATTCAATTTCAAACCTCCACAGAAAAAGGCCATACTAATGTTTTACAGAACTATCCTTGATTTTTTGCAACAAGTCAAATTCTAGTAAATCAAACAATGCACCATCTGGATTTAAATGCAGGGCAATGTCCAGTCAACTCCAAGGTTTTGGAGTTAACATGATGATGATGATATGTTGTCATATGGTTGTAGCAAACGTACGCTGTGAGTAAAAGGCAGTAAAGAGTTTGTCATTCAAACAAGGCCCAGGTTAGTAAACTGAAACTGGGATGGAAGCAAAACATGTCTTTTCCAGAACTTGCATGTCAAGACAGTTTTTAAACTTTCGGGTGATCTCCCCAAAACAAGCAATCTAATGTATTCAAAAACATCATTCCACACAATGCTTCTTTTACCATATGGATTAAAATAGAGGTGTCAGTAAGTTCACACAGCTGCATCAAGTGTACAATATTCTTTTAAGTGGTAGGTGGTGGTTAAGATCTCATTACAGCTGTGGTTTACTGTGTATTGAGCCACAACTCAAATATCTGAAAAATGCACCAGAAACAGCATAATGGAACACTAGGTGAAATTACTATGTATTGAATATTCAATGTATAATGATAATTTGGACCAACATATTTCTCTCATACAGTGTTGAATATATTGAGTGATCAAATTAGAAATTTGCACAATGATGCCATCTTAATTGCAAATCCATTTCAAAACAGTAGCTGGAAAATAGAAGCTGAAACTACTTTTAACATGAAACTTCCTTACTGGAGCAATATGCAAAGCTATCAACTCAAGTAGCCCAGTAGGATTTCATTTTGTCTAACTATTTTCAAATTGACATGTCCAGAGGTATGTGGGACTTGAACACAGAGCTTCTGGCTCAGAGATAGGAACACTATCACTAAGTCGCATGATGGCATCCACGACAGTAAAGAATTTCGTCAGTTTTCTGCTGGAGTGATAACTCACAGTTTGGAGTGGGACTTAACCTCATTGCCCTGCAATTCAGAGACAATTGTGTGACTGAGAAGCTATAGCTTCACTAGCTGAGTTCAGCTGGCAACAATTAGACGATATAATGGAAGTGAGAAGTTGGGGGTGGGGGATGGATGGTAACACCAGCTAAAAATGTGCCCATATGTAAATGTTTGGTAAGGGCAAGACTGGTCAAGTAGTCTTGATGATCACTGGTTCACAAAGGAAAACAATTCTGATTTTATTATACACTACAATAAAATCTCTTCAAACTGAGGGTGGTATGTGTGATGGACAGGTCTGTTCTTCGGATTTTGCCATAAAAATGATGAGGCTGGATTTACCCATCCTTCTTTTAACCATAAGCAATTTCAGACAATGTGAAGTTAAATATTATTATTTCAAACTTGCTGCTCAAATTGTGCTGCCCTGCCAGTAGATTTGCAAAAGCAGCATCTCACTACTTCACCATTAACAGATATTGAATAGTGGTGAACCTTCTAGATTTACATGGTGGATACAAACTAAACTCATGACAGAAATTTAAGATTTGTTATTACCTTTCTTCCCAAAATGATAACTGTTAATATCTGTCAACTGACTTCTGTGACATTCAAAGTTAACTGTTAAAATTGTGAGGTCTCATTCCTTCAGCTTTTATTCGCTTTTGGATGTTTTCAAAATGTCAAATTTAAAGATGTATGTAGTTTTATTATGACCAACTGAGAAAAGTTGGAATGTCTTCCCTCTTTTCCTATTGCCCATTGACAATAGCAGAGATTTTTGGAAGGGTATATTTAACTGGTTACAAGCTGTGACTGTAAAATATACACACAGACAGAAAGAAGAATAGTAATTAAGACCCAATTTTAATAAAAAAGTAATGGAAATGCTGACTCTCACACACACATGGAATAAACGCACAAATAAGTTTCTAAGTGTGGTCTTGACAATCCAAACAAATCAACAGTAAATGGGTCTTGTAAATTAGTCATTTTGATGGTTTGAGAATGAATTTTATGGTCTTTCTGAATTCTGCATTTGAAGAGGTTGAGAAATGATTTGTTACCTTTCCTCTGGAAACAACAGCTGCAGGGTTGATTCTTTAAACACTGGCTGTGGTGTGAGGCTGGTTATTCAGTAGGCAGGGTTCAAGCTTATAAAATGAGTGGAGAGTCTTGCTTCTTTGACATCTCTGCTTGTGCCCCAGAGAAAAGCAGTTTCTTAAAAGAGAGTTAGTTGGCTTATCACATGATCTCCTTTCTCCATCTGACCCAAACACGGTCATCACAATTTTACTCCAGGACGATAGTTTAGACACGATTAGATCATGGCCAGAAGAGTTCCCTTCTGCCAACCAGACTCTAATGTCCATTGTAATTGTGCCTGATGTCTTGTTCCACACTTACTTGGATGTCTAATGAATGAGTTACATTCCTCTTGTAATTGTCTCTGATGGGATCTGCTAGTCAGCCTGCCTCATTATGATAGTTTTGTAATTTGCAGGATATGGTTATATTAAAGATTAACCGTCATAGAAACTGAGTTGCTGTTGCCCAGTCTTTTAAAACTCAACCAATGGTTTCAGCCCAATAAATGATAAACTCACATTCCACAACAATTCTACTTCACTTTCCTGACGTTTCTTCTATCTGTCTCAGCAATTTTTTCAACCGATGACAAAAACATAATTAAAAGTTACATTTAGTTTCTCTAAAGGTAGTGAATCTGATATATAAAAAAAGGTTTGTATTTTTATGGATTGGAGGAACTGCAGATGTTGGAGGATCTGACATAACAAGGTGTAGAGCTGGATGA
>NC_063358.1:21662637-21698199 GCF_021869965.1 Rhincodon typus
CAGCAGGCCAAGCAGCATCAGAGGAGCAGGAAAGCTGACGTTTCGGGCCTAGACCCTTCTTCAGAAATTCTTCATTTCTGAAGAAGGGTCTAGGCCCGAAACGTTAGCCTTACTGCTCTTCTGATGCTGCTTGGCCTGCTGTGCTCATCCAGCTCTACACCTTGTTATCTTGTATTTTTATGGCACTTTTCCTAGAATCATAGCATCTCTACAGTGTGGAAGTGGTCATTTAGCCCATCAAGTCCACACTGACCCTCCGAACTGCATCCCACTCAGACCCACCCCTCTACCCCATCTGTGTAACCCCGCATTTCCTATGGTTAATTCATCTAACCTTCACATCTGTGGATTTCATCTTCATGATCTTAGAAATGCAAGATAAAATAACTTACAGCCACAAAACAACAATTAACCAAATGATTCTAGGATTGAAAGATTACATTTATGAAAGAAAGCTTGAAAAACTAGAATTTAAGGAGTCAGTCATGAATGTTCACTTCTTCTAATGCCTTACTCCAGCTTCAACTGAAACTTTTGGCTTTGTCTTCCTCTGCTTCCTTCTTGATAACTCCAATACCATTTGGGGTGTTTCCCATCCTTGACCATCCGTAAGTGTCAGCTCATTGAGGACTTACGTAAACCCACACTAAATCCTGCTCTCCTATCACTCAGACTAGATTGGAATGAGTGTTTTGTCTTATGAGGAAAGGTTGGTGAGACCAGGCTTGTTTCTATTAGGGTTTAGATGAGTGAGAGGTGACTTGATTGAAGAATGGTCTTGACAATGTGGGCATGGAAAGGATGTTTCCCCTTATGGGTGAGCCAGAATTAAGGGGCATTGTTTTAAAATTAAGGGTCCCCCTTTAAGAACAGAGATGAGGAAAGTATTATTTCTTTCAGAGCGTTGTGTGACTTTGGAACTGTTTGCCTTGGAAAACAGTGGAGGCAGTGTTATTGAATATTGTTAAGGTGGAATCAGATTGATTATTGTTAGGCAAGCGAATCAAAGATGGGAATGTGGAATTCAAAACACAAACAGATCAGCTATGACCTTATTGAATGGCAAAGCTGGCTTGAAGGTAAAATAGGCCTCCTTTTAATTCATATGTATGTGTCATCTCGTGTAGAAATTTCTTCATGCTTATGACTCTCTCAAGATTACATTCCCGAAATCATACCCAAACTCTCCTTTTCTTCTCATTTCAACTTCCTGCCTTAATTTTGATCCACCATTGGCTGTTGTGTTTTCAGTCACCAGGCCTATTGTTCTGGAATTATCTCCAAATCTTCTGCTGCTCCAATTCTCTCACCTTCTTCAAAGCCTTCCTGAAAGTCCACATCATTGTCTCACTTTTTTGCTCAGACCCTCCTAATATATCTAAGTCCATTTAAAAAAAAATTTGCTTCCATGTATCAGTTTGTGATTTTATTTCCAATATTAAAAGGTGCCATATAAGTGCAAGTTTGTGTTGTGAAAGCATCTATTCCAGATATAGGCTCAGCATTTGCTGAAGGAGTTAAAATGAACATCACAATTATTTTTTTCCACACAGTTGTTACTTGTGTTTTGTATTCCTTCTTGATGTTAGTTAATTTTAAATTAATGTTCTTGAGTTCCACAGTCAAAGTTCAAGCAAAATAGCCTCCATCATGTCTACTTCTCAGCATTTTAAAGGGTCTAGGTCATGCCTGCCCTCACAAGCAGAGCTGATGACTGGAGATTACTTTGCAGTTATTTCACAAGTGTTCTCAGTGAATAATGCAAAAGAGCTGCTGGTGCTCTTAAAAGCAGGCACACCTGACTTTTAATATCCTGTCCTTGTTCTTTATTGTCTAGACAAATAATTACAGCTATTTATCCTGGTCCTTAGCAGTACTGTAAGGAACCGCGTTGAAAGAACTGCGCTAAGATGATGGCCAGTACATCAGGGCAGACAGCATGGTGTCAGTTAGTGTGGCAGATGGACACACGGGACAACATGTAACAATCACAGGGTATTTCCACAGTGCTTATGTCTCTGTCACATGTGAGAATAGAAAAGAACGAACCGTGAGGTTTCGAGCACATGTTTTCTATACAGTCATTTTCATACAATGCACATTTATGTATGTGCGTATGAGCAGGAGGTGGTAGTGGGTAGAGAGGTCTCCTTGTATGTAACTAAAGCACAATAAACTTTATGTCTAATGCTTGAAAGACTGTGTCAGCAACAGAAAGGAAAATAGTGGCCATCAATGAAGAGAGTTATTTTCCTTGGCTGTGATTGTTATCAGTCATTGGCACCAGTTGCTAATCAAGTAAGTTTTATTCAGTGGCTCATTGTTCCTTTTGCCCATGACTGGCAACCTAGATCCTACCTTAAACCAAGATGATGTATTGTGGTGGCTGTAAACCTGCAATTCTCAGATCAGAGGCACAAGGAAAACAAACTAGTTACCTTCCACGTGTTGTGGTTGTTAAATGGGAAGAAAGCAGCTCCTGGCTGTAAACAGTGAAGCTTTCAAGTAAGAGAATTGGTTTCCCTCAGTAGCCCATAGTGCACAGATGCCAGAAAAAATGTGGCTGTGGCTTCTTATCACCTCCCAATCTAGACATTGCTATTTTTAATTTACATACTGTGTCTGAACAACAGCTTGCCAAATTCTCATGAGTCAGGGCCGATATGTCCTGGAGGGCATTTTTCACTAATTCACAAGTGGTGTCCGTCAGCCAAGCCAAATCCCCGTCTCTCTTGTTTAACCCTTCAGGAGACTTCCTGTACCACATCCGATCAAAAGAAAGTGCTAAGCTTCTGACAACATTGGAAAACCACAATCCCATCCAGGCAGAACAGTCTGAATATCTAATCACTTAGATTTCTAGAAGCTGTTACTTTTTAGATGTAGCAGATATTGTGCATTGAAGCAATGCGAGGAACTGCGAATAAATCCCAGATACCAGCGAGTGTGGGGTAAACCTGTCAGTTGTTGCTAGGGGAGTAGAGAAACGTGTTATCAAGTAAATCTCTCGGAATACACCATCCAGGGAAACAGTCATTCAGTCAAAAGGATGTGCACCACCATTCCACAACGTTGCATGGAAAATAGGAATTGAGGTAATCCTCTTTCCTACCCAACTTAAGATAATGCCAGAACTATGGAATCCAGTGGTGAAATGGAAAAACATGACACTTAAGTAACAATCACTTACCAGTTCACATAAGTCATCCAGTAGGCTATACTTTCCACTTAGAAAGAACTTGGCTATATGTCTTTTCCCCACCTTCAAAAAGGGGGCTAATTATCTCTCACTGAGCTTGCTTCGCTGTCCCAAAATATCTCTAGTTCCTGGAAAATTTGAGTACACTGACAGCATCCCAAAAACATCTGATAAGAAATAACCAGGTATGACATGCTGCTTATTTTCTAACCATTCAGCAGGAGTGGGTGGAAAAGGAGTTAATGCTTTAAAGGCTACAGTCACAATTCTGCAATTAAAATGTAAAAAAAAACCTATACGGCTTTGGTGGAATGCAGTCCTCCCACTTGTGTTCCATGGCAGCAAGATCATGTATAGATATGTGCTTCAAAAACATCATTTACCTTTGCTTTTTTGGCTCCAGTCCAGACACTAGGCGCCAAGGAGAAATTAAACCTCTTCATGGCACATCTACTGACTATGTTCACAGGAAGGTTTCAACCCCCTGCACAAATGGAGTGGAGGGACACTGAAATTGCATTTCACCACAATTATTTTGTCTGTTTAGTCCTTAAATGCTGGCAGTTTTAAATGGAAATTTCAACAAAGAATAAATCTACAGAAGTCAGTTTAAGTTACAAATGGGTTTGATGTTCAGTTGTAATTTAAAACAAAATCAACTGTACAGGAAACTGAACATCTAGAACAGGAACTCCAAAATTTAACAAAAAAAATCATGAGTACAAATAGCATTCCAAATTGATAGAAAGTTACAAAAGAAATTAAAATGTGTAAGCATATCTATTGCAGGAGAAAATGAAATGGGACTAGAATGAGAACAAAGAGGAAGTTGTATGGGTCCATACAGGAAGTTTTGGACACTATGTCTAGGAAAATAGCCAAAATGTCACCAGGATGAATCCTCAATATGGTCCTTCCTCAAAGCAGGTTTCCCAGTGACTATCTGCCACTGGACTTAGTGAAAAGGAAGAACTTGCAGGATTACAGGACGAGGTCAGGGAATAACACAATTGAGTGATTCGTTCGTAGAGCCGGTGCAGCCAATGATGGACAATGCAACCTCCTTCTATGCTGCAATAAATCTCTGATCACAAATGTCACAGCTCAGGAGATGCAAGCAAAGGAGATGATCAGTCTCTGTCACAGGAATTCTTACAGAAGTGCCCCTCCATTCCAGGAACTTTTACAAATCCAGGCCTTTTTGTTTAGTAAAGAACTTTTTTGGAAGTGCTCCATTTCAAGGTATCCTCCAGATCTCCTCCTTTTTCAGTAGCACTCATCTTTCCTGATCAGGCTCCCAGCAAGACATTCCTGTGGGCCCTTCCATTGTCTGCCTCACATTCCTTTTCCACCAGTCATCCTTAATTGGATGGTGAATGTACTGGGAACCAGTTCATAGGCACCTCCTGTAAACTTGTACTACTGCGGAGAAGTACATACTCAGGACTTGCAAATGGTTGGGTAACTAAAATTTCAGCCCAGAGGTATTTAAAAACACTTCTAGAAAGCAATTCCAAAACAGTCTGCCACTATATTGTGGCTTTTGTCTTCAGTAGGATAATTGTACCTAATGGGCCAATACTTACATTAACTTCCATTACATAATTATTAGACGTGAGTAACATAGTAATGAAAGATTCCATAAATATTTATCCAACTCCAGGTAGACACATATATTGCAGTCACAGGCATTGCAGTGCCTGGGCTAATGGTAAGCTATTTGGTTACAAACCGCTTCAAGTGACCCCAGTTAAGATGGAATCTGACAACTTCATACCCTCAGGTTAATTATTAAAATACAATTGCATTCCAGCTGTGAGGCACAACACAACAACTCCTTTTTCTACTGCAAAAGAAATCCCAAAGAGATACACATAATTGTACATAAGCATGTGCTGTCAATTTAATAATTGTACAAACAGGTAAAAACAAAGGTAGCAAGTTTAACAATTCAAATTTCAATGAAGCACTTTGGAGGTTTGATAACTTGTCCTGAACTGGTGAGGTCCTCATTGTTTTCTTTGCTGTTGGTTGACATCTTGTTTATTCTGCTGCATGTTGCTATCACTCAACATCATCATGCAATCATCATCAGCTATCTTTCTTACTCTCTTTGGACATGATTAGTATGTTGTACATTGGTCTGAGCTGGTTTTTTCTCTTCCCAATGTAGTACCATTATACGGTCATAGAGTCATGGAGATGTACAGCATGGAAACAGACCCTTCGGTCCAACTCGTCCATCCCAATCAGATATCCTAAATTAATCTAGTCCCATTTGCCAGCAATTGGCCCATATCCCTCTAAACCCTTCCTATTCATATACCCATCCAATTGCCTTTGAAATGTTGCATTTGTACCAGCCTCCACCACTTCCTCTGGCAACTCATTCCATACACACATCACCCTCTGCGTGAAACGTTGCCCCTTAAGTCCCTTTTAAATCTTGTCCCACTCATGTTAAACTTATGTCCTCCAGTTGTGGACTCCCCCACCCCAGGGAAAAGACCTTGTCTGTTTACCCTATCCATGCCCCTCATGATTTTATAAACCTCTGTAAGGTCATACCTCAGCCTCCAATGCTCCAGGGAAAATAATCCCAGCCTATTCAGCCTTTCCCTACAGCTCAAACCCGCCAACCCTGACAACATCCTTGTAAACCTTTTCTGAATCCTTTCAAGTTTCACAACATCCTTCCTATAGCAGAGAGACCAGAATTGCACACAGTATTCCAAAAGTGGCCTAACCAATGTCCTGTACAGCCTCAACATGGCCTCCCAACTCCTTTACTCAATGCACTGACCAATAAAGGCAAGCATACCAAACGCCTTCTTCACTATCCTATCTACCTGAACTCCACTTTCAACTATAAACCTGCACTCCAAGGTCTCTTTGCTCAGCAATACTCCTCAGGGCTTTATAAAGATGGATGCAGGATGCACTTCCTGCAAATTGGTAATGCAGGCTGCCAGGAGCATCTAAGATTTCCCACATACTGCAGGTTGTGCAACACAAAAGACAGAGCTCTCCTGCAATATCTAGCCTTCATATTAAACTTATTTCCCTTACGTTAATTTTACTCTCCTTCCCTTAACCTACCTGGACTTACTATTATAATGTTATTATACTGGTTTTGACTCTCACTTATTTCTGGTGCTTACAAAGTTTATTATTGCAAAAATATACTTTATTCATAAAGATTTTTATGTACATACAGAGGAACAAAATTGTATCTATATAGTTTTTGCATATCAAAAGGAAACAAACATAGGAATTTGGCATTTCAAGGTTAAAAACCAAACGAATTTCCTACTCATGCACATTGAGGCAAAGAGAGGGTCTGATAGTACTTTGGCAAGAAGACTTCAGACAGTGGTCTTTCCCCACTGTGCTTTGGCGGCAGCTGACCCGGACTTTCGTGCATCTCCCAGCATGTAATCCTAGATCTTGCAATGTGCCAGTCTGCAAAATTCAGTTGAGGTCAATGTTTTGCACTGGAAGACCAAATGGCTCTGAGCAGACCAAAGAGTGCTTTTCACTGTGCTGATGGCCTTCCAGGAGCAGTCGATATTTGTCTTGGTGTAGATCCTGAGGAAGACACCATAGAACACAGAGTCCTGCATGAGATGCTCAGGACAAACCTCAAAAGCAAATTACTGCACCTCTCTCTAGACATTCTTTATATAGACACTATCCAGAGGAGATGTGTGACCGTCTCTCCACCAGCCCCCACCCCCACCTCCTCGAGCCACTTCAAGGGCAGCATGTGGTGGAAGAGAGAGTTCCAGCGTACACAAAGGATCTCACAGGTAATGCCCTTCTCACCACTAGCCAAGCTATATCTTGGCGCTTGTTGATAAGTTCTGGTGACGAGTCATTCTGCCAAATGACTTTGACAGTCTGCTCAGGGAAGCACCTGAAAGGATCAAACCTCACATTTTCCCACAGGGTCTCAAGGATGCTATGTGCCGACCACTGCCTAATGTACTTGTAGTCAAAGCTATTTTCCTTTCTGAATTTTTCCAGAGGGACAAGTTTATATGGCATGGTCGAACTACTTGAAGGGTTCAACTGCACCAAGGCCAGGCCCATCCTTTGTAACGCCGGAGTCAGGTAGAGCCTCAGTATGTAGTGTCACTTACTGGTTTGTGAACCGAGGGTCTTCGCGCAGCTTGATGCAGCTACACACAAAGGTGGCCATTAGGATGAGGGCAGCATTGTGCACATTCATCCCCCCTTATCCGGAACTTTAAACATGTGGAAGATGGTTTGGGTGACTGCAATGGTGCAGGTTCAGGGATTATGCCAGCCTTGAGCCACATTAAACAGCGACAGTACCTCACATCTGATTACTCAGTTTTTACCCGCAATTGAGAAGGAGAAGTGCTCCCATCTGCCCAGTTTCTGCCCCATTTTGGCGATACACTTGTCCCAAGTTTCAGCACATGCAAAGCCTTCAGAATCATGCACCCAACACCTTCAGATAACTTGACCTGACGGTGAAGGGGATAAAATTTCAATCGGCCCAAGTCCCAAAGAACATGGCTTCACTCCTTCTCGATTCCCTTGGCTCCCGAGGCCATTTCAAACTAGTCACTGATGCTCATACATCTGTGCACTGATATCCGAGCAGAAAACAGCAATGACATCCATTTACACAGAGGTAGCAGGCCTCTGCTACCTGGAAGTAGTCATCCCTCTCAGGCTTGCATACTTCATATGGATTTGGCAAAAGGCTCTATATAACACACAAACCAGACTATCTGTAAGGATTTTCTATGATCTGAGCTCATTGCACTTTTTAGAAACCTTTTGCTGGCATCCAAGTATTTGTAATTGGATTTTCTGATGTGCACTTTCTTCCTAATGCAGATTAGTGGTCTTTCCCTACTTGCTTGCTGGTCATGAATCTCATTCAGTCTCCTCTGTTTTTGAGTAAGAATCTTCTGCACCTCAGAATAGTTAGTCAATTAATTGCTAGGCAAGATTGTCATGATTATCTTCTGAGCGTGACTTGTTCTATGGATGGTAATCTCTTCCCCTTTGGTGTTGCACTAAACTGCAGCAGCTCAATGTGAAAATCTTGTTATTGTTGCTTGACACTTAATCATAGATTTGATAGTGCATATTATTTGTTCCAGTAGATTATTTGAGCAAGGATATTTGGGTGACAAAGTGATATAGGTCATCTCCCCCTGAGCACACATGTCTTGAAGTGGTTTGCCAATGATCTGTGGTCTGTTGTCAGATACTATTTGTTCTGGTACACCGAGTAAACTGAAAATAGTGCTCATGATAGAAATGGCTGCTCTTGTCATGTTGTTAAGTCATTAAACAATGGGAAATTTGGAGAGGTAACCTGTCACAAAAATGTAATCTTTCCCTGATCTCTGATTAGGTCTGTTGCAGTCTTCATCCAAGGATTGGATGGAACACTATGTGGATGTAACTGCTCCTTCCACTGCGGGGGTAGTAACATTTGGCATGGCTCACATATGTTCACAAGTCTTTGAATTTTCTAATTTGTCTCTGATAGCTGGCTGACTTGTGCATTAAATACATAGGTGTACTTGATGTGACATGGTTACAGTACCTTTAGAGTAATGCTTTTGGTCTTAGGACTTGTTTGGCCTTGAAAAAAACAGGAAGAGGTATACCAAGTTTATCTGCTACATTCATAGTACTGTCCAGGCGTCCCTGGCTCTTTTGCAACTCTTCTAGTTGATCATCTTCAGCTGTTACTGATTGAAATTGTTCGCACTGGCCCAGGCCAAACTTGAAAAGATCTACATTGAGAACATCTTCAACTTCAGCTGATTCAAATGTGTCATGTGTGGTCTGTTCCACCACAGTGAGCATTTTGATTCTCACGAAGTGTGACTATACCAAGATCTGTGCATTCTTTGCAGCTCTGCCACTGATTGATCATTGGTATCTGTCTGGTAGCAGACTTTGGGAAGTCAAGATGAGCTTGCATATTACCTCTGCAACGTGATTGTGCCAATGCTCAGAATGGATGATCTGCTGTGAGACTGTCTTTCATAGGTTGTACCATGAAGATCCAATTACTGAGAGACATGTCTTTGTAAATGCATTGTGGTACCAAATTGGCACTAGCTTCTGGGTGGGTTTGAGCACCCAGGGTGTGTTGTCTTGACTTTTCAGGACGTATGTGAATGGTTATAAAATCTTCTCATGACCTCACACTCCTGAAATGCCATGTTTAATTACCAATATGGAAAGCTTGGTCATCTTCTGAAACTTGCCATTTGTTCATTTGACTGAACACTTCAGCAATATGTTTCCATTTGTGCACTGTTTCAAGACTTGTCTTGCTGCTGGTTTTGTGTTGCTGTCTTGTTGGTTCAGCTGTGTTCTGCTCTGGGTCAGATTGGCTTTTGGAATCACATTTCCTGCACATGCAAACTCGATATATTTTGATGCCACATGCTTTGCAAATGTGAAGGAATGCTGGATAGCTTTTAGGTAGATGCAACAGTCCACATCTGTTACAGATCTTGTTGGTTTGGTGAACTTTGCTGACAATAGCAATAGTTGGTGTTGGTTAAACCTAAAGCATGCTACGTCCGTGACACCACCCACACCCTCCACCTCCTCCAGAACTTCCAATTCCCCGGTCCCCAACACCTCCTCTTTACCATGGACATCCAGTCCCTATACACCTGCATTCCCCGTACAGATGGCCTAAAGGCCCTCTGCTTCTTCCTGTCCCGCAGGCCCGACCAGTCCCCCTCCACTGACACCCTCATCCGCTTAGCCGAACTCGTCCTCACCCTCAACAAATTCTCTTTCAATTCCTCCCACTTTATACAGACAAAGGGGGTGGCCATGGGTACCCGCATGGGCCCAAGCTATGCCTGCCTCTTTGTAGGTTACGTGGAACAATCCCTCTTCTGTACCTACACTGGCCCTAAACCCCACCTCTTCCTCCATTATATTGATGACTATATCGGCGCCGCCTCGTGCTCCCACAAGGAGCTCGAACAGTTCATCCACTTCACCAACACCTTCCACCCCAACCTTAAGTTCACCTGGACCATCTCTAATACCTCTCTCACCTTCCTGGACCTCTCTGTCTCCATCTCAGGCAACCACTTAGAAACCGATATCCATTTCAAGCCCACCGACTCCCACAGCTACCTAGAATACACCTCCTCCCACCCACCTTCCTGCAAAAATGCCATCCCCTATTCCCAATTCCTTCGCCTCCGCCGCATCTGCTCCCAGGCTGAGGCATTCCACTCCCGTACATCTCAGATGTCCTCGTTTATCAAGGACCGCAACTTCCCTGCCTCAGTGGTCGAGAACGCCCTCCACCGTGTTTCCCGCATTTCCCGCAACTCATCCCTCACATCCCGTCCCCGCAATAACAACCAAAAAAGAATCCCCCTCGTCCTCACGTACCACCCCACCAACCTCCAGATCCAACGCATCATCCTCCAACACTTCCGCCATCTGCAATCCGAATCCACCACCAAAGACATTTTTCCCTCCCCATCCTTATCTGCTTTCCGGAGGGACCACTCTCTCCGAGACTCCCTTGTCCGCTCCACACTCCCCTCCAGCCCCACCACACCCGGCACTTTTCCCTGCAACCGCAGGAAGTGCTACACCTGCCCCTACACCTCCCCCCTCAGCCCCATCCCCATCCCAGGCCCCAAGAAGACTTTCCACATCAAGCAGATGTTCACATGCACATCTGCTATTGTGATATACTGCATCCGCTGTGGCCTCCTCTAACATCGGGGAAACCAAACAGAGGCTTGGGGATTGCTTTGCAGAACACCTACGCTCGGTTCGCAATAAACAACTGCACCTCTGTCGCGAACCATTTCAACTCCCCCTCCCATTCCTCAGACGACATGTCCATCCTGGGCCTCCTGCAGTGCCACAATGATGCCACCCGAAGGTTGCAGGAACAGCAACTCATATTCCGCTTGGGAACCAATGGTATCAATGTGGATTTCACAAGCTTCAAAATCTCCCCTCCCCCTACCGCATCCCAAAACCAGCCCAGCTCATCCCCGCCTCCCTAACCTGTCCCTCCACCCACCTCTAGCCGCACCCCCATTTCCTACCTACTAACCTCATCCCGCCCCCTTGACCTGTCCGTCCTCCCTGGACTGACCTATCTCCTCCCTACCTCCCCACCTACACTCACCTTTACTGGCTCCATCCCCGCCTCTTTGACCTGTCTGTCTCCTCTCCACCTATCTTCTCCTCTATCCATCTTCTATCCGCCTCCCCCTCTCTCCCTATTTATTTCAGAACCCCCTTCCCCTCCCCCATTTCTGATGAAGGGTCTAGGCCCGAAGCGTCAGCCTCTCTGCTCCTATGATGCTGCTTGGCCTGCTGTGTTCATCCAGCCCTGCACCTTGTTGTCTCATTGTTATTGGCTGATCACTGGCATCCATCTTCAAGCAAGGCAACAATGACATTGCCCTTTTTCTCACCAGAAGATAATTCCTGATGAAGAGGTGATTACTAATTCAATAGGATCTCTGAGAGATAAAATTAAAATTAAAATTAAAATTAAATTAGGCTTTGCTTACTCTCTTGGGTGAACATATAAGATCCAATGACACCATTACAAAGAAGCATCAGTGTCCAGTCTCCTGACCAACATTTATTCCTCAATCAGCAGCACAAAACAGATTCCCTAGACATTACTGTATTGCTATTTTGTGGGAGCTTGCTGTGCACAAATGCAGAAATTGGTAGCTGCTTTTTCTCCTTTTTTTTATTCATTCACAGGATGTGAGCTCACTGGCTGGACCAGCATTTATTGACCATCCATAATTGCTAGTGAACAGTTAAGAGTCAACCACCCACTGCTGTGTTCAGGAGTCACATGTAGGTCAGACTAGGTAAGGATGTCAGTTTCCTTCCTAAAAGGGCATCAGTGAACCAGATGGATTTTTCCTAAGAATTAGCAATGTGTTTCATGGTCACCATTAAACTCTTACTTCCACCATCTGCTATGATGGGATTCAAACCTGGGTCCCCAGGATATTGCCTGCAGCTCTGGTTTAATAGTGGCACAATTATACCACTGGGCCATCGCCTACCCTACAATAGTGAATTGATTTCAAAAGTACTTCACTGGATGTACAGTGCTTTGGAAGTTCCTCCCGTCCTAAAAAGCACTGTTTCTCTTTCTTTTTTTGCTAACTTCCAACCATGCTGGCAAGAATTAAATACTAAGAAATACGAAGGCTATTGAAATGTTATATAACTTTTCTAATACAGAAGAATATCACCTGGCTTGCCCTAGCATCCTACAAAATCATCTTCTTCAACTAACTGTTGTGTTGAAAATTAAATGTTTAATGAAACTCTGCTCCCTCGTAAAGGAGGTGCATATAACAGATTATATCACACAGCTTGTATTATCCCAATGTTAAAATAAGTTGCAAACTTAAGGCTAAAAGAGTTGTCATAGAATTCCTTCTTTTACAATATGCTGTGCTGGATCTTAATAAGGCAAACTGATGTGACTATAACCTCCGATCACAGAAGGCAGGTAAAAAAATGGAAGAAAAGTTTCTAAAAATGTTAGTGGAACATTAGCTTAATGGACCAGAAATAACTGGTCTAGTACATCTTGCAGCATGAGCTGATGGGGTTTTCCTGAATTCCTCTGCTTGAAGCTAATTTGCACCTTAACATGCTGGAAGTGTGGGGTCATCAAGAGCAGTGGGCCATCTGTAAAGAACACAACCAACAGTCTACAACCTGGTCAATGAAATCTAAAGATTCTTAAAGAACCAGAGGACAAATTGGGAGAAGGATGGTTAAATCAGGTACACAAAAGTTATGAAAGGAAATCACATGTAGATTAAGAAAGGGAGGGAATTGACAGAGAAGAAAAAAAGATAGAAAACTCCAAAAATGAGACTCTTCCATTTAAATTGTACCTGGGGCAAGAAAGGTCAATTGGCATTGCAGGAACTTTTTCATTAAAAATGTATTTGCACTATTAAATACTCTGCGATGAGTTTAACATTTTCTCAATTATGCAAATATAGCAAGTTCTTAAAGATAATGGAGACTTTGAAGGTGAGAAGCATAGATCAGCCCACAGTTTCTAAAGATTTGCAACTCCTGTTTTTCTACTTCCTCCAAACATACTACTGATTCACTCATGTATAATAAATCAAGCATCAATGCTCCATTACTTGATCTATTGTTATCAGTTACCAGCTCACTAAACTTCTTGTAAATCCAAATTCTTGAGAATTGGGATCCTCTGATTCTATCCAAAATATTCAGTTGTTTTACCAAAACCTTTTAAACCAATTGCCCCTTTTCTCTTTTTTAAAAGATAAGCACTTTGAAGTAGTTTTGTTGATCTTTTCATTTGATCTTTTCATTCACATTTTAATCTCCTTTGGGTTCTTTGCAGGTTACATAAGAGTCTTTTGTAGAAGTGAAAAATGACTGCAGATGTATCAAAAATTGTTCAAATAGAAAATTATAAAAGTAGCCACATTAAAGGACTGAGTATTTCTAATTTCCTTTACCATTTTCCCCATCAATTAGTTTTACCAAGACCAAAGCAAGTATCCAACTCCAAATTATTCATTCCTAAACTCAGATGATACAGAGCTGATTAGCAATGTTCAATTCTGGTAATGGATGGATTGAAATTACATCAAAAGGTTCCATTTTTGTATGGTCTCACGGTGAGGTACTGATTTCATCTGTTCACTGTACAAAACAGAACCATTATTAAAATTCCTTATGATTCTGTTATCTATAATGCACAAAGAACTTATGTGGTTTTAAGTTGTCAATATGTTAACTCTTGTAACAAAAATATGTAGAAATCATCTTATGATTGTGAACTTCAATCAAATCAGTATCATCCACCATCATAACAATGCAGTCTGGAATTTATCCAGAATGTTATTTCCCCATTTATTTATTTATTTATTCATTCACAGGATGAGGATGTTGCTGACTAGGGCAGCATTTATTGCCCATCCCTAATTGCTCAGAGAGCAATTAAGAGTCAACCACATTGCTGTGAGTCTGCAATCACATGTAGGCCAGACCAGGTAAAGATAGCAGATGACTTCACTAAAGGACATTGTGTGGTAGACTGTCTTGTTAACAAAATCCATGGTGTTTTTGGCACCTCTGTCAGCCCTAATCCACTATCATTCTTATGAAATTGAGACAGACTTAGGAAATATTAGCTCTACTCTACACACCAACAGCATCTTCAACATAGCTCAGTCTTGTCGCATATAGGTTTTTACAGCTTTTCTCACTAAAACTGAAAGCATCTACAGAATAGCTCACATGATTATGAAAAGTCATAGTGTATAGTGTCCTTAAAAATTGAGTTCTCTAAACATTCTCCTTTTCATTAAAACAAAATAATTTGCATGCACTATCATTTGCAGCTACAAATTACCCATAATAAATGTTTAATCAATAAATTAACACTCATGAACAAAAACTGTTCGTTCGTTCCAGTCTGTCCCATTTTCATCCATCTCCACACATGCGATTTATACATAATCTTTAAATTGTTCTGATCTTCTGATTGTACACATATTGGCTATTCACCTGGTATTTGCTTGGTGTGATGATCTTTCTCCATGTAATGTCATTCCCGTTATGCAGGGGCTCATTATTGTAGATGCCGGAATCTGCACTGAAAACAAAAAATGCTGGAGATCCCAGCGGATCAGACAGCATCTGCGGAGGGAGAGCAAGCTAACATTTTGAGTCTAGATGACTCTTCATCAGAGCTGAAGTGAAGTGTGGAGGGGGCAGCATATATGCTATAGTGGGGGTGGGAGGATTGGAGTGCTTGGAGAGAAAAGATGTTGATAGTTCAGATTAGACTCAAAACGTTAGCTTGTTCTGTCTCCATGGATGCTGCCTGACCCATTGTGATCGCCAGCATTTCTTGTTTTCAATGTCATGCCCATGTCGTGTGCTTGAAAGAAGCAACATGCTAGTCCTTCAGATTCAATGTCTCGACTTTGTTAATTAATTTCAGAGTTTGTCATGCTGCTACTTCTCATTGAATTTGTAAGATTTCACACATGCCATTAGCACCCTCAACTTTCTTCATAAGGAGAGCAGTTCTTGAACAGCATGTCAGCAATGTTCACCTGCTTCCCTTGCTGTATGCCACTTCCAAATAATATCTCTGCAAATGAAGTAGAATTTCTTAAGACATTTTAAAGCTGAAAGAAGCAGTTTAAGAAAAATGCTTTGAGGTAGTTTGTAGTTAGACTCTGCTATCCCTTTGTTTCTCCCAAACAGGTATCAAGTAAATGTTCACATGCAAAAACAATAGGCAGGCACTCTTTCCCACTTTGTGTGTAGCATCATTCAGTTTGTGTCAATGCCCTGGATGGAAGTGCAACTGATTGTCCTTGCTATATGAGGGTTGCTCCAAGCCCTGTCTCACTGGCATCACACTGCAAGGTGACTTCATCATTTACATTACAGTAATTCAACACTAGTATTGTTGTCACTAATGTTTCATTCACATGAAGGCTGCTTCCTGTTCTGTGCCCCATTACCATTGCACATCCTTCAGCAGTGAGCTTGCATAGACATCATAATCTGATGACACATTCAGAATGATCTTTGCTACATAGCTCTCTAGTTCACAAATCATTACACTACCTTCACTTCTGCTTACTGGAGTTCTACTATAGCTCACACCTTATCAGGGTCTGGGTGAGTGTTTTTGCTGTCAGTACATGAACAATGTACTTGACTCCAGGCACCTTTAATACACTCTTTTCATATTCATTTTCAGGTTTGTCTGGCAAGCTCACTCTAAAGATGGTCTGCAATAGTTCTTTTTTTCCATTGTATTTCCATATCATAGACTAGCAGATGATTGTATTCTTCCAGAGCTGGTGAAAATGCCAAATGATATTGTGATGTAAAGTGCGTGATTCATATATATTTTAATATCATTTATTTCAGATTTTTGGATCGTGAAATGATGTTATGCAGGTTTTCAGTGTGAACAGGTTTAATGATTTTTAAGTATTTCTATAAACATGGTAATTTATTGTAAAATACATTTTCTGAAAGAAACTTCTGGAGTATATAATGAGGTTTTGTTTCCCTTGGATGAGTTTTACGAACCAACAGAGTAAGTAGTCCTGCACTATGTTTTAGAAAATAGAATTCAGAAATTTTTTTGTCTTGGAAATACACATGGCTTGGAAATATCTTCCTGTTTCAGTTTGAGAGTTTTGCAAAAGTCTCCTTGACTGAAACTGGATGTGTAGCACAGCTCTCTTGAAGAAGAGAGGTAATTTAGAAATCTTGAGGAAATAGCTCACCTCAGTTTGGAAGTTGCCGACCAGAAGTATTTGTTTAAAACCCTGAAGGGTATTTGATGCTGAAAAAGTCTAAACTCAGTTGCATGAACACTCAAGAAAGAGGCAATCAGACTCTTGAGACTGGGAGTTGAAGCTGCAGTTAATCTAAGCTCTAAAAATGTGATAGAGAAGGGAATTTTTTTTTGGTATGAGGACTGTAAAGGAGCACTGTTAGATTCAATGGGATTGTATTTTAGTTTCAAAATCTTTAAACTTGTGTAATATGTAAATAGTTTATCATCATTTCTTTAGCATTATAAAACTCCAATTCACTGTTAGTGCCAAATTTACAGCATTGCGCGCTTGGTTTTCAATAACAGGCCACATCGCTAAAAGAAAAAAAAGGTCTGACATGCCAAATTTCAGTGTTAGATTTCAATGTGTCCAGAAGTAGCATTATCTGGAATCATAACAACAGGCACAACCATCTGCACTTTCACTGCTACTGTGCAATAAATCCAGCTGTAGGAATTGTCACTTTCTTGATGACTCTCTTCTTTTCCAGTTCCTCCATGTTGTTGTTCAGGATGGACGAAAGGACATCTAGGACTAGAGGATATAGTCTCAGAATAAAGGGGCACCAATTTAAGATTGAGATGAGGAGGAATTTCTTCTCTCGGGTGTTGTGAGTTTAAACTCTATGCCACAGAGACCTGTATATATTGAAGGTTGAGACAGATAGATTCTTGACCAGTAGGATAATCACAGATGGTGGGGAAAGTGCGGAAAAGTGAATGTGAGGAATATCAGATTAACCATGATCCAATTGAATGGCAGAGCAGACTTAAGGGACCTACTCCTGTTCCTATTTCTTGTGGTCTTATGATCTTAATCATCACCCAACATTTTTCCAGCTGCCATCTTTAGAAGCTTACTTTATTGATTTCCAGTTGAATACTTGTGTGCAAGATGAGAGATAGTAGGAACTGCAGATGCTGGAGAATCCGAGACAACAAGGTGCAGAGCTGGATGAACACAGCAGGCTAAGCAGCATCATAGGAGCAGAAAGGCTGACGGTTTGGGCCTAGACCCTTCATCAGAAATGGGGGAGGGGAAGGGGGTTCTGAAATAAATAGGGAGAGAGGGGGAGGCGGATAGAAGATGGGTAGAGGAGAGGATAGGTGGAGAGGAAACAGACAGGTCAAAGAGGCGGGGATGGAGCCAGTAAAGGTGAGTGTAGGTGGGGAGTTAGGGAGGGGATAGGTCAGTCCAGGGAGGACGGACAGGTCAAGGGGGTGGATGAGGTTAGTAGGTAAGAGATGGGGGTGCGGCTTGAGGTGGGAGGAGGGGATAGGTGGGAGGAAGAACAGGTTAGGGAGGCGGGGACGAGCTGGACTGGTTTTGGGATGCGGTAGAGGGAGGGGAGATTTTGAAGCTAAGCAGCATCATAGGAGCAGAAAGGCTGAGCCGCACCCCCATCTCCTACCTACTAACTTCATCTCGCCCCCTTGACCTGTCCGTCCTCCCTGGACTGACCTATCCCCTCCCTAACTCCCCACCTACATTCACCTTTACTGGCTCCATCCCCGCCTCTTCGACCTGTTTGTTTCCTCTCCACCTATCCTCTCCTCTATCCCTCTTCTATCCGCCTCCCCCTCTCTCCCTATTTATTTCAGAACCCCCTTCCCCTCCCTCATTTCTGATGAAGGGTCTAGGCCCGAAACGTCAGCCTTTCTGCTCCTATGATGCTGCTTAGCCTGCTGTGTTCATCCAGCTCTGCACCTGTGTGCAAGATGACTCAGCTTCTGGTAGTTGGACGATTGCTTTCTCGATACTGGACGTTCTTCCTTTACTCTGGTGTGGTGTCTGCTATAATATTTACATCCTGTACTCTGACTTTAATCTTTTTGCTGTCCCTTCTGTAAATATTTCTTCCTGTGCTCTGATGTTACACACATGTCACCAGTAAAGTCCATTAGCAGAGGGCTCAAAATGAGTCTTCAACGCCTTCAATATTCTCCAGTCCAGCTTTTCTGCTCCTCAGTGAGATCTGAGGTGCAATTTGGCTTGCAGTACTCATTTTGCAGCTCTGTTAACAGAGTTTCTGCTCTCATTTATTCAGATTTCCTGTTCAACTCTGTGGCTAGCACATCATTTTGACAATGAAACTGGAAAATGTTTCACTTCTGTCTCACCTTATCGTTCATTTTTGTTGTGTGATAACTTTAAGACAGCTAGATGCTATCGCCACATGTGATGCTTTGGCAAATGAAAAACTCATTTTTTTTTTCACTTTACAATCAACAGTTGTCAGACAGACAAATAGTTGAACTGATAGTCAGCCAGTTACTCAGACAGCTAGACAACTATGTCTTAGTAATATGGGTAAGCTGATACCACAGACTGTATATGTATGTCTGAGATGCCATGTTAGTTGATAAACTTCAAGATATCTGTCTCTATAGGAGCTCAAATTTCTGTGGTATATAATACGTAGGATAAAATAAAGAAATCCACATCACATGAATCTCCACAACAGCAGAGGCTGGAAACTTCAAAGTCATCCTTACTCATCAAATGGTACAGAGCTGTAGACAGTAAGTTATAATTATTCCTTGCTGTTTCTTACATCTCTAATAGCTCCGAGGGTTTTTGAATCTATGGAAATGCTTTCTACAGAGAGTTGTGTATACTTAAGGCTGAGATAAATGCATTTTTGATCAATAGAGAAATCAAAGGATACAGGGCCTGCAGATCCTTGTGGAGAAGGGTGAAAGATCTCTATTCTTCTCCAGCCTACTCATCTCCAACATATATGTGTTTGTCTAATTCTGCTTGATTTTAATTTCTCCATTAATGGTGGCCATAACTTCTAGCCACTAATACCCAGGGCTGTGGAGTTCCCACCCTACAGCTCTCTGCCTGCTTACCTTTCCTCTCTTCTTTCAGTACTTCTTAAACTCTATCTGTTTGACCAAGCACTTATTCATTTGTTCCAGTACCTCCAATGTGACTGCGCATCAAACTTTATTGAATGCTGTGTTGCATCTTGGGACATTTTACTAAATTAAAGGGTGCTATGTAAGTGCAAAGTTGTTATTTTTGTGGGAAACATGCACCCACTTCCTTTTCGTCATAATGAAGTTTTGAAAGCTTGAGTTTCGAAAGAATGGGGGTTTGTGAGGCCCATTTTCTTCCCCTGACAAGTAGACCCAAAATCCGAGTGGTTTGCACCATCTTAGCCATAAGCATAACCTAAAGCCAATTATAAATCATTAAGTATAGGCTTCTCACTTTGTATATCTGGAAAATTATTGCCCTGTGTTTTTAATACTGAATAACAAAGCCTGCCTGACAACAACCAAAATATTGCACATGACATACTGCCAGTCCAGGCAATATTGAATAAACTGAAGTTTGTAAACTTGCTACAATATATTTTTCAGTTGAGCATGGAAATTCTAATCCATTTATTTGTAAGAGAATAGTGATGAGTCTCAATGTTTATCTTTGATTGGACATAAGATTGTTCAATTAAATTATCCACTGCTAAAAAGAGTTTATTGTGTTCAAAGTAGAGGTTTTTTTAAATACAACGACTAAATTGCATGACTCAAATAGAAAAATGTCGCCAATGTTATAGACTGGATCATCTTGGCTTGAGTACTGGGATTTAAAATGCTACAGTAGCAAGTTGAATGACAGTGAATTTCACTAAATTCACTAGAAAGCAGAAAGATGATGATGAAAGTGAAATCTTGCTTGTGGGAAAATTGTATGCATTCCTACTTCTTGACAGATACTCATGTAATTTTGTAGATTGGTCTGTGAAAATGAAAAATGATGCCTTTTTAGAACAGATACAGTTATTCTTTTAAAAAAAGCAACACTTCTTTACACTTTCGGAATTTGAGAGGAAAACAAGAAAACTGAAGATTTTAGCAGGGCCCTATAATATTTCAACAATATTGTAAAACTAATTAGTACAAACTGAGGTGAAACAAATAGGAAGATTTTCATATTCTGTCTGACGTTTCGCTTCTTGGAGTCTTTAGAATTTGGGGGTGAAAGTCAGAATTTAATGCTCTCACCCAGGCAAGTTCAGAGGTGAAGAGGTGCTGGTGGATGTGGATGATGGTGAGGGAATCTTGTGTCCATGGCAGCCACCCAGCAAACCCTATCAGATTCGGTGTTGGCCTACCTGAGGGTGTCTGTTGGTCACGTACACACAGCGTATGATTGAGAGATCTGTTGTCAAGAAGGAATCCTTGTTGGCAGCCACATCCTGCCTTTGCTTCTGAAACCTCCCCCCTACCCGACCCCGTCAATCCCTTCTCCATGATCTCCATCTCACACACTCACCTGTATAAAGAGATCAATCAATGGTGCCTCATCCAGGTTTTGATGTAGAACTGGCACTGGCCGCTGCTCTTTGGGGCACAGCTTGGCCTGCAGAGCTCCAGCCTTTTGCTGGCAGCTTTCATGGGTGAGATGTTTGCCATACTGGGGACTTAGCCCGTGCACCCAAGTAAGTACCTGATTGGAATTAATTAGCATGGGGCCTCCAGCAGAAAAGTAATGCAGGGCTCCCACCAATTGTCTAAAAGGTAGGCTACATTAAATTCCAGCCTAAGTGGTTCATTTGTCAACCTGAATTTCATTAAATCACCAGGTTAGCTTGTGAACTAGAGAATGCTGATACATGCTTCCTCCTTAATGCTATGAATACACCTTTTCTCAATTTCCAATCAGGTGAAAACAAAAAGAACCAGAACCCCTACCCAAGAACCAGAAATTGCACTCAAAAACACCACAGATAAAGATTGAACATGTAAGTTCCAGAAACTGAAATCCTTTCCTTCAGTGGCCTTGCCAAGAATTGGGAGCAGAGGAGGTTTCAAATTTAATCGAGAAGTTTCATCAAGCAACTTGATTGATATTGGGGTTACACTGAAAAGAGAAGATGCAGTGGGCTAAGAATCATGTGTGACAGCCCATGATATAGGTAGCTTTGGATATCACCTCAAGTTTTAAGAGGTTTCTTCAGAGAATTGCATGTGCTTTTTTTTTACAACTGAGGAAAGAGATTTCTTATGCTCTCATTGCATGCTATCAGAGTTGATCTTGTGAGCCACTGCTTTAATTGTGAACGTCAGGATAGCATGGTGCAGACAGTCTCATAGGTTGCTCTCAGATTGAACTAGGTTCCTAAAATTCAGGTCTGCATTTCAATACTATGCCAACAGAGATGAAGCCTTGCAATTCATTATTTGGACCGTGCTATTGATCTGCCGCAACACAGGCTAAAAAAATTTTAACTCAACTTGTTCAGATATGTCACAATAGATGTCTGTGGCAGTTGAAACTCGAATCCAGACCATTTTGTCCAGATTCAGGGATACTATCACTGTACTTCAAGACCATTTAAATAGATATCATAGATGGTAAATATTTCCTCATTTGTTAAAGAACTACTCCAAGACTTTTTCTAGATCAAAAATTTGTGGGAGAATTGTGAGTTGGACTTGAGGTTTAGGGTTATTTAAATGTTTCAGAGGTAGGTTGTTATTCATTGTGCCATGAGATCTCCTAAAGATATTTCCTAATCAACCTATCAGAGATTTTATTACACACCTCCAGAGCAGGTGGGACTTAAACAAAAGGCTTCTTGGCCCAGAGGTGGGGACATAAGCACTACACCACAACAGCCCTCACAAGACCTCCCACATCCTTCTAGTTGACTATAAAAGATACTCTGATGGTACTCAATGAAGAGCATCATAGCTCTGCCTGTCAAAATTTATGCTCCAATCAACTAAGACAGATCATCTCTTCACTTATCTCTGTACTGTTTATGGTAATGCTGCTGTCTGCAAACTGGCTGCTACTTGCTCCAAATTAAAGTAGTGATTACAACTCGCTACAAACATTCTGTGAAATCCCAAGATTCTGAAAGTGTGATATACATGTCAATTGTTTCTGTGTTGAGAAAAGACTAATAGTTTTACTGACTGCTAGTTATCCTGATCCCTGCTTCTCTTTGACTTGTACTGCCTACCATGAGTTTTCTTTAACATTATTATGGTGACTGAGCCATTTGTGCACAGAGTTCTGTTTCTTATTGATTGAAATTCTTTATAATTACAGCTTCTATTGTAGTCTTCAGTTTAGTACTTCACCTAGCTTGGTCCCGCTTTATATGTTGATGGATGGTTCATATTTCACTTCCAGGTAAAATAGCAAGGAAGTGGGCAGGTAAAAATCACTAGTCAAATCTGCATGAAGTAGTTCAAACACCAAACACTGGTTGTCTCAAAGTTAACTCAAAACACTCAACAATATATGTCTACTAAACTGGCAGCTCAATCTCATTGCAGCTGATGAAGGTTGCTATTATGATCCACGACTGAAATGTCTTGAAGTAATTAAAGTTTAACTCATCAAATTATATGTTTATTATCTAGGACATTAATTATGATTGACTGAGCTGTTGTGAAAACTGTAGTCTCATGCTATTTCCCATTAGTGGCGTAAGTGGGCAATAGAAGAAGCTTTACCACTGAGGCCACAAAGCAACTGCATAAAACCAGTCAAATGGTTTCCAGCTGTATTTAATACTGAGCAAGCATGAGTTGTCACAAAGTGACTACATTTTATATTTGTAGTAACGTCAATACATGAAATCAGCATTATTTTACTTTCTGGTCTGTCTGGCACTGACACAAAGGGTACAAAAACATAAAGGCAAAGTATTGCAGATACTGGAGATCTGAGATAAAGGTTGTTTTCATGGGTTCCAAAGAAGAATCACATTGGATTTAAAACACTAATTCTGCCTGTATGTCTACAGATGCTGCCAGACTTGTTCTGCAGCCTGTTTTTGGATTAAAAATGTACATTTTCAGTCAAATTTGCCTGATGTAGAGCAGAAATCAAAGAATCCAATTGGACAGTTAGATGAATATCTGTACTGAAACCCCTTCAATCTTTTTCCCCGATTTGATTCATTGACCTCTGTTGTGTCCTAAAATAATATAGGTTGAAATAAATCAAAATATTATGATATACTTCATGTAATATTGTATCATTTTGCTCAAATAATGTTAACTCACTTGCCTAACCGGGGTATAAGCACTGAACGTTCATGTGAAACAAGTTTCAAGCAAATAGTAATCAAAGTGTGTGTGTGCATGTGTGCGTGTGTGTGTGTGTGTGTGAAATTTTCATTTTTTTCATGACTGTCGAACATGTTGAAAGGACATTGAGGCAATTGTTGTAGTCTGACCTTTTCATAGTCCAGCTTCCAGACCAGGAGTTTTGAAAACAAAATGTAACACTTCAACAATTGGAATTTTACCTAAATCACAGTCTTATTTGAAAAAAAATGGAACAGAAATAAAAGGAGTAGTTTCATTCAAAGTCCATTGTACCCATCTGCAAGGTCTTCCACACTAGGATATGTAGCGTATGTAGGGATGAGATGCACAGAGCTTCACTTGCTTGTCAAAGGTGAAATCCCTTGGCTTGACTGAGACCTGCTGACAACCAAGACGTGTTTCCTGGCCCTGCGTCTGTACTTAATTGCAAAGCAAGATAGAATTGATAGGAGATAATAGAAACTGCCGATGCTGGAGTCTGAGATAATAAGGTGTGGAGCTGAATGAACACAGCAGGCCAGGCAGCGTCAGAGGAGCAGGAAACTGATGTTTCGGGTCGGGACCCTTTTTCAGAAATGGGGGAGGCGAAGGGGGCTCTGAAATAAATAGAGAGGGGGGAGGCGATGATAGAAGGTGGATAGAGGAGCAGATAGGTGGAGAGAAGACGGACAGGTCAAGGAGGCGGGGATGAATTGATAGGAGCCTGGTATCTCTGACTGCAGAGGCAAAGTGCAAAAAGACAAGAAGAAGCAATGCAAGGCAGGAATGCTGAGAGCTTCCAGGTAGGCTCAGAGTGAATGTGCACTATGACAGCAAGGGAACAGGCCAGAGATGCAGTCTGATCCAGTCCATGACTAGATGCAGTTCCCTGAGCACACAGTGTCCTTGCTGCAAAATTAAATGAGAGTTGCCGTGCAACCTGAGATGTAGCATTGAAGTGCAGAAGTGTCCTGTAGATGCGCTATCAAGAATCTTAGAGGATGGCATGTATCAGATGCCAGCATCTTTGTGCCCTGAGATAGAAACGTAGAATTCCTATAGTGCAGAAGAGGTCATTTGGCCCATCGAGTCTACACCAACCCTCCAAACAGCATCCTACACAGAGGAGTCTGCAGGCACTATACAGAAGAATCTCTTGAATACTTTTCCAGCATTGTTGTTCATTGCTTTATACTGAATTGGTGGCTCTAATTGGAGTTAGTGATTGGGGGTGAGTACCTGTATGGATGTATGTCCCTAGCAACTGGGAGATGACTAATAATGAAATTCTCTGTAACATATTTAATATTAGAAAAAATAGCACGTATGTCCTTTCAATGTCTCCCTTATTTCTTGAATAATTTTCTTTGTTACCCCATTAATAACATCTCAATTGTTAGAAGACAATTTTCATGATCACAGATAATTACAATGGATCACTAACGAACCTAATCAAACTTTAACTACAGCAATGTGATTTTTAAAGAAAGGGCTGATACAGCCAAGACGACTGTGGCTGTAAATTCGGACAGGAACAGGAAAGACATTCTTAAATGTCACACTTTTATCAATCAAGGCAACTTCAAATGGAAAGTCTAAAAAGGATGTGACTACAAGATGCTGGCTGTCCAACCCCTTGCAGCAGGCAGACGTTTTTGCGTTTCATCCATTCAATGATATGCAAAAACAAAGGTTAAAGCTAACTTCAACCCTAGGCTGTATGTAGCAGTGGCCTGCCATCCTAATGTGTGGACGAGTGTGCAATGAAGGTTACAGTTTTGTAAATAGCCATTAAACACCTTTGCAATGCAGGTAATGAAAAGGGAAAAAAGAAAAATACCTCACCCTGAGAGCTGGAAGCCATCCAGCCAGCAAGCCAATCAAAAAGAAAGAGGGTCACAGAATCAGAGATAGTAGGAACTGCAGATGCTGGAGAATCTGAGACAACAAGGTGCAGGGCTGGATGAACACAGTAGCCTCTCTGCTCCTATGATGCTGCTTGGCCTGCTGTGTTCATCCAGCCCTGCACCTTGTTGTCTCAGGGTCACAGAAGGACTCTCTCTCACTCTGAATGCTCAAAGCCAGCTAGCTCACAACCACTATTGAATCTAATCAAGACAAAAGAATTAATCAGCCTGTAAAGCCAAAAATATTGAAATTGCTTGTTTAACTACCAATGTCACCATTACCAGCAACTTCCAATGCAATGACAGCAGCGTTTAACTATCCACTTTTCACAAGCAATTCAGAAACTGATCAGTTGTTTTGTAAACTTCTATCTTCTTGGACTCCTCTTTCATTTCCGCTCTCTGCGCATGTGTGTTACGTGACTAATTGTTCACTTGGGCCTGTGAGAAAGGTGTCCACAAGGGAAGAGATCCTTTTAAAATTAATACCGTTACAATCAACCAAGGAAGGCAGGTGAATGACCAAGGGCAGCTGGTTCACTCCTCCTGGTTCAGGAACTTATCAGTTTCAAGTATCCCATTTGGAGCCACAATAATTTGGGGAATATTGCCTGATGACTGACCAGAACGCAATATATTCCCTGTCTTACTGTGACCACCCTATGAGAGATTTGCTAGCATTCAGGTTTGGAAGCCATTCCACTCATAAGTTTGGCACTTTATTACTGAATGTATTGTTAATATAAACTTCAAATTTTAAATAATGTTGGAGAAAGCAGAGTAATAGTTTTATGTGCTAGGGCTGCCAACACAGATTTTTGATAAATTTGATCAAGATGTTGGCAGCATTAAGGTTGTATTTATTGTCCATCCCTAACCATGTCACGAGATGATCATAGAGAATTTCCTCCTAATGGTGATGATGATCCCCTAATAATGTTAGATACAGAATTCAGGATATTGTCCAAGTTGAATGAGGAACGCGACTGTGTGTCCAAATCAGGACGCTGTATGACTTAGCAAAGAGCTTGGGAGCTGGTGATGTTCCCACAATTCTGCTAATCTGATGCATTTCAGTGGTATTAGTCCCAGGACTGGGAGGCATTGTCAAATTAAACTTGGCACAATATTACAGTATAACTGTACATAGTGAAACTTGCGCCATAGTGCACCTGCTGATGAAGGGGATGTTAAATCCAGGAATACAATCAGTCAGACAACTTTCTCCTGGAGGATGATCAAAGTTTCAAATGTTGTAGCTGAACTCGTTTAGGTGAGTGGTGAATATTCCTGATTTGAGCTCTGACAAAATATTGAACAGTCAGGATATGAGCTACTTGTTTCCGAGTACCCAGCCTCTACCCTGGCTGTGTAGCCATTATGTTGACATGGCTTGTCTGCTGAAAACGCTGGTCAATAGTGATCTCTAAATTTTTGATACTGGGAGGTTACATGAGGATGTTATATTTTCAGCTGAGTTAGAGGTAATAGAAAACTGTTAGGATATTTAAAGAGAGGTTGTTTTCAATGTAGCAAGTTGTGATATGGAATGCACTTCCACAAAGCATTCCATCACAGACCTGGTTTTAGGAATTAAAAGCTGAATGTTGCTATAGAGAATGCTTACACTTTGCCAATATTGTTGGAGACCAAATTTGGAAGACTTAATATTCCAGTGAAAGTAGATTCAACAACTTAAAAGGGTGGCACAATGGCTTGGTGGTTAGCACTGCTGCCTCACAACACCAGGGACATGGGTTCAATTCCACCTTTGGGTCACTGTCTGTGTGGAGTTCATACATTCTCCCTGTGTCTGTGTGGGTTTCCGCCAGGTGCTCCAGTTTCCTTGTGCAGGCTAGATGGATTGATCATGCTAAGTTGTCCATTGGTGTTCTGGGATGTGTAGGTTAGGTGCATTTGCCATGGGAAATATAAGGGAAAGGGTAGGGGGGATGAGTCTGGGTAGGACTTGTTGGTCTGAATGGTACATTTCCACACTGTATGGATTCTATGGAAAACTAATTTTCAAAAGGGAATTGAATAAATATTTCATGTTAAAAAGTTGTGGAGAAATAACAGGGAAGTGGGTCGAATTACATACCTCTGAACCAGTGCAGGCACAATGGACCAAATGCTGAATGTCACTCCCATGTAGAATCATTTCCTCTGACCTCCAAACTGCACCCAAATCCCCTCCCTCAAAATTTACTTATACAGAAATTGTAACAGGAGCAATTTAATATGAGCACAATTTCCTAATTCATATTTGAACAGACAAGCAAGGCAGTGACAAAACTAAAGAAGGAACCACTTTAAGAACTCTTAACCCTTTTTTAAACTGGAGGGTTCTTTTTCCCACAAATACAGCGAATTTTGTCTCTGAACACTACTGCTATAGATGGAGTATAAAGTTTTGTGAGTACTGAGTACCAAATGAACAATTAAGTGCAATGACAAGTCAAACATATATTGCTAATCTATTTCAGTGCTTTTATGTTTCAATCAAACATTTAATTTGGCTTCAATAACATTGTATTAGTACAGCTAAATAAACACCTATTGAATAAAGAAATGATTCAGTGCAGCATAAAATTGGGAAACCGTACACCTTTTGGCTACAGATTCCAGAACAGGAACAGAAAAAAATAGAAATAACAATCTTTACAAAATCTTTAGAATTCAGGTTGAGGAAGTCCTTTCTTTAGAAGGGATTCATACAAGTTTGTAATTTACCCTCTAACATTACATTTCTTCCCTGGTTTGGTTTGGTTTGGTTTGGCTTGGCTGCAGTTAATTTTACAGCAGGAACTTACCAGCGCACTTTAGTAGAAAATATGGATTTTTGGAGCATGGGCCAGTTCGCTGCCTTGATTTGTTACTTGATGAAATATCTTCCTTGTCGAAGTATTGAGTTTATTGGGCCTTCTGACCGCAATAAAACTTACGTTATTCAATGCAATTTAATATTAAAAGGACACAGATGGAGTTTATCATGTGTGTGTGTGTGTGGTTGTCCTTCAGAATGAGAATGATGCTTGCTATTGACAGGAACCTGCATGTGGAGTGTTCTAATGTGGCGAGGCTGTGCGGCTGCAGCTATTACATTGTTCCAGCTAACCAGGAGACTCTGCTGCTCATACAATCTGCCACTGAAATATTTAAAGATTGATAATCGACCTGCTGACCATATTATGATGTACATTCTATGGCCATGAAGTCCTGAGATAGGACTTGAACCTGGAACTTCTGGTCCAGAAGAGGGATAGAACCATTGCATCACAGGACCTCACATAAATTGTTGTGCACGAAATATGAATAATGACCATTTAAATATATTTTCATACCCTGCATTTGCAGCCAAATATAGGAGAGCCCTTAATAATTTCATATGATTTGGAGAGCATTTACAAGAGGTAATGTCTGTCACCTTAATTTGAAATAACTACTTTTTTTTGAACTACTTCCAAATTTCAAAGAAAATTAAGAACTAAGAGGTGTTTTGTGGAAGAGGGAAGACTGCTGAAATGTTTACTTGAGGCACCAGAGCATTGCTATGCTGCATTGAAAAGAATCCTTCCACAGTCACAAGGTAATTACACTTTAGGAAGAATGTTAGGAGTAGGAGAGGGAGACCATCCAAATCTGTTCACCTAAAGTGGGTGCAACAAGCTACCAGGAAAAGCTATTTAAACATGTTGTCTCAGATTTAAGACAGTTAGATATATTTCTTCAGAAAGGAGAGTTAGTGGAATCTGATGCGAAAGTAGTTAGATGAGTTTAAAATGCCCATTCCAATACAGGTGTCAACTATGGCTCAGTTGACAGCACTCTTAATTGAGTGGGCAGAGATTATGGTGTCAAATTCCATCTGAGAACACTGAGCACCGATTCATTCCACGCGATATCAAGAAACGGTTGGAGACACTGGATACTGCAAAGGCTATGGGCCCTGACAACATTCGGGCAATAGTACTGAAGACTTGTGCTCCAGAACTTGCTGCTCCCCTAGCCAAACTGTTCCAGTACAGTTACAACACTGGTGTCTACCCGACAATGTGGAAAATTGCTCAAGTACGTCCTATACACAAAAGGCAGGACAAATCAAACTCGGCCAATTACCGCCCCATCAGTCTCCTCTCGATCATCAGTAAGGTGATGGAAGGTGTCAGTAACAGTGCTATCAAGCAGCACCTGCTCAGCAATAACCTGCTCAGAGACGCCCAGTTTGGGTTCTGCCAGGGCCACTCAGCTCCTGATCTCATTACAGCCTTGGTTCAAACATGAACAAAAGAGCTGAATTCGAGAGGTGAGGTGAGAGTGACAACCCTTGATATCAAGGCTGTATTCGACCGAGTGTGGCATGAAGGAGCCCTAGCGAAATTGGAATCAATGGGTATCAGGGGGCAAATGCTCCGGTGGTTGGAGTCATACCTGAATTTGGTCATGGTTGTGGGAGGTCAATCATCTCAACTCCAGGACATCTCTGCAGGAGTTCCTCAGGGTAGTGTCCTAGGCCCAACCATCTTCAGCTGCTTCATCAATGACCTTCCCTCCATCATAAGGTCAGAAGTGGGGATGTTTGCCGATGATTGCACAATGTTCAGCACCATTCGTGATTCCTCAGATACTGAAGCAGTCCATGTTCACATGCAACAAGATCTGGACAATATCCAGGATTGGGCTGACATGTGGCAAGTGACATTCATGCCACACAAATGCCAGGCTATGACCATCACCAATAAGAGACAATCTAACCACCGCCCCTTGACATTTAATGGTGTTACCATCACTGAATCCCCTACTATCAACATCCTGGGAGTTATCATTGATCAGAAACTCAACTGGACTCACCACATTAACACAGTGGCTACAAGAGCAGGCCAGAAACTTTGAATACTGCGGCGAGTAACTCACCTCCTGACTCCTTAAAGCCTGTCCACCATCTACAAGGTACAAGTCAGGAGTGTGATGGAATATTCCTCACTTGCCTGGATGAGTGCAGCCCCAATAACACTCAAGAAGCGTGACACCATCCAGGACAATGCAGCCCTCTTGATTCGTACTACATCTACAAGCATCCACTCCCTCCACCACCGACACTCAGTAGCAGCAGTGTGTACTATCTACAAGATGCACTGCAGAAATTCACCAAAGATCCTCAGATAGCACCTTCCAAACCCACGACCACTTCCACCTAGAGGGACAAGGGCAACAAACATGTGGGAACACCACCAATTCCATGTTCTCTTCCAAGCCATTCACCATCCTGACTTGGAAATATATTGCCGTTTCTTCACTGTCGCTGGGTCAAAATCCTGGAATTCTCTCCCTAATAGCATTGTGGGTCAACCTACAACAGGAGGAGTCTAGTTGTTCAAATAAGCAGCTCACCACCACCTTCTCAAGGGCAACTAGGGATGGGCAAGAAATGCTGGCCAGCCAGCAACACCCACATCCCACAAATGAATAAATAAAAACATAATCTGGTCCGATATTCCAGTGCACTTCTGAGGGAATACTATAATCCTGTTGCTGTTAGTTTTTGGTCAGTGTTAAACTGAGATCCTATCTTCCCTTCTCAGATAGACATTACAGATCCCATGGCACTATTTCATTGAGAAGGGTTACCCCAACAAATTACTTCCCTCAAGTAACACCTAAAAACAGATTACCTGATCATTATTGTGTTGCTGTTTGTTGGACCTTGCTGTGCAGAAATTGGCTGCTACATTTCCCACTTTGCAGCCATGACTGTATTGCAAAACTACTTCATGGACTGTAATGTTTTGAGATGCCCATAGAAGGCTGTATGTAAGTCAATGTAAGTTCTTTTTCCAAACATTATTCCAATATTCTTTTGATTAAAAGAATGTAAAGAGAATGTCAATTTTACAGCCCAGATTGTCCCTTTTCAAATAAGCATAAAATTGCTGCAATCTATATTTAGGCTGCCTTTTAAACACAAAAATGTTATTGATATCTTTAACGAAACATCTGCAAAATATTCCACAACTTTATAGCTCATGGAAGTGCTAAGTTACTATAAGTAGCTCAGAATTTGAAGCAGATGTCTCTTGCAGTCATGTCTGCCATGACACTAATTCTCTTTACAAGTTAAGTGGATTGTTAAAATGGTTTGTTATCCACACCTACCTCTTTTGTAAAATGTGCAGTATTCCAATACAACATTGAGGAAAATTAAAATCAACATACTGCACATTTTCATCTGTGAGTAAACTAAACCAGGTGACTTTGAAAAATAAAAGTAAAATGCTGAAGGTGGTGGAAACCCTAAAACTATTTCAAGTGCCAAATCTAAGTCCTTGAAGCCTTGTGGCATGAGTTTCAGCAAACTCTAGAAATCTAAACCTATTAAAGTTAATATAGTGTATTTCTGATTGCAAGGAAGAAAGGTAGAGAATACTGCCTGGTCAACTATTCACCCTGCCCTGAAGTGACATCCATACTTCACAATTGAGTTCACAAGATAGCTGTTTTTGAACAGGTAGCCTAGATTGTTCTTTCTTCCCCTACCCCGGTCCATGAATACAGAGATATAAGTTTGGATTTTTGCACAGTCAGGAAAGTCCTGCAAACTGGATGCGACACCCATTTTTAACAGACCCAATTTTTTGTCTCTAGGGCAAGAAGATTTGCAAAAGATGAAATTCCAAACTCAATAAAGTCTTTTGAACTTAGTGCTGAATTTAAACAGACCCCAATATTGGTGTTGCGAGGTACTTAACTGGCTGCTTCTGAGTTACGAATTGATGAAGTAGCCATAAGCAATGGAGAAGTGTAGGTAAATTCTATGTAAGTGTCATGTTGTTTTTAAATGCACTGCTCATTAACATTAAAAAATTCTGAAGCTGCCTCTGAGAGTCGAAAGAAACTTGGTTGTCGGATTACCTGGTGTAGGAGAGAACAAATTTACTCACTCGTGCCACCCACGTCACGAGTCAAAATCTAGACCTTAGAGATCAATAGCAATGCCCCACATTAGTACCCCAAGATATTGCCTCGGTGACAAGGAAAAAACAACCATGTGCCCAAATCAGGTCTTGGAGGGCAACTGCAGGTGGTACTGTTCAGATAATGTCATTCTTCTGCTCCTACTTGGGAGTCTGTAGTTGTAGGGACTGGAGTCATGGCTTGAGAAAGGTCCTCAGTGAGGAGATGCTGTAAAAGTAACGCCAGTGACTTACCTGGAGATGGTACCTGATGTAGTTACAGTATTTCATTACTGAAAGGGTCAGATACAGAATCCAATGGCAGGGATTTTGATTGACAGATACTTTTTTCTAGCCTGGGCTGTGTCAATGCTTTGAGGATCATTCTGACGGCACCCGTTCAAGTAAATGATGAGGATTTTGGCGTCCTCTTCACTGGAACCATGTAGATGTTGAGGTGGATTAGACAGGTCAGGAGGTGAGAGGTTCACCAAGAGAGAAACCAGCATCTGTCTTGAATGCTGCTGATATAGCAGATTCACCGAGACATCGACAGTGGTGACCTCCTGTGGTGTGGGACATGGTGATGCCACTGGGGGCAATACCTGCGCTTTTTCTTTTCATGCCAATAATTCATGCCCGAATCTTGATCAAGTCCTGCAGTGGCCCAACATGATAATGAATGCAACTAAGCATTGGAGACCTCTCAGTGAACAGCTCAATTCCAAAGTTAATATTGGAGAGAACATAAATTATGAAGCAGATGATAACAGCAAAGCCAAGGACGCTTCCGTTAGGAATTCATTTCAAAAATAAATTCCAGAACCATATCCACTGGAAAACATTCCCCTTGATTGGCATTTGCTGCACTGTGACCGAGCTATTGCTGATAGAAGGTTGGACCTCTCCCCTGTATTTTAAACGTTGCTGTGATGTGGTTTGGAGATGTCATTTTTTTCATGGGTTAGCCAATTATTTTGAATAAGTATCACTTGATGTGACTATAAACAACTCTTTTTGTTGCTTAATTAATAATTGGTCAGAAGCAGAGTGGTTAGTAATAGTGGTTGCAATATATTCCTGAACTTCTAGCTATGCATCATCAATACAAAGAGAATGTAAAAGCAAAAGGGAGCAACTAGGGGAATCTGCAAAAAATGATAAAATTTTGTGCAAATTGATGTCTAAACTGAGCATTCTTAACATTCTTGTGCAGATTAGAAAAGTGACAATCTTGCATAAGGCTATATAGACACCATCTCTAGGTTGTACAATAAGTAGCAACAAATCCAATATCATTTTCAAGAAATAGAAAATAGCTGCCTGATTAAAGATGACACTATAGGATGTAAAATGATGCGGTGAGGGGAAATGGCCATGGCAGCAAAATTATTCTGATGTTGTGATTCTGCAATTCTGTTGTCTTTCAATCGTAATTGAATTCCAGCATTCAGGCTGACAGTGTGTCCTTTATTGTCCTGTTTCCTTTTTAATTGGTTTTGCAGCATTTGGAGTTAGAGAAGGCCTTTACCTGGAACATAAGGGTGACAAGGTGACAGTTCTTCAATGGCAGCTTTCACAACGTGCTAACACTCAAACCCAGGCTGTACACACGAGAGTGCTTCGTCCCTTCTAGGGGACTTGAAACTAGTATTTTACTCCCGTCCTTATCTATCATTCAGAGGGACAAGTAAAAATGTGTCTCCAATTTGGAACATAATAAGCAGGGAGTAGGCTGCTTTGAGAGGTTGCTGTCAAATCAGCTCCTCCTCATTTTTGTAGTCACAAGGGATCACAGTCCAGTCTGTTTGGGGTTTCCTTGATACCCTTAGACATATCCCATCAGTCTCACACGTAAGTTTTTTACACCTGCAACTACTGTCTATGTAGCAGCCTCTTTTAAACAATGCATTTTGGAATTAAGAGCAAATAATGTCAACCGTACTTTGGGGTTCTCATCCATTGTCATAACAAAATGTGCAACACTGACAAGGAGATTACAGGGTGTTAGAACACTTAAAGCTGCTGAAATGCCTTGCTAAATTGCCCCATAATGTCCTGGGAATGTGCAGCTTAGGTGGATTGGCCATGGTAAATGTGGCTTGGGTGGGGGCTGGGTCTGGGTGGGATGCTGTTCGGGGGTTTGGTGCAGACTCTATGCGCTGAATGGCCTCTACCTGCACCATAGGGATTTTATGAGAGGAAACAGCCGAAGCAGCCTTAGATTGTACATGCTGTGGTGCTGACGTCACTGCACACGAAAGGTAGTGGATGTCAGCGGCACACTCACAGACACATTCTGAAGCCTGTCTCAGACAACTACTTTCAACAGGACTTTCTGCACATACACAGGGGGCCAGCAAGCAATCTATCAGCCATTTTGGTGTTTGAAGTACTTACGCAAATTGCATTAATAGAGCAATTTATTCGATCTTCAATGTAAAATATTGAGTGCAGGAACAAACGTTAAGCTTCTCTCACTATTGTAGGTGGAGGAAATATTCAGATACATCTGCATCATTTATTCTCTTGACATTTACCAGTTTCTCTTAAAATCAAGATTACTGAAGGACGTGCCAGTCTCAGATTGAGCAAACCAATAGTGTGACTAGATTGTCTTAACATTAAATAAGTTGCTAGCTCAATTTCGACTCATCTGATTAAATGTTACCCAAAATCTTTTCTCTTCTCCTGGAAAATAATTTTTGCTAAGTACTGATGAGAAGAGAGATAATTTATTTATAACATCAAAAGAATTTAAAGATAACAAGGTGTAGAGCTGGATGAGCCAAGCAGCATCAGAGGAGCGGGAAAGCTGACGTTTCGGGTCTGGAATCTTCTTCAGAAATGTCTGAATTAAGAATCTAAAGATGACCATGAATCCATTGCCAATAGTTGGAAAAACCCATCTGGTTTATTAATGTCCTTTAGGGAAGGAAACTGCCATCCTTACCCAGTCTGGCCTACATGTGACTCCAGACCCACAGCAATGTGGTTGACTCTCAACTGCCCTCTGGGTTATTAGGGATGGGCAATAAATGC
>NC_063358.1:21698209-21710438 GCF_021869965.1 Rhincodon typus
GGGACTAATAGTGTAAAAAGCAGAAACTTATTTCAAATTAATTGACTTTGGGGATTTCAGCAGGATGTTAACTTCATTTCATTTCTGTTAGTTGCATTCAAGTGCATTATACATGCATGTACATATATAGCAACAGACTGAAAGAGTGATTTCCTGTTGGAGGAGCTTAGCTTCTGGTGTATCTCCCTATTTTAAAAAAAACTGCTAAGTGATTAAATATTGTACTCTAGTGTTCTTTCACCAGCTGGCTATTGAGCTTCAACATTGCACGTCGAGTGGAGGAGCAGGAAATGACTGACAGCAACCTCTGGATTTCCACATTTAGCTTCACAGGTGCAGGGAGGCACAGGAAGTTGCTGTCAGTTTCACAACTGTAATGACTGCAAAAAAGCTGACAGTTTCATCATTGTTACAATTGCAGTACCTGGGTTACTGAGCCTTTGAGTTTTCTTTTGAATTTCCCATTCCTAGATGTTAAGGCTAATGGAAAGTACTGTAGCTGGCTTAATATGCATCCTCTCTTTCCTTAGTATTTGTGCATATATAAAATGCCTCAATTCTGAAATACCTCCTACGGTTGTACATCCTGTGAAACAGGAAAGAGAGGAGCTGTTAAGAAAAAATATTTTCCAGGAAAGATTAATCTGTTCCTGTTAAGATGAAAATGTTCTTGTGTTGCCTAATTCCTTGGGATTTGCCCCATTTTACAGTCATTCTATTTAGCTTGTACTGTAAAATACCAGGAAAGAAAGGAGTGGCAGAAGAGTTCTGGGGGAAATATCTTAATTTAGAAAGTTAAATAGCACTCCAGCTCTGCTTCAATTGGACCTTAAATGTTTTGCATAAAGCTAGCATTTTTGTCCTTTTTTTACAAGTGTCCCTTGAAAGAGAAATGCATCTGTATATTTAAGTAATGGAATATTTCTCTCCCTTACCTCTCACATTCTATAAAGGCGGAAACCCATTCATTTCTTTTGCAAAAATCAATTTTGACACTCTTTCTAGAGACAGTTTTGCATAATTGTAATTTATCTGACCTAAGGAATATTTTCTACAGATTTTACAATACCAGCTTACTTCACAATTGATCACCAATGGCATAGATGTACTGTAGAGACATCTAGTGGCTATTGTTAGATTTTTCAATTCTGAGCAATTATTGACAAATTGGGGGCCGTTTCTTTATATTTGGCAGCACTGACAGGAAAGCTATAGCAATGTGAAGCAGATAAGCTGGTGAACTGAGGTTTTCACACACAATAAAAGACAGCAGATGCAAATATTTTATCCCTTTTACATTTATAATTACACTATTAGGTTGAAATTGCAACCCATTTCAGTTGAAATGCTGAACTGAGTAGTGATTTATTACAAACTTCAATCAGATTAAATTCTCTGTGTGCCCAATGTTGTGATCGTTAACTTGGTGGAGACACTGGCTGTTCATATGTAGAAAAGCAAAGAAAAAAACTGGGTCTATATCAACTTTAGCTGTTCAAACACCTATCATGATGGATGTCTATTTTCCAATTATCCTTACATGATGTAATGCTTTGCACTATTTGACCTTTAATTTCATCTGAAAGGATAATTGCTAAATTTGCTGACAACACAATGATAGCTATAAAAGTGAATTGTGAGAAGGATGCAAGGATATTCCAAAATATATAAAATGGGTTTAAGTGAATGAGAAAGATGTGGCCAATGGAGTAGAATGTGAGAAAATGTGATGTCCATTTTGGCAGGAAGAATTTTAAAAAATGGTGACAGGTTGCAGATGAAATGCAGAAGGATCTGGAAGTCCGAGTGCATGAATCAAGAAATGTGAGTATATAGATACAGCAAGTAATTACGGAAAATAATCAAATGCTATCATTTATGACAAGTGGAATTGAACACAAAAATGAGAAGGTTTTGCTTCATTTGTACAAGGCACTGGTGAGACTACATCTGGAGTACCGTGTAAGTCTTGGTCACCTTATTTGAAAAAAAGCCGTAAATTTGATGAAGGAAGTTCAAAGAAGATTTACTAGATTAGTACTGGGGCTGGCCTGTCTGTTTTATGATGGAGAGTTGGACAGGCTAGACTTATATCCACATGAGTTCAGGAACGTGAGAAGAAATGTGATTGAAACATATAAAATCCTGAATGGTCTTAACTCGATAGCTGTGAAGATGATGTTTCCTCCTATGGGAGACCTAAGTACTAGGGGTCACTGTTTAAAAATCAGGCATTGTCCATCAAAAACAGATGAGTATTTTTTTCTTCTCATGGGGATCTTTGGAACTCAGTCCCTGAAAAGATGGTGCCTGAAGTAGAGTGCTTGAATATTTTAAAGGCAGAGGTAGATTGCTTCTTGTGAAGCAAGGGGTTGAAAAGTCATTGGCATAGGAAGAAATGTAGATTTAAGGCTATCTACATATTAACAATCAGGGGCTGGGTTAGCACAGTTGGCTGGATGGCTGGTTTGCAATGCCAGGTGACATCAATAGCGTGGCTTCAGTTCCTGCACTAGCTGAGGCTACTGTGAAGATCCTGCTTCTCAACCTTGACAATTGCCTTAGGCATGATGACCCTATGGTTACATTCACCAACATTTGTCTTTCTGTTAAATAAGAGAGTGGCCCTCTGGGATTATGGTGCTTCATATAAATTATCAGCCACCATCTGCTTAAATAGTGGAGCAGCCTCAAAGGCATACTCCTATTCATAATTCGTATATTTATATGTAAATTTCATCGGTTTATTTTGTTCCAGTCATATTTCATATTTCAAAGCTGATTCCACTGCCTGCCCCACGTTTGGTATCACCTGCAAATTTAGCCAGTTTGTCTCCAGTTTCAGAATGCACATCATTACTGTGAGTTAGAAATAATGGTTGTCTCAACGCTGAGGACCACTTGGTACACATTTAACCTGAATCTATTTTTGTTTGGTCATTCTGCCAGTTTCTAATCAATACTTGGGTTTTGTGCTGATTTCTCATAGCTTTGACTTTAACTTGTAACTATTCAGATGAGACTTCCTCAAATGCCTCACAGATGTACAAGTTAGTTGTTAGATCCTACCTGTGTTCATTTTGTGGGCAAATATAGAATCCCTACAGTGTGGAAGCAGGCCTTTTGGCCCTAAAGTCCATACTGACCCTCTGAACAGCATCCCAAGTAGACCCATCCTCCTCTCCCTTTCCCTGTAACCCACCCAACTTGCATGTCCCTGGACACTATGGGCAATTTAGCATGGCCAATCCACCTAACCTGCACATCTTTGGATTGTGGGAGGAAACCAGAGCATCCGGAGGAAACCCACGCAGACATGAGGAGAATGTGCAAACTCCACACAGACAGTTGCCTGAGGCAGAATCAAAACCTGGTCCCTGGTGCTGTGAGGCAGCAGCGCTAACCACTGAGCCACCCAGAAGAGTTATATCAAAATCGAAACATCAACTCAGTTTTTCTCTCCACAGATACTGCTGAGTTTCTCCAGCACTTTTCTGTTTTTATTTCAGATCTCCAATCTCTGCAGTACTTTGCTTTCATTTTACTGTTGATTTCCAATTTTGACTCGGAACAGAACAAGTAGTTTGGTTGAATCAAGTTGAGGCAGTAATTGGTATCCTTCCCTCAACACCTCATTGCTATGGCATCTCTGCTGCCAGTATGATCGGATTGATTGACTTTCTGCTTGATCATTTCTGGCCACTATTTCCAACCTGCATTGCATTCTATATTTACACTCTTGTGGACACTTGCAGCATAACAGCATCGCCTCATTATGTGAGGCAATGGAACATCAAGCAGAAAAGAAGTCAGTTAACAAAAGCAATAACAGTTTTTTTAGCCAAACTGCCTCATGGAAGCAAATTAACTTATCAAGAGAGGGGAAGAAAGATATTGTTGAGTACACACCATGTGAATCACTTGTTACAAGAAATAAAACAATTTATTGCGATTATAATGAAATTCTCACATTGAAAAATATCAAATTGCTGTAATAGTGAACTCTCCCATTCAAAGCCTGTCAGGAGCCACCCACAGTCTATGACACAGTTGAGACTGTGGTAATTAGTAATTTGCATAGCAAGACATTTATTTAAATAGTTATACATTAAGTTAATTTTCTCTGTGGATTTTACATTCTGATATGGGACTTTATCCTACATAAGGTGAATTAAAATATTACAAATGAGGACAAGGGTTGGAGGGAGATTCTCAAATGCCCAAATAATTGGGTAAGGGCAATAAAGAAATGGGAGCAAGAGTTCAGCTCTTTGGATTCGCTCTCACATTTAACACAATCACCTTCTACTTTAACCCCAAGATGCTGCATACCCATTAATCTGGGGTACTAGTCAGTATTGTATGGAGACACTTGAGAACCAGCATGGTGAGGTTGCAGGATTCACATCGTATGTTGCTTGTTCAGAAATTGATACATTGTAGACTCTTCACAATATTATCAGACATATTAAAGTGATGACAATGCAATTAAATATGAATTTTATAAGAACTATTTCTGTTTCCTTCTTCCAACCTTCCATCTTTTAACTTGCACCAAGTTCTGTTGCAGTAGCATCCCTGTGCCCACTGACCAGTGCTGGCTCCCAATGAAACAATGTCTGAAATTTACAACTTCCATCTTTGTTTTCAAATCTATATGTGGCCCACTTCTCCCTGTCTCTGTAATCCCCTCCAGCCCACAACCCTTTCAGATTTCTGCACTGCTCTAATTTTAGTCTCGTGTTAATTATGCCACCATTGCTGACTGTACCTTCAAATACCTCTGTCCCAATCTCTGGAATATCCTCATTATATGATTTCACCTCTCTATCTCTTTCCTCTTTAAGACATTCCGTAAAACCCACCTCTTTGACTAACTTTTAGTCATTTGACTTAACATCTCCTTACGTGACTTGGTCTAATATTTTAGTTTGCAATGATGCTACGAGGCACCATTTCATTACACTGAAGTCACGATATAAAAGGAAGTACTTGTTGTTACTTTGTTTATTATTAATACTCTTCTGTTCCTTGATGGGACCTTCCAGAGCAACAGTAACCCTCTGACGTTGCTCCCAAATAACCGTGAATGGGCGATAAGGGAATGATTGCAACCTGATCTTCCACAGCAAGCACCAAAGTCAAGCTCATTCCAGTATTCACCTGCTGATACACATAGTCACATCCAGCAAGGGCTGTTGAACACCAAGGCAGTGATGGCCTAGTGGTATGATCACTGGACTGTTAATCCAGATACCTGGATAATATTCAGGGGACCCAGGTTGGAATCCCACCATGGCAGATGTTGGAATTTGAATTCGATAAAGATGTGGAATTAAGAATCTAATGATGACTGTGAATCAATTGTCAGGAAAAACCCATCTGGTTCACTAATGTCCTTTAGGGAAGGAAACTGCCATCCTTACCTGGCCTGGCCTACATGTGACTCCACGCCCACAGCAATGTGGTTGACTCTGAACTGCCCTCTCTGGCAATTAGGGATGGGCAATAAATGCTGCCTAGCCAGTGATGGCCTCACCCTGTGAATAAATAAAACAAAAAGCACGAGTCAAAATTTTACCCCTCCCTAACATTATAGAACCATAAAAAGACAACTTGCCTAGCTGAAGCAATCTAATTAGCACAAAAACAAAGCTTGACTCCCCCCTATTCTATGTGGCATAACTAAACCAGTGAGGGGCCAAGTCAAACTGCTTTATTCAGGTTTGCTTTTAATTGTACCAGCTGTAACTCAGTTGATGGTACTCTTGCCTTTGAGAAATAAGACTTTGGATTCTAGTCCCACAGCCAGAATTTGAGCAGAAAAATCAAAGCTGACCCTCCAGGACAGTACGGAAGGGTTACTATCCTGTTCGATAAACCAAGGCTCTCGGGCAAGGATCCCAGGGTAAATTTGAAGAGTTAGGGGAGTTGTTGCCAGTACCCTGACCAATGTTCCCCCCTCAATTCTCATCACCAAACCAGATTACCTTGTCATTATTACATTACTATTTATGGGAGCTTGCTGAATACAAATTGACTGCTGCAATTGTTACATTACAACAGCGATCACATTTCAAAAAAGCATTGGCAGTTCTTACTATCTCTCAAAAAGGTACTTAATTGGTTTTGTGTCATCTAGTGGTGATGGAAGGTTCTATAAAAATGTCAGTCTTTTTTCTGTGCTAAGTTTCCATTTAATGAATCGCAACTCAAGTCTGATGTAACTCTTCAAACGAAGCAGATATATATTGGATGCTGGATGTTAACTCTGTTTTCTTTTCCACAGATGCTGCCAGACCTGCCGAGCTTTTCCAGCAATTTCTGTTTCTCTTTGTGTTTCAGATATGTAGCATCCTCAATATTTTGTTTCCGTTTAAATTATTCATTGCTTTCTCTCACCTTCATTCCCATCCAAGGCAATATTTACTGTTCTTTCTAAACCAAAAGTGCAGAAGGTTTATGTCTTGTTGTATCCATTCTTGCATGTCTTGGATCATTTGTCCTAGAAAACCTAATTTTGTTTATTGATTTTTGTATCAAAACTAGAGATATTTTGGCAAATTCATTATACTTCTGTGAAAATATAGCACGAACATTATAAACCAAATATGAAGTTGAATGAGTGATCAGAATTGTTTTATCCAATAGAGATCCTCATGACTGCCTTATACCCTGTTACCAATAAACTAGTGGTATCCTATTGCCACAATGGTAAAGCCTTAGAAATGCAGTCAGTGATCATATTGTAAAAAAAAATTGCACTAAAGTGAATGCCTTGTGGTTGATAGTAAGTAGATGATATTGTGCAGTATCCACAGATTCTTCCCACATCTAAACAATTGCTCCGAGAGGGACTGCTGGGTCAGGTTTTAATTTGTCAATACTTAAAAGAACCACAAGATGCCACTGTTGATCACCAAAAAAAACAAAAGGCAGTGACGTTCAGCTGGCCCAGTTTTTGGAGCGAGAGCAAAAACAAGGCTCAAACCCAAAATCAGGCCTCGGGCACATTAAATGTTTGAGCTGCCCCAATACATAAAACTTTAAAGAGAATAGCTAACTTGGTCTCCCACAAAATCTTCTGGATCCATATAACCTGCTGAGCTGAAGACATTATTAGTTTTTAGAAGTTGTGATCCTACATTAGCAGTCACTGAAGCCTATCCATTTCCTATGAACAAGAACAAAATTGGGTTTTAGCTTCTCCGGTATGTAAGGATCTGATATCGGGTCAGTTTCCAGACACCCATGCAGCATGAGATTTTGGTGCCTGAAACCGATGCATATTGTATCCATTTCACAACAAAAAGCGGACACAAAAGACTCCACTTTTCCAAGAGCACTCATAATCCATATTTGACTTGCCTGGGACTTTTTTGTCTTTTCACTCAGTAGCCTGTTGTTTTTACTACACTTCTCTTCAATTGGGAAACTCTCAATGCTTTGCACAGATTTTCAAGGACTTTCCATATGCCTAAGCACACTTCATAATATAATGCTACTGAAATCCATAAATAGCTAGCTTTCTGAGTTGACATATTCATATAAAGCTGAATGATCTATTTCAACTCCTTAGAGAGAGCATCACTTAATTGTAGTCTTTGTAATAAGGCCTTTGTGAAGAATGGCAAAACTGAAAGCTAGGCAAGGGATAAATAGTATTGGAAGAAAGATTATTGAAGAGAAATAAGCATTATATAAAACTCTGACAAGGATTTGAATTTCATTTCATGGAGATAAAGTTCATTTCACAGCTACAATTGAGTTGCATTTTGCCATAATCAGAAGCTGTTTTGAGTACATAGGTGTCAAGGTCACTATCTGAGGTCCAAGTAGGTTAATGCCAAGTAGTGTGAGATCCCCACCGTAAACGCTTTCACAAATTTCTTCCACCAGAAGCATTAGGAACATTTTCAAAATTTTTATTCATCCGTGGGACTCGGGCGTCACTAGCGAGGCCAGCATTTATTGCCAGGGCAATTAAGAGTCCACCACATTGCTGTGGGTCTGGAATCACATGTAGGCCAGACCATGTAAGGATGGTAATTCCCTTCCCTAAAGGGCATTAGTGAACCAGATGGGTTTTTCCAACAATCAACAATAGTCGACATTAGATTCCTAGTTCAAGATGTTTTTTTATTGAATTCATATTCCACCATCTGCCATAGTGGGATTCAAACCACAGGTCTCCAGAACATTACCTGTGTCTCTAGATTAATAGTCTCGCAATAATAACACTAAGCCATTGCCTTCTTCCTTAGGGCATGTCTAAGGCCTAGACAGAATCACCAGAGGAAGGTTCAATGGTGACATGTCATCCCTCCCAGTGAATTTCAATGTGGGATTTATTCTAAATCCAAGGGTCTGTTTTGATATTATCCAGCTAGGTCTTTACGATGTCTATGACCCAGGAATAATAGGTTCCTTGAATCGCCTGGGAACATTTCAAACTTTGTATGGAATGTGAGTTGAAAATTAGAATAAAGAAAACTATATTAATTCTCCCAATATTCAAATTTAGTGCTGAGCAGCAGAGAACTTCATTGCTGCTTGGACACTAATCGAACAACACATTTGGAAAAAATGGGCAATCAGGCTCTGTGACTCCTTTTGCTCTGAAAGTTTACATGAACAAAAAATTAAATGTGATTAAACTAATTTAATACATGGCCTTTGGGGATCACAAAGAAGCAATTTGGGGCTCAAGAGTTAACACAGATTATAGGGTTCATGTGTAAGGTATTATTGAGTGCAGTCATGTTGCCCTATGTCTTCCTTCATACTAACTTTCATGAATTGCAAGGGTTTTCACTCCATGCCTGAGCAATTGATGTGTGATGTGTGATTATTAACAGTGGAGGTTAGTATCTGGCAGCTGCCATGAAATTTGTATGTTAGGGTGATTGTACTTTATGTATTTATCCCAATATAGCAAGTGAAAGGCTAAGGAACAAGTAAGCCCTTTATAACTATGCGATCCATGAGCTCCTTATGAGCCACTAACTAAGCTACAGCTGTTTTCCATCTCTCGTCCTGCAGCCGTTGGGGATGTAGCTTATCTAGAGTAGGTAAAAGAAAATCTGAGACAGGCATTAAGGAATCATACCGTAATTGATAATTAATGTGCCAAAAGAAAAATACTGTTTGTTGAAAATCTGAAATAAAGCACAGGGAGTGTTAAGCTAAAGTGATTTTTAATCAGCCGCTAGATATCCTTTTGTATTAATATTATTGTGATTTGATTTGAAAAGGTTTACACTAACATTGAGTTTGTGATACAACCAGTTTGGACTATCATTACTGCAGGATTCTCAAAATTTAAGAAATATGCCACTGAAATCCATGTATTCTATACGTTTGTACTGATAGAACAGGGTTGGGTCTGTTCCACTGCAATGAATGAACCTCATTGTGTTTCTGAAACTCCACTGCTACATCAGTATTCACTTTCCTTCCTGCTCAAAGCTTAATGTTGCAAACACCATGAGGTTTCATGTCTTTTTTGCTTGACTGTGCAACAGAAAACTTAGAGTGTATCTTAAAATAACTGAATTCAATTTTGCAATCAGTCATCACCAATGTTTTGAAAAAGGATTGTGAAGCCTTGTGCATGTTGCTAAATTGAATTTTTACATGTGATTTTATAAGAAACTGGAAATAATAATGTCTGCAACTGCAATAAACGTGAACAGCTGCTCTGCTAATTACAGGTTAGCCATTTCCCTAGATAGCCTTTTTATTGGCATGCATACTGAAATCCAGTTAAGGACTTCCTATAGCATCTGCTACATTAATATTTTGACAAATTATGCAAAAGACGAAAGCTCAGGTAGTCAGTATGGAGAATGTTTGGAGTCTAGCAGCGCATATTAATAAAAGATTTTGAGTTATAATGAGGCCATTATAGATCTTGGTGGAAGGTAAACCATTTCAGTAAACTTACACTTTTTTTAAAAAACCAAAATCTGGAAGGTATACTTGCTACTTCTTTCTGTAAGTCAGAAAACAAACTGGAACCTATCAGAAGTGGAATCTTCTGCCAAAACGATATTTTTTACCAAGAGGTAAAAACTCTCCAAAACCAAGCAACACCCCAGACAGTTTAGAATGCATCTGGAACTCCACTGGCAGTGCCCATCCTATATTAAATTACATCCACTTATTTTCCATTCTTTGAGATTATTATTTGATCTGCAGACACCAGCACATCGATTTCAACATGGATATTCTGGATTACAAATCCTTTCAATAGTCATTCTCCACGCCACCCCTTCAATCACTTCCAGTCATACAACCTAATTTATAACTTCTGTGGTTATCAGTTTATTATTCATTCTCCACTGCCTCTGCTTCATTGTTGGAAAGAACAGCTCTAGCCTTCATGGTTCTTTTTTCTCTGGAGTTTTCTCCATCTATCTACCAAAAACTCTCTCTACCTTCAAAGGCCTCCTCATAAACTATAGCTTGAATCATCCCATTTTCACTTAAAGTTGTTTTTTTGAGTGAGATCTGTTGCTCCTAGTCCATCATAGTTAGCAACCACTTTTCTCTTGTTCTTCACCCTAATTATGCAACCAGGGTTTTTGATCTTATTCTTGTGCAAACTCCATCATTATTCTCATTCTGGGTCAGTGTACTTCAGCATACACTATAGAGCTTACCAGAGCTTTACAAACTATCATCTCAGTTTCCTTTGATTTAGATTTTATTACATTTAAAGTCAAATATGTCACTGATTTTGTTATTGCTACATTGACTGTGCTAAGAATCCATTAAACAAAACCTCCTGGGTCTCCTTTACCGTTATCCTTTGATTTATCAATACTATTAATTATGGATGTGCACACCCCAAAATTCTTTTTTCATTTCTTCCTTTTAGCCAGTTTCTTCTCTGTTATGCAGGTTTACCTTGAATCCTTGCATCTTTGAATTTAACCTAAGAGCATTTCATGTGGAACTTTGTCAAATATTATTTGGAAGTCAAGGTACACCATGCTAGAGTGCATAGCACAGGCCACGTGGCTTGTCACTTTCTCAAAGAAGTAGAGGAGGTTGATCAGGCAGTCCCTTCTCTTTCTGAATGCATGCTGATTGACTCTTACTGTGTTTTCACTTATAGAAGATCCATAAGTTTGTTCCTAATAATAAAATTTATTTTAGTTTTGTGAGTCTGCATCTGTTTTGTTATTCTCTTAGAATAAACACCAGCGTATTTCCAATCAGTTGGCACCGTCCAGTGTCCATGGCTTTTTAATAATGATGGTCAGCATCTCAGATATGTTTATACTTTCTCAGCATTCTAGGTGGTATATATGCCATCTTTCTCTGGAACTTTAATTTGTTTTGAAACCTTTTTTAATCTTATTAACACTTTCATTTCAGTTATATCAAAAGCATTTTACTTAGGATATTTCACTTTGGGCAAGGTATGTTGCTCATATCTTCTCTTGTGAATATTTGGAATAATTAATTGTTTGGATTATTTATTGTTTTGTGCTTATCCTCAGTTTGAGCTTGTATCTTTAATGCTTCTCTTTGTGTTGAGATTTGGAAACAAACTATCAGTACTTATGTTTGAAGGTATTTTTTGGCATAGAGAATCTCAAACACAAGCATTCCACTGATTGAGCATGGAGAAAAAAAGGGACTGTATCCCATGATATTTTGGCAAAGGGTCAGTTTTGAGTTTCATGGAGTTTCTCTGCATAGCTAGGCAGGTTTCCTCTCTGTATCTTACCAAACTTGCCTCGTTAGCTACTTAGCTGTCCCTTGAGTACTTCTTTCAGCCAATTCTAGCCCCATTCTACCATTCACCACTCCAGGAACCAATCACCAAGTATCTGCCCAAAGGCTGATATGGCTGGCATTGTTGCCATCTTTAAAAGACTGTGTACCCAGATGAGCACTGGCACCCTAAAGCTGCCCTGACCATCAAAGGACAGTCTTTTCAACGATGTCTGAGAAGGAGAAAATGGCACAATGATTCTCCGGCATGGACTTGGAGGTCCTGGTGGATGGGGTGGGCCAGAGGAGGGCTGTCCTTTTCCCAGATGATGGGCACAGGAAGCCATGCCACTAGACCTGGCAGCATGAGCTAAGGCAGTGGCGTATCTATGGGTCTGGAACATCGGCCAACAATGCCTCAAAAGATAAATTAGCTTCTCTGCTTTTCCAGGGTAAGTGACACACTCTTCTTTCTGCTGCCTCACACTCAGTCTATCTCTGC
>NC_063358.1:21710938-21751552 GCF_021869965.1 Rhincodon typus
TACTGCATCCAGCTCCTTTCCAGTCTCTTGCTCTGCCACTTTCACGCGCAACATCTTCTCTCACTTGCTCTTCATCCTCCAACACCCCCATGCCACTAACCTGGCATGGCCTCTGTTCTGCCTGTTCACTTAGCTGGGATATCTCGCCACCTGCACTGGCACTGACAACTGTGCCAGCCACTTTCCATCTCACTCCACATCTCCGTTTCTCTCATTCCAGGAGAAGACAGCTATAACAGGGTGGTAAAAGTGAAGATGGTTGGAAGGGTGCTCAATTACCACTTTTTCAAGGAGAAAATCTTAACTCTCTTAGGAGAAGACAAGGACCACTCCTGGGGGATCCATGTCTCAACAACTAAGTACAGGTAGTTCTCCTATAATGCGATAGTTGCATTCTTGTGTAACCTCACGCCATAGAAAATTGCTATACCTGTACAGCAGAAAGTTCGTGTTATCCAAACAACAGCGTCCACTATTGATTGCGGTACAGTCAATTCGCATTAACGAAACACGTGTTATAGCAGGACTACCAGTACCACCCTCTATGCCCTGTAACTCTTACAGTAATGCCGCAGCCAATGTCATTCTTTGCAAACCACTTATAACCATTGGCTGTGATACCTTCGCTCTCTTGTGTCTTGCAGGTCCCAGCAGGATGTCCATGGCCTTGGAAAACATCCAAGAGCCCTGAGGAAGACCAATCATAAGTGTCAGAGGAAGCATTGGTGAGGCTGCCAGCTGGAACTCCCACAAGCCCAAATACTAACACCTCGGTGAGAATGTCAGGCTTAGGATGAGTGGGACCACAAGCTGGTGAGCACCTTACTGTGACACCTCTGCACCTGGGCAAGAAAGAAATGCCCCAGTCTGCTGGCACTTGGTGGATTCTGGAGACCAGGCGCCTGCTCAACCCCAGGAAGGAGAGGATCCCGTTGCGTGGGAAATCAGGAATTCCATTACACGCACAGGGAGGAACAGCAGCAGCAGACAGGCATAGGGGGCACATTGTCTCACATTGCCCAGAGGCAGCTGGACTGTAGACATAGTATGGTGACCCTGCTGCCTCAAGCATGCAATCCAAAGGCATTTTGGCACATGCAATGAAGATCCAGCATTCTCAGGGTCTGCTGATTATGCACACAGACCTACACTCACTTTTCCCACTACTGGTCCTCAGAACCAAAGGCAGAGCAACAGGGGATTCAGGAACCTGGACCTCACCCCAGGTGCTCCTTCCTGATAGGGCAATGCCAGAAGACACCCAGCCAGAGGGGGCAAGTACATGCAATCCCCTCAAGTCTCTTCTCAGGGCACTCCCGAAGAGGTCGAATGCCTCACCTCTATCCTGCCCACCCCCAAACTCACCTCAACTCTTGGATATTCACACCAAGGAAGGTCAATGTGCGCCTGGTGAGAACACCTTCAGCATGTCTTCCCTGAGCAGCCACAAACGCCCCCTCCTCTGGCCCCGTCTGAACAAACTGCCAACAAACAGAAAGCTTCAATACTGAGCTAGGCCCCCACCTCGCAGCTGGGACATCAGAGACATGGTTGTAGGGGAATGACAAAAAAAAAAATCACTTTGAGGGCACTTTGGTGGCAACCAGTGTTTTGCACTGATCTCCTGTCTGTATAAATGTGAATGGTTTGCAAAGCATTGTTCTGAGGAAGGGTCACCGGATCCGCAACATTAACTCTGATTTTTTTTCTTCACAGATGCTGCCAGACCTGCTGAGCTTTTCCAGTAATTTCTGTTTTTGTTCATTGTTTTAGTGTCTCTGTCCAGCCATAAATGTAACCTGTGTCAGCGTGAAGCCTGACATCATGCCGATACCATGGATGGACGTCTGTTTTGACAGCCTGCAGCCACATATGGAAGCAAGCTAAACAAGGTATACATAGGGCAAAGCGTTTCACTGACACGATTGCCCATCTTGGTCAAACATCCCTATTCTTTTCTTGGCCTCTGTGTACAAAATTATTGTGTTGAATGAAGTAGCCAGCAATGTTTGGGGCAGAAGATGCACAGCAAACAGAGCCAATGCATTAGAACTGTCAGGGATTAGGAACATTACAGGTCTCAGTCCTGCACACTGCATGGGTTTGTGTGTAATGTTCTTGCTCTCTAGGGAGACTCATACAAGTCAGCCAATAGATTACATATTCCCTAACACAGGGAGTGCAGGAATGATTGTGGAGAATGTCTTTTATTGTGAATTCAGAATTGGGTGACAGTCATATTACCTTGTATAATTAGGAGTCTCAGCCATGAAGCCCACAAGATTCAAAATGTCGCAATCATAGTTCTTTGAAGTTCCTATTAATAGCAGAACATTGAACTGGATTTATACATTGGTAAAATGGTTCAACCTTTTTGCTAGAAGTATTTGAAATGGGAAATTTTTTTACCCCATTAATTTCCAATGCTAATTTCTATACTAATGTATGAACAGGTACAAATGCTACAGGGAACACATCTGGGATGTGAAGATATACATTTTATTTTATTAACTGCTGCCAGCAGTATACTTGTGTTTCCGTAAAATATTTTCAATATACAGTAAGAAGTGTGAGCATTCTGTTCAACAGAGACTGCAATTAATAGTCCTGAGGGGCAATGAGCTCCAAACTGTACACACGCCTCTGTTTTTAAACTAAAGAGAATGTTACACTAATCTCCCAATCTGAAATTTTCAGTACTAGCAGGAAATGTGTCTAAATAATTAAAGTACAAATCTACATTGTTGATGGATTAAGGCTCTTCTAGTCTCTTCATTTTAACTGGTTAGTTTAAGTTTCTAACACAATGGTCAGAAACTTTTAACACTCAAGCTTTATAAATATAACAAAGGTTATTCATTGTAAAACAACATTAAAAGACCTAGCAAAGGATGCTACTTTCACAGTAAATCCAGGTTCTTCATTGATCCTAACATTGTTCTTGCTAAATGATTAGTATGTAAATCTTAAGGTCATTGCAAACAATAGAACCATGTTCATCAGCTTATGTTTATTTTTAGGCATCAATTCCCATCAGATCTCATTGGCCAAAACAAAGCATTAAACTGTTGACTCTACTGGTTCTGTTGAGCAGATTCAGGAATTTGGTTAAATAAAGATAGATTACACTTGCTGTAGGCTATCAACATACTGAGCCAAAAACTACCCATTTTCACTGGGTAGTTTGGGAGTGTTCAGTGATCCTTTCAGAATCAGCACATTTGAAAAGTAAAAATACAAACTTCAAATAGAAGCTTTATGTTGAAATTTTCAAGTACAATTCAATACCCTTAATATGACATCCATCATCCTTGTAGCTACTGAACTGCATTAAAGGAGAGGTGATGGCCTAGTGGTATTAGCACTGGACTGTTTAATATAGAGACCCATGGGATGCTCTGGGGACTGAGGTTCACATACTGCCATGGCAGATGGTGGAATTTGAACTCAACAAAGAATCTGGAACGAAGAGTCTAATGATGACCGTGAATCCATTGCTGATTGTTGGGGAAAAACACATTTAGTTCACTAATGTCCTTTAGGGAAGGAAACTGCTATCCCTACCTGGTCTGGCCTACATGTGACTCCAGACCACAGCAATGTGGTTGACTCTTATCTGCCCTCTGGGCAGTTCGGGATACCAGCCTGGCTGGTGATGTCTACATCCCATGAATGAATAAAAAATATACATACTTTGTGGTTTACCAGAATGTGAGCTATCCATAGACACACCATTTCCAGTTTAACACTGCTCAGGCTTGGTTTCAGTTTAATCAGTGTTGTTTTAATGATTTTTCACATAGTTGCACAATTTCTGATGATTAAGCCACTGTAGGCAAGCACTTATTTTGAGTGTAATAATATTTCTTCAAAATGCAAAGAAATGAATATGGAAACACTATTATTTTCATATTACTTATACGGATGTGTAGGTTTCAGGAGAGCAGATTGAAATCGGATATTATTGTTTATTATGGCTAAGGCTTTCTATTGAGATAGCTGCTTCAAAAATGATTCATGAATTAAAATTTTCACAGAGCTACAGTAGATGGTCCTGTACCAACATTGACAAATCTGCAAGAATTTGTCGATCAGTACTCAAGATTTTAATTTTATGACAGTGTTAAAAACTGTTTCAACACAGTTTCAGATGATTCAATTCATTTGTAATTTTAAAGGATCATCTTTGACAACAGTATACGGTATTACTTTTTCAAGGTGCAGCCTAGAATTAATTGTACTCTTTCAGTTTTTAAGGGATTGCAATCAAGAGGTACATTTCGCTTTGTTCGTTATTTTAAAAAAGTGTTCTCTACTTTATTATTTACTTCTTAAAAAAACTAGAGGACGCTATCCCCTGGTATTAGAACAATATTTTCTGAACAGGTTGTCAAAGCTTGTTCAAAGCTCAGTTAACATTGGAACAAGGATTCTAACCATTATCTCCAGTATTTCAACTCTTTTTATTTAAAAGCACGTTTAAAAATGTATTTTCAAAGCAGAGATGACAGTAGGGCTAAATCTGGTCCAATGTCTTAGTTCTACCGATTAGTGTTAACCCTTTAATAGACCGAGCTAGATACAATACCTCCTGTTGGTGTATCATATGGGATCAGAAAATTCTGTCTGGGTTCTCTCCTAACACAATTATTATTCTGCTAATGGTCCTGTTGCTGAAAAACATTACAATATTTTGCCAAATGTCAATTTGAACTGTTTGATGTTCTCTAAAATTTGCTGATGTTCCACCTCAAATTCTTAACAGCTTAAGAGAATGGGCAATTAACGTTGACCCAAGTACTGGCATTTTAATTTATAGCACTTTCACATGAAACAGTAAACATTCAGTAACTGGCACAATTGATCAATGAAATACCAAGAATATGCAGTACACTGTGGTTTAGAGCCCTTCTCCTTATTTAAAAATTCTGTGTGCCATAAAACTCACTATTGGGTTATCAACACTATAACAATTGGACACTCACTGATGAACACTATCAAAGATCTGAATTTGGAATTTAAGATCATGTGAACTTTGGACAATTGGAAATATTCTTATTTTCATTTACAAATCTAAAAACAGTACCTTCAAAATAAAGATGCATGTCCAGGCATAATGGTGGATTTTTAATTGGTGAAATGTTGTTTCACCAAGGGTCTCAGTTTGATTGGAAGTGTGGAAGACACTCATCCCTTGTGATGAGCCAGATTCACAGTCACATCAGTCTAGAGATTAAGTGAAAATTAGACCCTGGGATCTTCAGACTGATTCTTCTATCATCTACAATCATGAACATGTAGCTGGGGATGCACAAGCTGGGAATTGGAAAGCCCGAGCTAAACTGACATTCCCACCCATTCCAATCTTTAAAGAATCTTGACTTTGCTCCCCTCCAATTTTTGTCAGTCTCAGATCCTACGTTCTGATATTCTTGAAGATTAGATTTTTCCATCTGCTAAGCATTATATTAATAATTTTCAGACTGTTAATAATTCTTTTTTTCTTGGCAATTGTGTGGGAAATGCTGAGTGTAAATATCCTTTATACTCCAGTCTATAAGCAAATTTATTGATAGCTAAGTTCAATGTGATATCAATGTTGGACACATTGTTAAACCTTCAGGAGAACCTTATTTGATAAATATTGACTGGTCATTATCCAATAAGTAAATACAAATGAGCAGTACTGATCATAGAGTAACTTTGTCAAAGTTCAGATTACCCATGTTGAAGTGGAAGTAATGATTCACCAATTCACAAAAAGATGTCACTCTTGATAGTCAGATAAAAGAGAGGGATTTTTTCTGATTGCCATTTTCTCTATGTTGATCAAATTATCTGAACAGATTCTTCTTTCTTACTTAACACCCAGTCTCAAAGAACTAATGTTTACAATATGGAATTGATATCACTACCACCTGGGAAAATGTTTAATTTGTTATGATTCCAGTATGAGCATTTGCACAAAGCTTTAAATGCACAAATCAAATGCAAACCAAGATCATCTTCGATCATGTGGAATCAACTAGACATGTTTCAGGATTAGCAATCCAATAGCTGTCTGGAACCAAGTTATTAGTGCTTACAAAAGTGGAAAAACAAATAGTTTAAGGAATATTTGTTAAAACATGGGAAAGTTGAACTGTGCTGAAGCAAGTTACAACATCATATTTATGGGAGATTTATATTGTCCAGTTTCCAAAAGTTGTAGGAAATGAAAGCACAATTGCTCCAAATACATTGCACAGGAGCCCCTCCTCTGATTATTCATTAACTGTCGTCTTGTACAGGATAAACGTTGGTTTCCCCCTTAAATTGGTAATCTTGAGAACTGTCCTGATAAATGCAAGATGAAAAACTTTGACAAAAATGTCTTTTTCAAAGCAGTACTCAAGTTCTGTACTACTAAACAACAATTAGTTGTTGTTGCACAAAGCTTTAAATGCGCAAATCAAATGCAAACCAAGTTCATCTTCGATCATGAGAATAAACTAGGCATGTTTCAGGATTAGCAATCCAATAGCTGTCTGGAACCAAATTAGTTGGTGGCTCAGTGGTTAGCACTGCTGTCTCACAGCACCAGGGTCCTGGGTTTGATTCCACCCTCGGGTGACTGTCTGTGTGGAGTTTGCACGTTCTCCCTGTGTCTGTGTGGGTTTCCTCTGGGTGCTGCTGTTTCCTCCCACAATCCAAAGATGTGCAAGGTTAGGTGGATTGGCCATGCTAAATTGCCTGTAGTGTTCAGGGATGTGTAGATTCGGTGGGTTATGAAGGATGGGGTCTGGGTGGGATACTCTGAGGGTCGGTGTGCACTTGTTGGGCCAAAGGGCCTGTTTCCACGCTGTGGGGATTCTATGAATTTATACATTAATATTTGAGTTTCTTAAATCATCATAAATATTCCTGAAGCTTTGCATCTGTTGTCCAATTTTGACACTAAAAATCCACTTTATAATGTTTTAGCTTAACTCGGGTGAAAATGTCTTTATTCTTGGACCTAGTTCAAGAGAGATTTTCCAGGTCTTCCTCACAAGTACAATAGGTATAAAACATTACCTGTTGAACACTACTTTCATTTGTTTTTTGCAACATGGTGTTAACATAAGAATGAAGAAGCAGTAGCATTTATTAGAGGAGATTAGGCAGCTCAAGTGATGTACAGCTGGAGAATTCTTGCTGGATCTTGTGTTGTGTACCATTTCTTAGAAGGACACGGCAATCTTCAGGATATTTTAGTCATAGCACATTGAAAATTAACCTATTCTGCAAAATATATTAATTCAGCCATATCATATTTATGAAATTTTACTCTGCTTAAAAATGAAGAAATACAACATGAATTCAATTTGCACCATCGTACTTTGTCACATCATGATTTGAATTAGAGGCATGCTTGCTCGCCTAACTCTAGATTTCATGTGTAAACTGTGACAGGTTAGACTAATTATTTAAACAACCTAATGGTGCTTTGCAACTCGGTATTCTGGGTAGTGTATCCCATTTAAGATTGATTTGCTTTCCTTTGGAAATATGTTACAATAAAGTCAGCTTAGTATCAGTTGAAAGCAGAACACAAAATATGACCACCTTTGAAGGTAAGAAAATAATTTTACAAATTGGGTTTCTTTACAAACTGGCAAAAAGTTCTGTAAGCTTGCTATGTTGGTTTCAAAAGAAAAGGACTTGCACTCAATGTAGAGATAGTAGGAACTGCCAATGTTGGAGAATCTGAGACAACAAGGTGTAGAGCTGGATGAACACAGCAGGCCAAGCAGCATCAGAGGAGCAGGAAAGCTGACGTTTCGGGTCTGGACCCTTCTTCAGAAATCAGCTCCTCTGATGCTGCTTGGCCTGCTGTGTTCATCCAGCTCTACACCTTGTTATCTCTGCACTCAATGTAAAGTGTTCTTTTTGGAAAGAATGTACATTCTTCTGTATTCTCTGATGTGCCATTTTCTCCCCCACAATGCAATCGCTACCTGCAGAAGTGACTCCAGCACAGCTCTCAAGTACTGCTCTACCATCAATTGGCTGAGAAGTGTGTGAGGTAAAGTGAATGAACTGACCACAGGTCAATGAAACCCACAAGAATTTTGCAGTTCTACAGTTTGGTTGTGCACATAAATAGGCAACAATTCATCTGGTTATTTGAAATGATTTTCATTTCTGCAGTCAGAAATGTGAAAATATGTATAATAAAACCAATGTTGTGTAATTTCACTGTCCCTGCATTTCAGAAAGATTTTTTTCTAATGATGCAACAATCACTTCTACCTGTATTATCTGAACTGAAGTAAGCTTGTTCCTTTTTAATGATTTGTAATTCTGCCACCATTAGGAGAAGAATAACATGGTTGAAAATGAAACTCGGTTACTAGTAATGAAAAATGAAAGCTTTGTCTTCATATAAAATCCTTCAAAAGCCACTAATAAATGGCCTTAAATCACAAAAAGAAACTACCTGGGATAACTTCAGGTTGTACATATATCTTTCATAAATTACAACATCATTATCAAGTAACTAATAAATGAGTACCCTGTAGGTTGTCAGGTACATTGCACACTACAGCAAGGATTAAATTGTTTGATTGCTCAATCATCAGTGTAAGTGTTCTTCATTGTAAGCTGAATATCAGTGATGAACTGAGCATAAGTCAGACATAGACAACCACTGACTCTTGGATTTAGTATTCTATTGAAGATAAAGGGTAGGAGGAAGAATTGCAAGACAAATTTGAAAATTCCTTGTCAGAAATTTCTGACACCAAGTGACCTGTGGAGCAACTGTACAGAACTGCACCATTTATAAAAGATTGCTTCTCTCCCTGGAGAAAATCCAAGATACAAGTGGCATCATCTCTTTTTATACACTGACATGTTGCACATGAAGCTGTTCATTCAATAAAACTAGCCTCCCCTATTTTCTTTAAGTATTCAAATGGACCACTCAATTGCTTTTGAAATTACACAAAACCATGGGGAGAGCTATTAATCCAGATTTATTGTCTTGAGTTTGTGTACCTGTGTAAGAACAATAATGTCCACTTAACAAAAACTTATAAAAAATTCTATAAAACTGGCTATTGCATCGCCCGCTACAGCCACTAGTCACAATTTTTACTTCAGTGTTGATTTTGTTTAATCTTTGCTCAGCCACCCTTTTCTTAATAATATGAATTCAGGGCAAACTAATTTTTTTGTTAATTTATCAAGATATTGTAAAAAAAACAAAACGAAACAATAAAATGTGTCATAATAGTTTGGAATGAAGTTTAACAATAGGGAAAATGGGAATATTTTACTTATGATTAAGCAGTCAAAGATTTGAGGATTATTGCAGCATTATAAATACAATGATAAAACTGTTCAGCGGAATACTGTAACTTATTATGTTCAGTGTTTGTATGTGTATTTATTCCATAATACTACAATTAGGGCTTTCAAGGTTACTTGCTTACTGTATGGTGGCACTTACGTTTGGATCCTTCTGTTAACCAATGTGATACTGACCAAGAAGGCAACTTTAATCTGTTAATATTTGAAGATAAAATATATTTGTGTACCTGTGTGTAAATATGATCAAAACTGAGCAATTTTCTTTTGTTATTTTTCATATTATAGAATGATCTTTCACAGCACAAGGTCTTAAAGGCACAGGTTCCTATAACATCTTTTCTTTCGATATCAAGTAGTCAACATCTGATGGATATCAATTGCTAAGTGCTTCTGCTCACTTGGACAACTGCTTGCTTAGTTTACTGAACCTTGAAAACCCTTCCTAAAATATATATATATTTATATAAAAAAGTAAGAACTGAGATACCTGAAGTTATAATCCAATGGAAAATATAAAATATCTGACAACTTGTAAAACCATGCAATAAAAGTAAAAGCGTAGTCTGTTAACAAAAGCTTTTCTGTTAGTGAATGCTCGGTGCTGGCCTTGTCCATCATCACTTGCTGAGGCGTTTTGCTACATCTCCATAAGCAATTTCGATTTCTTTGTCTCCAGGACAGGTATTTGTGAATTCATCCCTGGTGTAAGCATTCTGCAGGTATCGCCAGATTCCCATCATGGATTTGGGAATGTCAAAGTTCCGGTATTTCTTTGCTACAACCTACCGAAAAGAAGAAGAACTTGTGTTTATGCATTATCTTTTCATATCATCAGGATGGTCCTGAGCACTTTAAGAAAAGGTCCAATAAAACAACATTTTTAACGGACTCATGTTTCAATTTCATTTGCATTTCCCATCAATTTATTGATGTAATGAGCGGTCTGAAATATTATTCAATGAACCATTGATTTCAGTTTTAATATCATCGTCTGTCAATGCATAAGCCATATTTTCTACTTAAGTTCCACAATTCTAACTACTCGTATTTTCAAATAAACCTGTTGGACTATAACCTGGTGTCGTGCGATTTCTGGCCTTGTCCACCCCAGTTCAACTCCACATCAATTCTAACTAGTAGCAAAGAAACTGAAGTCACAATGAAGAAGTTGCTCCATAAGCTCCACAGTAAATGAAAGAAAATAACAGGTACAAGAAAATCATTGAAGGACTTTCATTTTATCTCCAGGTTACAGAGTAGAATCATATGGGCTGTTCAATGAGATTGTAGCCTTGTTATCATTTGCAATTGTCCGTTATTTACTTAAGCTCAGAAAGGATCAGAACTTTCGTGCACAGTAGGGTCCATAGGACTGAGAATAATGTATTAACATTAACAAGGATTAAGGATTGGATAACAGTTAGAAAATGAAAGTGTGTGTGGTTAAGGACCAGCGCTTTAAGTCTCAGATATTTACAAGCTCTGTAAAAGACTAAGAAGATGGGGCTGAGTTTTAAATATTCAAATTTCCTGATTAAACAATGTTAGTTAGGGACATAAATTGTTGGGAGGATGCAAAGAGGCCGCAAAGGGATAAAGGCAAGTTAAATGACCGGACAAAAGATTGAGACAAATTATAATATTGAGAAACTTTAGGTTATTCACTATTGTATGAAGAATGTTTCTCATGCAAGATGCATCGAATGGTGGCACCACAGTTACAGCAAGCAATTAGAAAAGCAAATGTATGTTCGTTTTTATTGTGAACACGGGGATTGCTGTATTCATGAAGGACATTTTTCTGCAATTATATTTGTGTTTGGAGCACCAGGCATAATTTTGCTTTTCTTATCTCAGGAAGCATACATTTATCTTAGTGGGAGTGCAACAACGGCTCATGAGTCTGACCCCAGGTGAGAAGGTCATCCTGTAATATAGGATAATGAGAAGTAATCCAACTAAAATGTATAAAATTCTTTGAGGATTTGATAGGGTAAATGCTGAAATGATGTTTGCCCTAGCTTGAGAGTTTAGAACCAGTTGTCATACGCTCAGAATAAAGGGTCAAACATTTAGAACTGCAATAAGGGAGAAATTTCTTCATGCAGACGACTGTGACTCATTGGAATTCTCTCTGATAGAGGCCTACAGATGTACAATTGGTCATTGTGCCCAAGGCTGTGTTTAATAGGAGTTCTGGGAACCAAGGAAATGAAAAGATATAAAGCTAGAGTGGGAAAGTGGTGTTAATTTGTGCCAAAGGACCTTTTTCTGCACTGTAAAAACTCTATGACTCTTTAAGACTTTAGTAGGATCATGGCTGATCTTCTAAATAAACAGCAAATCAAAGCTCATGTGCCAACAGATCTACTCCTGCCTTTAAGTTTCATGTCCATCATGCTCTCATTTGTCCAAGTTCTCATACAAATATTGAAACAACCGTGGTATCTAACCCACACAGATAGGATCTAATGGTAAACATAAAGAAAAATTTGCTGAAACTAAATGCACAAAATGTTTTGTTGTTTTATTGCTGCCTCACTATGGGGCAAAGCAGGATGTTTTACAAAATCAACTACAATGTTAAAGTTGCTGGCTTACCATCAAATTATTTTGCAGTCTGGCACCAGGGGTACCTCACTCATCTGTTTTCATATTTTCTCTACTTGTTTATTTTGTTTTGATAACCAGAGTATAAATCTCCCCTGACTCAGTACATACTGATTGGCAGCAATTTAAGTCCTGATTTTAGCTCCCTCTGCTTAGAGGAAACAAGATGAGGGACAGTTAAAATGGTATAAGGGACTTAAACAAAACAGTCTTACCCTATTCTGGCTACCCATGAGAAGAATAGCCACAGCAAACCAATAAGGTCCTTTTTAAATCTGCAGATTAGACCAATTGCACCATGAGGCCCAATCTGCTGTTCTGGTGGGGGGCCTGAGCTTGGGAGCAATGACAATTTCCTAGCTTGATCAAAGCTGCCAGTTATTGAAGCATGGGCCAGATGAGATGCAAGCCGGTGAGATTTATTTAAAAACAAATTCATCCTTCTTCATGGGCCAGGAGGAATTGAAGGGCTAAGTGTTGGAAACCAATTCACTGCAGTGCTAAGTCTGAATGCAAACACACCCAAAGAGTCCTGGCAAAATGAGGTGCCAAGTTGGCCTGGGTTACCTAATCCTGCCGAGAATGCTTTCTTCGCTGTAAACATCTGTATAGTTGACTGGTTCAAAACACAATGTGAAATAACTCAGTACCTTGACAATGTGAAGCTTCGGCAGCAGATTGCAGTCTGCTAGCGTCATCTCATTTCCGTCCAGAAACTTGCGGCTGGAAGCCTTGACATCCTCCATGCTGTCAGCGTCAATCTCTTCAGGGAGGGGTGTGTTCAAATACTCATCCAGCTTCTGCAGTGTTTTCAGCAGGCCTTTTTCCAGAGCTGTTGAAATAGGAATGAAAACAAGATACAGTGCACTTCAGTTAAGCATATGTAACTGATTCATTAAAATGTTCCAAAGAAAAACACAGTATTAGAAAGCCAAATCCATTTAGAATACTTGGCTACAAGATCTGAAATGTCCTCCCTAAACCTCAGTACCTCTCCACTCCAACAGATGGTCCCTTAAACTTAGCTCCTGACTACGTTTTTAGCTAGCTGTCGTAATATCTCCTAGTATGTCTCATGTCAAATTTTGTTTGATAATGCTCTTGTGAAGTGCTTTGGGATGTTTTAATTATTCAAAACAGCTTTGTTACATAACCAGACCAGTTTCTAGGAAATGCCACTGGTAATGATTCCACTGTCGTCATTGACACCTCCTCTAGACCCACCTTTTGATTTCATTAATTGTGCCAATGCCACCCTGTTTTGCCTTGTACTATCATCCCTATCGCATGCTTTACACAGAACAATACAGCAGAAAACAGGCTCTTCGGCCCACCATATCTATGCTGAGCATGATGCCATTCTAAACTAATTCCATTTGTCTGCACACATCCGTATCCCTCCATTCCCCGCCTGTTCATGCACCTATCTAAATGCCTCATAAACATTGCTACTGTATCTGCTTCTACCACCTTCCCTGCCAGTGTGTTCCAGGCACCTACTACGCTGTACGTTAAAAAAAAGCACTGCCTCACACACCTCTGTTAACTTTTCCCTCTCACCATTAACCAATGCTCCCTAGTATTTGATATTTCCACCCTGACTATCCACCCTATCCATACCTCTCATAACTTTATATACTTCTATCAGGTCACTCCTCAGCCTCCAACATTCTAGTAGAAGCAATCAAAATTTGTCCACCCTCTCCTTACATGTAACACACTCCAATGTAGGTAACATCCTGTTATACCGCTTTTGCACCCTCTCCAAAGCCTCAACATCCTTCCTACAGTGTGGCAACCAGAACTGCACACAATATTCCTAATGTAGCTTAACAAAAGTTTTTATACTGCTGCAACGTGACTTATCGACTTTTACACTCAATGCCCTGACCAATGAAGGCAAGCATGCCGTATGCCTTCTTTACCACCTTATCCACTTATGTTGCCATTGTCAGGGAGCTATGGACTTGCATCCTGACATCTCTCTGTACATCAGTGCTCCTGAGGATCCTGCCATTTACTGTGTACTTTCGTTTTGCATTTGACCTCCCAAAATGCATCACCTCACACTTGTCCGGCTTAAACTACACCTGTCACTTATTTGCCCGATTTTCCAGATCTATATCCCGCTGTTTCCTTTGACAACCTTCCTCGTTATCCACAACTCCATCAATTTTCGTGTTGTCTGCAAACTTACTATTCAGACCACTAACATTTTCATCAAGAGTTCCAAGCACTGATCCTTGCAGTACACCATGATCACAGAACTCCATTCGGAAAAACACCTGTCCACAATTAACATTTATGTTCTAGGACCAAACCAATTTTGTATCAAAATTACCAATTGACCGTGGATCCCATGTGACTTAATCCTCTGGACCAGCCTGCCATGAGCAAACTTGTCAAATGTTTTAGTGAAGTCCATATAGACAACGTCCGCTGCCCTATCCTCATCAATCATCTTTGTTACTTCCTAAAAACTTGATCAAATTTGTGAGACAAGACCTGGCCCACACAAGCCATGCTGACTATCCCTAATAAGTCCATTTGTTTCCAAATGCAAGTTAATCCTGTCCTAACAATCTTCTCCAATAATTTCTCTACCACTGATAGAAGGTTCACTGGCCTATAATTTCCTGAATTAATTCTATTGTCCTTCTTAAACAAAGGAATAACATTTGCTAGTCTTCTGGGACCCCTTCTGTGGCTAAAGAGGATACAAAGATCTCTGTCAAGGCCCCAGCAATCTCCTCCCTAACCCTATCCCGGGATAGATCCCATCAGGCCCTGGGGAATTACCTACCTTAATTTTTATCGAGACACCGAACACCTCCTCTTTCTTAATGTCAACATGCCCTAGAATATCAACATATCTCTCCCTAATCTTACTATCATCCATGACCTTCTCCTTGGTGAATACCAATGCAAAGTACTAATTAAGGACCTGACCCATTTTTTTCTGGCTCCATGCATAAATTCACTCCTTTCCCTAGCTATGCTCTATAATATATAAAATGACTTGGTATTCTCTTTAATCCTATTTGCCAAGAATATTTAATGGCACATTTTAGCCCTCCTAATTCTGTGTTTAAGTTCTTTTCTGCTTCTTTTATATTTGTCAAAAGCCTTATCTGATTTCAGGTTCCTAAACCTTACATATACTTCCTTTTTCTTTTTGACTAAACTTCTAATATCTCTTGTCATGTTTCCAAATGTTGCCATCCTTATCATCACAGGGACATGCTGGTCCTGAACTCTGATCAACTGGCCTTTAAAAGACTCCCACATGTCAGATGTGGATTTACCCTCAAACAGCACTCTCCATCTAATTTCTCCAGTTCCTGCCGAATATTGTTGTACTTCACTTTCTCCCAATTTAGCACATTCACCTGAGGACCATCTTATCCTTGTCCATAATTATCTTAAAACTTACAGAATTATAATCACTGTTCTCAAAATGCCCTCTCGTTGAAACTTTGATCACCTGAACAGGCTCATTCACCAGTACAAGGTCCAGTATGTCTCCTTCCCAAATTGGATGTACCTAACAAATTCTGCCCCATCTAAGTCTCTGACACTAAGGGAGTCTCAGCCAATATTGGAGAAGTCAAAATAATCCACCACAACAACACCCCTGTTGTTTATACATCTTCCCATCGTCTGCCTACATAACTATTCCTCTATTTCCTGCTGGCTACTGAGACGTCTATAGTATGACCCCGATCATAATGATTACACCTTTCTTATTGCTGAGTGTTACCCATATGGCCTCACTAGATAAGCCCTCCAAGATGTCCTCTCTTCATGCAGCTGTGACATTCTCCTTAATCAGTAATACAACTCCTCTACCCCTTTTACATCACTGTCATACCTGAGATATCTAAGACCTGGAACACCAGGCTACCAGTCCTGCCCTTCTCTCAATCAAGTTTCTGTAATGGCTATCACATCATAGTCCAATATACTAATCTAAGCTCTAAGCTCATCTATCTTACCTGTTACACTCCTTGCACTAAAATAAATACACTTCAGATCTCCAGTTCTGCCATGTTCATTAACCTGGTCCCACCTGTTCTTCCTATTAGACCAACTTGACTTAAGCTCTACCTTCTCCTCAATCATTCAGCATGCTGACTTACTGCTCTGGCTCCTATCCCCGCTACACATTTAAATTCTCCTGAGTGGCACAAGCAACCTCCCTGCAAGGATATTAGTGCCCCTCCAGTTTAGGGGTAACCAATCCTTCCTGTACAGGTACCTCCTACCTAGAAGAGATCTCAATGATCCAGATATCTGAAGCCTTCCCTTCTACACCAGCTCTTTAGCAACATATTCACTATTTTATCTTCCTGTTTCTGATCCCACGAGCAATGTGGCACATGTGTATACTCTATCACAGACATTCCCCTTTGATTTTTCATTCCAATTTGTACCTCTCCAGATGGGTACACAATCAGCAGATAAGAACAAGCTGGTGTAGAAGGGAAGGCTTCAGATATCTGGATCATTGAGATCTCTTCTAGGTAGGAGGTACCTGTACAGGAAGGATTGGTTACCCCTAAACTGGAGGGGCACTAATATCCTTGCAGGGAGGTTGCTTGTGCCACTCAGGAGAATTTAAATGTGTAGCGGGGATAGGAGCCAGAGCAGTAAGTCAGCATGCTGAATGATTGAGGAGAAGGTAGAGCTTAAGTCAAGTTGGTCTAATAGGAAGAACAGGTGGGACCAGGTTAATGAACATGGCAGGACTGGAGATCTGAAGTATATTTATTTAATGCAAGGAGTATAACAGGTAAGATAGATGAGCTTAGAGCTTAGATTAGTATATTGGACTATGATGTGATAGCCATTACAGAAACTTGATTGAGAGAAGGGCAGGACTGGTAGCCTAGTGTTCCAGGTTTTAGAAAACTTTGAAATGTTAGTCTTGTAAACTTGGTTTTACCTGTTTCCATAACTTGAGTGGACAACACATGCCCAAGTTCAACCACATGAATCTGGAACAAGTTTTTAAGTTTGCAAAAAGGTGCTGATATTTTCTCCCTCATGTTCAGTATGTTTGTCTATCTTTAAGTGACATCTTTATGATAACATAATATGTGACCTGAGGGTATAAGGGTGTCATATTCCATCTTATCATAGATTACTCTACCAGAAGCATGCTCCTCTGTTTGTAACCTAACAATTTAAATTTACTGCAGATACTCATGGACATGAAGAATATAACATTTACACATAATTATTATTTATAATAAACAACTTCTGGAGCCTTCAATAAATGGTATCCACATCCAGTATCATATGTTTCAGGAGATAACAGAAGAATTGCCACATCATGTAAAACACATTGTTGGAGGCAAATTAACACCATTTGAACATAAGAAAAGGATTAGGCCACTCAGCTTGTCAAATCTGCTCTGTCATTTAATGTAATCATGGTTGACGGAACACTTCAGTTATGCCATTGGTATTCAGAAATCTATTCATCTCTACTTTAAACGTACTCAAAGACAGCATTTCCACAACCTTCTGTGGTACAGGATTCCAAAGATTCATCAAGCTTTGTAAAAGATTTCTCCTCATCTTGGTATCAAGCGGCATTCCCCTTATTTTTGAGTTATGTCCCCTGATTCCAGACTCTCCAATCAGGGAAAACATCTTACATATATTTGTCTATGTTTTGAGGTATTTGTAGGTTTCAATCAAATAACATCTCAATTTTTGAAACTCTGAAGAATACAGGCCCAGTTTTCCAAATCTGTCTTCATAAGACAGTTCCACCATCCTGGGATCAACTCCATCTATGGCAATAATATCCTTCCTGAGGTAAGGAAACCACAGCTGTACACAGTACTCTAGATGCTGTCTAACCAAGCTTCTATACAATTGAATCAAGGCTTCGCTACTCCTGACCTGAAATTCTCTTGTGATAAAGGTTAACATCCCATTAGTCTTCCTAATAGTTTACTGGACCTGCTGTTTCCTTTCTAGAGCTAGTTATCCATAGATACAAGAGCAAACATGTAAGAATAGCAATAAGTTATTAGCAAATTGAGGTTTCTCAAGGTGACAAATGTGGTTGTTAATTGATCACTTAAGTATATACATATTACAACTAGTGCACATTGAAGGTCTTGATTTACTGTTGCTTCCCCAATCCATACACCCCTATCCTGCAACTCCAAGTTTAAATCTCTTTAGTCAGGTTTATTCTCTTGCCATGACACTAAGATTTTGGTAGCATGAATATTTCTTGCTGCTTATCGGCTCAAATGTGTATTTCAGACATAACAAGGTATAGAGCTGGATGAACACAGCAGGCCAAGCAGCATCATAGGAGCAGGAAAGCTGAAGTTTCAGGCCTAGACCCTTCTTCAGAAATGGGGGAGGGGAAGGAGGTTCTGAAATAAATAGGGAGAGAGGGGGAGGCAGATAGAAGATGGATAGAGGAGAAGATAGGTGGAGAGGAAACAGACAGGTCAAAGAGGCGGGGATGGAGCCAGTAAAGGTGAGTGCAGGTGGGGAGGTAGGGAGGAGATAGGTCAGACCAGGGAGGACGGACAAGTCAAGGGGGCGGGATGAGGCTAGTAGGTAGGAGATGGGGGTGGGGCTTGAGGTGGGAGGAGGGGATAGGTGGGAGGAAGGACATGTTAGGGAGGCGGGGAACAGCTGGACTGGTTTTGCCATGCGGTAGTGGGAGGGGAGATTTTGAAACTTGTGAAGTCCACATTGATACCATTGGGCTGCAGGGTTCCCAAGCGGAATATGAGTTGCTGTTCCTTCAACCTTCGGGTGGCATCGTTGTGGCACTGCAGGAGGCCCAGGATGGACATGTCGTCTGAGGAATGGGAGGGGGAGTTGAAATGGTTCGCGACTGAGAGGTGCAGTTGTTTAGTGCGAACCGAGCGTAGGTGTTCCACAAAGCAGACCCCAAGCCTCCGCTTGGTTTCCCCAATGTAGAGGAGGCCACAATGGGAACAGCGGATACAGTATACCACATTAGCAGATGTGCAGGTGAACATCTGCTTGATGTGGAAAGTCTTCTTGGGGCCTGGGATGGGGATGTGGGGGCAGGTGTAGCACTTCCTGCTGTTGCAGGGAAAAGTGCCGGGTGTGGTGGGGCTGGAGGGGTGTGTGGAGTGGACAAGGGAATCCCGGAGAGAGTGGTCCCTCCGGAAAGCTGAAATGGATGGGGAGGGAAAAATGTCTTTGGTGGTGGGGTCGGATTGCAGATGGCGGAAGTGTCGGAGGATGATGCGTTGGATCCGGAGGTTGGTAGGGTGGTATGAGAGGACGAGGGGGATTCTGTTTTGGTTCTTATTGCGTGGACGGGGTGTGAGGGATGAGTTGTGGGAAATGCGGGAGACACGGTCAAGGGCGTTCTCGACCACTGAGGGGGGGGATGTTGTGGTCTCAGCCTATCCAGTCTCTCCTTATAACTCAAAGCGGGTAAACGTAGAACATAGAACAGTACAGGCCCTTCGGCCCACAATGTTGTGCCGACCTATTATCCTACTAAGATCAATCTACCCTGGATACAGGACATTAGGTGGCACAGATTGGCATGGATGAGCAGGGAAAGTGAAGGGAGTAAGCAGGTGAGAGCAGGAGGAACATTTTATTTTTTAATCTTTAAAAAATCAAACACAGTGCCAGAGTCTTCAGTTAGACCTTCCGCCCCACCCACCTCAGAAATCATTCCATCTCACCACTGGACTGAAAGTGGAGAAAGCAGGCATCCATTTTTAAGGTCAGATTTATGTAACTGAGAATCCTCCTGGTTCTGTTTACAAGAACCAGGTACAAAGCTTGGGTCTTTATGTCAGTGTGATTTGATTCACTTACTCTTCCCAGGCCGTCCATAGTAACTGGTATCATGAATATTGATACCAATGATTATTGCACTTGCAGGTCTGATGACACGAAAGGAACGTACGTAAAATAAGTCCGAAGTACAGAACAGAATGAAGGACAAAATGTACAGCATTGGAGCTACCTGGCTCTGTTTATTGCACAACTCCACTGAATCTACCCAGAGAGATTCAAGGACTGGGTGAGATCACAGCAAGAGCTGGGGAATTGGCTACTTGAATCAGTAGGCAGAAGGGCAATTTGATCCAATCATTACTGAAATTAGGCCTGTTAATTATTTAGAGCACCAAATATTGTACTTTTATGATAATTGTGCAAAAACTGGATTTGACATTGCCTATATCTGTGAACTCATTGTGCCAATCATTACTAGACTAGGTTAAGCCCTTCAAAGGGAGATAGCTTTCACAGAGATTACATTTGGAGCATTCAGTTTGTCAGTGCTGAAACATCTCATGAAAACATTAATTTGCTACTTTTCATGATGCAGTTCAGATTAATTCAATCTCACATTACATAGAAGTGGTAAAGAGTATTGCATGACCTTGAAAGCTATTTCACTTTAGGGTATGAGAAAATGCTAATGTGCATTCTCTATCAAACAGCAAACCATATTCTCTAAATATTGAAAAGCAATGTACCCCAGCTGTACTCTGCAGAAGAGGGACTGGTGGAACTGTACTTTATCAATAGGATTCATTGGTGAAGGCTTTTGAAAAATTGACAGGTGCCCAAGTATATTGTCCTGGAAATGCAAGACTTGAGGTCAAAAATGGTCATTTTACTTCAGTAGAATCTGGCCAGATAGCCTCTGATCACTACAGCCTTCAGACAGGTTATTCTACAAAACGGAGTAAGCTTCTTTGAAAATAGAGAGAAATCAATGTACTGATATTTATGGAATAGAGCTAGTGTAAAGTAATTCAAAATCCTTCATTCATAGGTCCAAGATGTATAGGATCTGCTGAGGAGGATCACTTCAACTGTTTACCTCACGTTTACCTGCTGATGGCCTGGAGAGGAACACACAAGGCCTACCAGTATACCTGAGGCCTTTCACAATGACTGCACTCCCCAAGGTATTATTTGAGTTTGAGTTTGATTTATTGTTGTTGCATGTACCGGGATACGGTGATAGTGTTGTTTTGCATGCTCTACAGGTAGTTCATTCCATACAAACTGCATTAGGGTAGCACTGTGTAAAATAATTGTCCCTCATGTCCTTTTTAAACCTTTCTCCTCTCACTTTAAAAATATGTGCCCTAGTTTTGAACTCCCCCACCTTAGGGAAAAGACCTCTCCTATTCACCTTATCTATGTCCCCCATGATTTTATAAACCTCTATAAGATCACCCCTCAACTTCTTCCGCTTCAATGAAAAAGTCCCTTCCTATCCAGCCTGTTTTTATAACTCAACCCTCCATTCCTGGCAACGTCCTGGTAAATCTTTTCTGAACCCTCTCCAAGGCCCTACCATTAATTGGATAGGTCTTGCCCTTGTTTGTTTCACCAAAATGCAATACCTCACATTTATCCAAATTAAACTCCACCTGCCACTATTAACTGCGCATTTCGCTACACTTCTCTCTAGCAAAAATGTAATTAATCAATGTTTACCAGGTCCATAACGAGCCAATTACAAGGCTCCTTTGAGTAAAAGAAAGAACAACTTTATTATCTGTCCACAGTAAGAAAATAAATAAGGATAGACATAATGTCAAGAATATATAAATGCAAGTACATAGAAAGACAGGAAGATAAAAGAATATACAGTTTAAAATTTTCAAGGTGTCCTTAGAGGTGCAAAGGATGTTTAAAGGATGTTTTTGTTTTCTCATCAGTGGTGAATATTTCATTTATCCTTTGAGTTCTTGGTGCTTTGAAGTTACTTTTTAATCAGTCACTTGGGCATGTTTTCTTCCTTGGAGACTCAGACAGCACTTCCTTGAGGTGATTCCAGTCATAAATCCACCTTCTCCGTTCTACTGAAAGTAGCTCTTGAAATATAATTAGTTTGTGTATTCCTTTTTTCCAAGCTTGATAATTGTAGACAATGTCTTCAATCTTCAATATGTTAAACATGTCATACAGGTGTAATTTAAAATAGGAACTGGGGGTTTTCTTCATGCCTGACTAATTTCAGTGTCTTTTGACAAAAACGTTAATTTCAGTTCATAAATTTTGTTTATTCAATATATGTTTCACAAAACTCAGCCAATCTGTGTGGTTAGCTGATTGCTCTGGCCATTTCAAGACTGTTTTAATCCATGAAATTTCCAGGTATTAAAATCAGACTTAAAATCAAATTTTAAAGTCAATAGTACATATTTTATCATAAGCATGATATCTCCACTTTACAAGTAGGTAACTTGACCAATATTTCTCCTTGTTTACAATGAGTATTCTGTTACAAGGTTGAAATGAAATAACAATATAGAAATTGGCACAACAACAAACAGACACTCACTCTCTGCACCATATCGTGGGTTCGAAACCTGTTTTAGAAACGACAGCCAGACTTATTACCTGCGCTGTGCTACCTGTCAGAGCACTAACCCTTCATTGTCAAGTTTTATGATCCACGTACAAGATTCAGGCACTTTTCCAAATTTGATTTCTGTAGTTCTTTCATTATTCCTTCACAGAATCACTGGCCACCTTCTTGAGCCTCTATAACCCTTGAGGTTTAGCGACATCCAGAGTCTTTCTGAAGTGGAATGAAAATCACGTAGTCCCAGGGAACGAGAGGCTGCTCTCTCATTATAGACAGCTGACTGGTGATGAGCGTCACTACAACCTCAGGCCAGGGATGAGGGGACCCTCATGCCAGCCACTGCTGGTACACGAAATGACCTTACACTGTTGGCATCACTGTGAATCACAAACCAAACTCCTAGACAAATGAACTAGTAAATTCCCCTTGTCCTTCTAGGTTGGGTGATGGAGTGGGGGGAGGATGGGTGTCAGGGGAGGTGATCAGTTTAATTTAGTGAGTGGTAAAACTGGTGGTTGTCTCCGACAGGGTGTCGGAATTTGTCAGTGTTCTGAAGAAGGGTCACTCAACGTGAAACGTTAACTCTGACTTCTCTCCACAGATGTTGACAGACCTACTGAGCTTTTCCAGCAACTTCTGTTTTTGTTTCTGATTTAGAGCATCCACAGTTCTTTCGGTTTTTAATTTTGTCAAAATTTGCATCCTGCACCTTATTCTCATTGAACTTTGCTTCAACCAAAATGGACTAATTGAGGTTTGAGACTCAGGTCTGTTCCTTTGATCTTCCCCCAGTGGGCAGCTCTGCTTTTAACGCCCTAGCATTGCCCTTGGGATCTCTACCAGAGACACTTACTATGGCCTATGTTCCCTTTTTTTCCTCTTATTTTTGGTTATGGGGTTTTCCTAATCTATCACTCTCCCTGGAACATTACTGCCATTTGCTGATTGTTCAGCTTCTAATATTTACCGATCTCCCCCTATGACTCTTGCATAAAGTGACACTACACTTTCACTTTCTCCTGCCCTGTCAGAAAGGCCTCTGGTCACCCTTTAAATTTATCATGAAGGTATCTGTTGATCAGATCTCTAACTCGTTTTTGTTATCTTTTCTCACCTTCCCTGGTGTTTTCTTACCTTTCTTCTAAGGCTCACTCAGGCTTTTTTAACTTACTGGTGTTCTGTCTTGACCCTTTCTCTGGCACCTGGTTGGCTTTCAGCCCTGTTTAATTCAAGTGGCCCTTTTTGAGTCAGTCCAATCTAACAGGATTTTTCTGGCCCCTACAAGGCTGGGAAACCTCTCTTGGATCTCAGATTCCTGCTGGCTTAATTCGAGTAAACTCTCATGAGCAATTCCAACCCTCATGGGTTCTACTGCCCTCAGTAGGGTTTCAGAGTCCCTCTGTTCCCACTGAAACATCTATCTCTGGCACTGGCAAGTTTGAGATTAACCCCACACTTACCAAGCCCATGATAAGTTCACTCTTTAAGTCAGCATTAATCAATCACACCTCTGTACTCTTTCCCATATGTCCTTCCAGGTGGAAAATCTTTCATTGTCCTATTAGCAACATCTGCAAATACCAGCACCTTGGATAATGTTAATTTATCTCTCTGACTTTTTAAAACAGTCAGTGGTCAGTGTTACAAAAACCCGAAAGAACTGCTGATGCTGTAATTCAAGAACAAAAACAGAAGTTGTTGGAAAAGCTCCGCAAGTCTGGCAGCATCTGTGAAGAAAAAAGTCAGAGTTAACATTTCGGGTCTGGTGACCCTTCCTCAGTAGTCACTGTTGCTTGGAGTACAAATTCCTGACAGCTAGCCTGGTCAACAGTCGTGAAAGAGCAGTGACCACCTTCAGCGCAATAGACATCAGTCTTACAGCTCAAGTGTGCGGGAGACTGGGTTTGCATAATATGGGAGAGAGGTCAGGGGTGGGGAGAGTAGGGATGCAATAGGGAGGCCAAACACCTTATTTTGCAAGCACCTGCTGTCCACTTTCAATTACAATTTCAATTTTCCTCCACATTACATTAGATTCTCAAATGGTTTGAAATAATATTCCAATGTCTCGAAATATCCTTTGACTATTTTTAATAAGATGATGGTGAATTTCTATTGTTCACTTTTATTGCGTTCGAGCATTATTGCTACAGAAAGCACTGGCCTGAATTGTCAGCCCCAGCTGTGCAATGACTAATCTCCACAGGATAATATGTTTTTTTTTGCACCGGCTCTATTAGTCTCGTTGCCAAATCAGAGCTTGGATGAAGTGAATTCAATGATTCCATTGTCTCCATTTTCAAAAAGCCCACCCAGTGACTGCAAGGTAATGAGCTCAGCCTCACAACACTCCAGAGACCAAATTATTTAAACCAATGCACACGTTGATTTAAGAAAAACATAGCTTTTAATAAGTTACAGCTTGTGGCAATGAGGTAGGGTTTTCATAATAGGTTTAATTCACCCAAAACAGTTTAAAGTCTTTCTTGAATCTGAGTCACTATGGTCTAGTTTAAAAAGAGTTTTGGGGATGAATTTAGTTACACAGTAGTTAGAAAGCAAAATTTGGAATTCACCACCTTGATCTCTTCAAGGTCCGGTTACATAATTCCCTCAGTATCTTATCTAAGCCTGTACTCTATTTTTTTTAATGTTAGGTCTATAATTTGTTTTGCCATATATTTGTTCACTGCAGTGCATTTATTCTCTTCACATCAGTAAAAGATAAATACATAGATCTTTATTTTTGGTGCCTATCCATCCTATCCATATAGGCAAAGACAGATCTGTCACTTATAAATTCATATGAGTCCTGTTTTCTCATTTTCAGATAAGGATTTGTTAGCAAGGCCAGCATTAACAGTCTGTCCATGGGTTGTCTTTGAGACGTTAGTTGTAAATATTCTTTCTTGAACTGCCAGAACTTGGAGATACTCCCACTGTCCTGTTGGCTTGGGAATTTTGGGATTTTCACCCATTGATAATGAAGCAATGGTGAGATACCTCTGAATTGGTATCAGGTATGTGGTGAAGCAACCACAGACCCAAAATTGGACATTCTAGATTGAACCACAGCTGGAGAAATCAGGCCTGACAGAAAATTGGCCAAGCTAAATTACACAGCAGCCAGCAGCTACAGAGAGCATAAGAAACCAAGGTCTAAAAGGTCACAAAGGTTCAGTGGGAACCAGTTACAACCAGCCCAAGGGTTGTGTGTTGGAAAAGTTTCAATCAGATCTCTGGGCACCTTAACTTCCAGCCAGTGCACTTTATACCTTCCTAGCATAGGAACTGTGCAGAGTGTTGGTGTGATCAGATTGGATGCTTTGAACCCTGCTCATGACCACATTGGCCAAATGCCACAGAATATTCTGAAAGGTCAGGGGTGAGGGGGTTAAGGACACACACCTGAAAGCCACCTTTGCAGTAACCTCAGCGAAGACGCATAACATAACTTCTGGCAGAGACAGTGCAGCAACCCAAGAAGACCCAGGAGAAGATCCCAACTGAACCTCTGTGAGGCCCATCTTTGTGGAAGAGAGCCAGCCTTATGTTGGAGAGAAAGGAGATTCCAACGGCCCAACTCAAACATGTGCATCATTGCGGGCAGACAGATAGAGCTAGATAGAAAGTAAATATTGTGGGAGTTTGGGAAATGCTCACGTGACTTTTATAATAACGAATAGATTGTTAATAAAATCAAGTTGAACCGCAAACCGAATATTGTGCACTTTTGCCACAAGAGTGCTTGGGTAAAGTGTTTTTAATACAGAAACTGGTTGACATATCCAAAGCACCTGACAGCATGTGCAATTTCAAAGGGAACCTGAAAGTGATCGCATTCCCATGCACCTTACCGTAATCCTTCTATAACAAGTGCGTACAATCCAATTAAGGGTTGCCAGTAGTACAGTCACCAGCTTGAGACCACTGTCAAATCAGATTGGGCTGGGCTGTCAGAACATGTTGGGTCAGGTCTAGTTGAAAAGTGGAGTCAAAATTTTGAGCCTTCACCATGGCAAGGAACAGAGGCAAGCAGACAGGTACCAACAATGATGCTCCCAGTCTGACAGGTTTGCCAGATTTATCCTGTCCCTGGGTCACTAAACTGGAGGTGCCTTGGGACAGGGAGGGGATGGGGGATAGATAATGGCAGAGCTGGATTTCCCAGTCAGCCTCCAATTTGCCAAAGATAACACAGGTCTGCTGTGTTGGCAGCAGCGTCCCGGCAGCAGACTGCAGATCCAGAGGATATCCCTCATCTGTGTGTAGCCGCTGCAGTTGTTCTAAGCCACCTTTTTTTAGGTTCATGCTCTCCATTCTGAAGCTCCCTTTCTTTCAGTCACTCTGTTGTCAGCTTTGTTCAAGCTGGAAGGTCCCTGATGACCCTCCAACATGGAGAACCCACCCACTGTGTTTAATCAGATGGCGAGTCCAGGGTCTGGTCATTAAATGATTACTCTGAGAAAAATCACAATGAGTGACCGTTTCCCACACAGGGTGGGCTTCTGCTCCCAACTTCAGCATAACTCCTGGATCCAAAAGCCCCATGGGAAACATCCAGTTCCATGTTTTTTCAGCCAATCTAGTCAACAGGATCTCTCATTATGGATGTAAGACAGACTTTAAAAAAACCTTCACTAATCGCCTTACCATATTGTACTAACAAAATAGTTGCAGATTTGTTGGTGATGTACAGATTTTAAGGGTTTGATAACTAATAACCATGAAATGAGCAGTTATGCAGGTATTGAGTCATCTAATTTTCTGTCATCCTCATTTCTAAAATTTGTGTTGATCTGAAGCACCTATGATTTGTGACTGTTAACCATAAACTCAAATGAAATTATTAATTTTTGAGAAAAATATAATCTATAAATGAAGAGGAGGCTTGGCAGTGATACAAAATAAATAGCCTGAAAATCACCATTGAGGCTTATAAATAAACTAGATCGCATTGAGAAGATGCCAGCAGCCATTGAACTGTTCCTCAGCATTAATCAGTGATTTCACAGAACAAGGATCAAAAACAACCACTTATACTTGTATAGAGCCTTTAACAAAGTAAAATGTCTCAAGGGGCTTAACATGAGCATTACAAACAAAATATAACAGCAAGCCACATAAATATGTAGTAGATCAAATTATGTAAAACTTCGTCATGGATGTAGTTTCCAAATAAGAAAAGTAAATTAGATAGGCAGAGAAGCTTAGGAAGGGCACTGCAGAGATTAGGGCATAGGGAAACGAAGACCACCAGGGGTAGAATTAGAATCAGGTATGCACAAAAAGTTCAGGTTCTGATGAGAACAGATATTTTGGAGGCTTGTAATGTTGAAGAAGACTACAAGCAAGGTCATGGAGGGATTTGAAAGCAAGGATAAGAACTTTAAAATGAAGATATTGCTTGAAAGGGAGCCAAAGTAGGTCAACAAACACAGGAATGATATGTGAACAGGACTTGAACTGAGTTGAGACAGCAGAGTTTTGAATGATCTCTAATTTGAAGCGGGTCAAATATGGGAGATTAGCGAGATCAACGGAACAGTCAGATTTAGAGGTAACAAAAGGCAGGAATGGGGGTTCCAGCAACAGATGATCTGAGACAGGGATCTGGTTACATATTTGGGAATTGGCAGCCTTACTGACAGCATGAATGTATACTCACAATGTCACCAGAGTCAAATATGGCACCAATGTTGCAAACAGGCTAGCCTAATCTGAGTATGTTACCAGGGAGAGGGATAAAGTCAGTATCTAGGGAACCAATTTCAGAGCACAAACCAAGAACAATGGCTACAATATCCCCAGGATGATTGGAGGAAGTTTCTGCTTTATCCAGTACTGGACATGAGACAAATAGCCTGATAATTTAGCAACCGTGGAGGTGTCAAGAGGGTAGTAGTAAAGTAGACCTGGGTGACATCTGTCTTCAGATAACATTACCAAGTAACAACATTCAGAGAAGAGGATAAATCTTTGCCATACACCAGGTTAACAGTTGGGGAGCACGAAAGTAATTTCAGTGGTGAATCAGCTATGTACCAGAGGCTGAGTTACAGAAGATAAGAACTGCACATGAGGTGTCAGATGACCTCAAGGACTGATGCAAATGCTTGTGGCTATTTAAGGTACTGACTATTTAAAATGTAGTCACATTTTTATTTGAGGTATCATTTGCCTGTTAATTCCTGTTCACTTTCAATTAGTTCTGATTCAAGTTAAATTAAAAGCTGCATTACCAAGCTGTTGGTAATTTTTCATTTGGCCCTCAGTCAGTCAACTTGATTATTTTGGATTACAGGTTCCATGGTTTACAATTGTCTTTTCCAAAGCTGCCAGGCCTGCTGAATATTTCCAACATTTTCTGTTTTCATTACATTAGGATTTTTAGATCAATTCCTTTCTCCACATGGAAGTAATAAATTCTGATGAGGGCACAGGGTGTGGGCATGTGGATTTTGTGCTATTTTTTGAATGAAATTTATTGGAATCCAACAATTTTTTTGGCAGGCTACCTTCCGTTATTTTACAGAAAATAATTCTCGATAAATCTGCCAATGCTATCCTGTGATTTAGTTCTTTAAACTTGGCTCAGTGTCTGGTCAATAATAACACCCAGAACACTGATGATGGAGAATTCATTGAAGGTAATGTCAGTGAATGTCAAGCAGAGATAGTTAGACTGTCTCTTGTTGGAGCTGGTCTTTTGCATGGCATTTGTATGGCATGAATATTACTTGTCTCTATCAGTCCAATCCCAAACATTGTCCAAGTCTTGCTGAATAAGGATCAAGCCACTCAAGTAGAAGAGAGGAGCTCATTACAGGAGTTAGGAAGGTAAAGCTTGGTGATTTTGTGCTAGCCAAGGCAAGAATATTTCCATAGAATCTATACAGTGTGGAAACAGGCCATTTGCCCCAACCAATCCATAATAACCCTCCAAAGAGCATCCCACCCAGACCTATTCCCCTCCCCTGTGACCCTGCATTTCCCATAGCTAACACACCTAACCTGCACATCCCTGAACATGATGGGTAATTTAGCATGGCCAACCCACCTAATTTGTATATCTTTAGACTGGGGCAGGAAATCACAGCGTCCAGCAGAAACTCATGCAGACTCCATACAGCCTGTCACCTGAGGCTGGAATCGAACCTGGGAGCATGGTGGTGGGAGGCAGCAGTGCTAACCACTGTACCACTAGGTTATTGCTGGTAGACATTCTGTTACTATCAGGTAGCATATTTGTCTCCCTGCCACATATCGCAATAAAGGGATTGTTGCTGTGGGGCTGTGCGCGACATATTAATACACAGTCCCTTTCTGTTCATTTAGGGGTCCTTTGAGGTGAGGAAACTAGCAGGCATGAGGAACTGCACTAACTTCCATTTATGGACACCTGTTCTGAGCAAAACTCACTTCTGGATAATATAGGAGAATAGCTGAGGGAAAAATTAGGCTGGAAATACTCAGCAGGTCAAGCTGTGGAGAGAAATAGAGTTAGCAGATAGAATTTAATAGCCTTTTCAAATGGCATCCTTGATGGTGGAAGTGTTTAATTGGGAGGGAGAGGAGGGTATAGTACATGTCCCTACACTCCTGCCAGAGGTGGTCTTGTGGCACAATGGTAGTGTCCCATCTGTGGCCCTGAAGCTTCAGGTTCAAATCCCATCTTAGGTCTTGATGGCCACAGAAGGGAACAGCAGCCTTACAGATTGATAATCAATCTGTACATCCATTCAAGATGCCTATGGCAAGCAGGAGAATTTCTTGGTCAGCCAGAACTGTGAGCTTTGCGCGAGATGCAGCCCAACGGTCTCACCACATTAAAACGCTCCATGTGCAGGCTTTTCCATGGACAAGTATCATCCTCATTCACACACATCTTATTCAAACTTATACTTTCTCAGAATCTCAAGTGTATTAAATTCCAGACTTCCCTGTTGTTATGTCCAGCCAAAATCGAGATGCTTTTAGAAGCGTACCTTTGTGTCACTTAATTTCCTGATTTACCCAACTTCTTTTTACCTGTTTTTAAACTTAGTGTTGTCCTGCACTAGGGTCCCCAGCCCAATACCTCGGTTTCTCAATATATTCTGTGGCAGCTTGCCTGATTTCTGGCTAAGCACAAGGAAATCACTTATCTTCTCCTTTAAAATGGAAGAATATAATCGATTACCAAAATACCCAAGCACTGCCTGTTAGCAGACATTCCAAAATGGAGAGAAGATTCTCCAAGAATTTGACTCTCCAAGAATAAAATTAAACATGCTGCTCACCCTCGTTAGCTTCTGGCTTAGAGTTCTTGATGTAGGCTGAGAACTTTGCAAATATATCATTCCCAGCTGTGTTGGACTCTGGGTGCTTTGTGCCAAGCTTCATGTACCTAGGAATAAAGGATACAATGAGTGTGAAATCCAAACAAAATGCAACAATGGCAATTGCAACATCACTGCAATGTTCCAAAATGGATTCAATCTACTTTAGAATTATTGCTGCTTTAACGTTAATGGTTCCACGAGCCTATTTCCTAACTAGAACATTGACATAATCTGGAATATACCTTGAATTACTAGAGACAAATTGCTTGGAATTAGATCATGGCACTGTTGCCACTGGAACACATCAGAAACATTTAGTTTAGTCATAAATGTAACAAAAAAAAACCTCTCTAACACACATCATTTGCCCCCAATGCAATGAGTAAGACGAGCAGAAATCAACCAGAGAGGTGACATTGAGGTCAATTTTGGTGCACGAAATTATAAATTGGCTGCCCAGAATAGCATGTGGGCCATAACAGGTTTGAAATGAGAAATGAAGGAAAGCCAGGGCAGAGACAATATACAAAGATGAGTGAATTATGAGTGCAATGAAGACAATGAGGAAGAAATCCATTGACATTGTGCCACTTCTAGCAATTCTATGTTATTCTTGACTGTTTGCAATGAAGATGCTGTACAGGTGGCTTCCCATAGTGCTGCCCAGCTGCAGGGAATTGGAATTAGTCTGCAGAGCAGCAAACAAAACTCTCCCAAAGAATAGGAGATCATTTTGTTTTAGTACTGATTACAATAAACCCAGCCATCCAGCCAATTGAGCTAACCGATGCTGAGTGACACCAACAGCATGGGTTCAATTCCTGCACCAGCTAATGTTACTATGGAAGACTCTCCTTCTCAAACTCTCTGCTTGCCTGAGGCATGGTCACCCTAAGTTTAAAGTACCACCAGTTGTCTCTCTCCACTAATAGAGCAGCACTATGGTCTGGTAAGGCTATGGCAACTTTTTTAAAATTTGAATAATACTGTGTCCGTATCATTGCAAGGCAACCCTTATTGAGGTCATTTTGAAACTTTTCATTGCTAGTATTGCATATATTATCATGCACAGGTCACTGACCACATGGAAGCAGACACACCCAGATCTGTCCATCATTTTTAGCAAGTATTGGCTGCAGGCCACCATCTGCTGTATAACTGCATTATCAGCCAGATTAAAACCACCATCAATCCCCCTTCGAGACAGAAGCTACAACACTAACGTCTTAATTCTTCATTTTCTGCAAAACTCACCCCTGATCAATTAGGTCATATTAAATTATTCTTTTTTAAAAAAATGAAAATCAGCAGCAATTCAAATGTGGGATGTAAGAAATAGGGAGGAGGGGTGTAATTGAGTCTTCCACTTACATAGCCCCTGTACAACCATCAAGTTCCCTAGGCATGTTACTGTCCAGAACAAACTTTTGAAATGTAATCACATGTTGTAATGTCAGAAAGGCAGCAGACATTTGGATGTGCAACAAGCACCCGGAAACAGCAATGTTATAATGATCAGATAAACTGTTTCACTGATGTTGGCAGGAGTATAAACATTGGCTAATCACTGGGAGAATTCCCTTCTCATCATTTTTTACTACTGAGAGGCAGATAGGGCCATGATTTAAGTTTTAATCTGAAAGACAGTCCAGTGCAACTCACCTTCAAAATTGTAGTGGATTGTCTGTGTAAACTTGAAGCCTCAACCTCTTACTCAGAGTGGGGATTGCTACCAATGGAGCAACAGCAGACTATGCTCCTGATTAGTTGAAGGCACTCGCAAAGTTTGATGCAGAATACAGCTCTCTTTTCTCTCTTCCCTAACTACTACACCAACACGTTACTCTCAATTTTCCACAACACCCATCCTGTAACTTTTATGGGTGACATAACAACAGATTCAATAAAGACCAAAGACCAGTCCAAAGGATTGTTAACAGCATATTCTGGGAGGAATTTTACTTTTAGTAAACATCACTGACATTAGATTTTACAGCACTTAAGATTATATAATGTCTCTTACGTTTCTTTCAGTCTGGTATTTCCTGAAGAGTCAATAATTTTATTTCTATTGAGTAACTGAACTTATTTGCTTAAAACATACATCTTATAAAGGGGTACAAATGACACGGTGCTTGAAATATTTTACAGGTTTCTGTTTCTCAATTGCCTGGTTTTTGGGATTGTGTAATCTTAGTGTTTGGCTGTGCTCTCTTGATAGCTAAATAAATTTATCCAGGCAAATAAAAACAGAAGTTACTGAAAAAACTTGGCAAGTCTGGCAGCATCTGTGAAAAAAAATCAGAATTAATGTTTCGGGTCTGGTGACTGGACCTGAAACGTTAACTCTGACTTTTCATCACAGGTGCTGCCAGACCTGCTGAGCTTTTCCAGCAACTTCTGCTTTTGTTTCTGATTTACAACATCCGCGGTTCTTTCAGTTTTCATCCAGGGAGATACTGAGCCATATGACCCAAGGAAATTGCAGTAATGTGTAATGTTATCAGACAGATCTCAGTGAGTATATTACAATGAACAATGTCACCTGGTTTGAGTGAGAAAAGGTTCCCACTCCCGATTTGAAGAAGATTGACAAAAAAAAAACAATTTCATGATTTGACACATCCGTGCAGCCTGTGTCACGACAGAGATATACACTATTTTGTCTCCTTATTAAAAATGTTTCTTTTCCCTTTCTTGAGTGGACAGAATTGGAAACAGCGCTTCAAGCTTCTTCTAAAGTGCTGACTATATTTTTTCACAGGAGAATTATTGTAGCACATTACTCATTCTGACAGTACAAACAACATCTGCTGCTGGCAGCTCTGCATACTACAGCTTTCCAAATATTAATATTGCAACAGTTGCCATTTGCACCAACATAATGATCACTACTGAAAAATGTCTCTAATCTTGAACTAGCCATTAATTTGAAAGAGAAAGAAACAGAAGGGCACAGACAGTTCAAAAGCTTAAGACTGGCCTGAAACAGTTATTGCTTCAAGACATAAATCCTCCATTTTGAAAAATAGCAGGAAACTACAGTTGCATTTTTCATCTCAGAAAGAAAATTCAGAGTTGCAGTTCTAATTAACACCAGGCTACCTTCAGCCCAAGGCTTAAATTTGTCAGCTCCCGGTATCATACCTCAACCAACCAATAAGAAGATGACGTGCTGCTTCAGTCATCCTGTTTAAACCCATATTGTACAATACTTAAGCTTGACCATGTCAGTAACCTTAATAATGGTACGTCTCCATAGAACCAGCAGTCAAGAACCATATGCACATGCCATTCAATAATCTCTGCCTAAGCCTATATTCTTACATAGCCGAATAGATTTCTCAATCTGTTCATACTTATTTATTTTTAAAGCTATTAATTAGGTGTTCAATGTTTTAGCCGCATTGAGGACATTTCACTGGAAATACAATAATGTGACATCACATGGGTAACATCTCCTGCATTCATGTCTGATTATCAAAACTCAAAAACTGCCAAATGTTTCATTAGATTAGAATGCGCACATAACAGCTGCATGTGAAGTAAAACTCAGCTCCTGCTGACTAACTGGGAACCAAATTCTACTGTGCCACTCCAATGCTGCAAAATTTGCCATCCATTCAGAACATTTTCACACAAGCTCCATTCAAGAATCATATTTCTCTGAAGTTAATTATCTCTCAGTGCCTGCTTCTCCAAATAGGGTTAACCCATAAGACTATATGATATAGGAACAGAAATAGGCCATTCAACCCTAGTCTTCTCTGCTATTCGGTCAAGGCTGACATGTTTCTCAACCCATTCTCCTGCCTTCTCCCATAACCCTTGATCCCTTGACTAATCAAGAAGCTATCACTGTCTTAAATACAATCAATGACTTGGTCTCCGCAGCCTTCTACAGCAATGAGTTCCACAGATTCACCATCCTCCGTATAAAGAAATTCCTCCTCATCTAGTTCTAAAGGGTCATTCCATCACACTGAGGCTGTACCCTTGGGTCCTAGTCTCTGCTACTAATGGAAACATCTTCTCCATGTCCACTCTTCCCAGGCCTCTCAATATCCTGTAAATTTCAATGAAATTCCCTCTCATCTTTCTAAACTCATTCTCTGTCCCAGTTGTAAACACAGGCTGGATCTTTAGCGATGATGGAGAGCTTCCTGCTATTGTATAAACAAAGGTAAAGGCCAAAGTCCAGAAGTCTTGCCTCCAAACACAACGTCCACAATTTTCAGAGGAGGGGGGAAATGGGGATGGGATCCAAACTACACATCAATGGCTCATGGAGGCAGTTGCCCACATAAAGGAATGCTTACCTTCAGCCATGTTTGATTTCCATTAACCAGGAGTGGGTAAATTGACTTGAACAAATTAGACTTGGTAAGAGCAGGTCTAAACTTTACCCAATCCTTTTGAATAGTGGAATATCATGTGGAGATGAAAGGGATCCTTTTGGATACGATATTGGGATGCTTTTAGAGGAGGTCAGTTGCCCTATAGGGCTTAAAGGTAAACATGAATCTGCATAAAAAAAGCATTAACTTAGGAGGGCTGTCAAAAGGATCCGTCCAAAGTGTCAAATGCAACTGTAAAAAGTGACTGTCAAGGTGTCAAGACATTTAATATTCCTCCTTTTAAATATGAGTAATCTATCAAGATTGTTTAAAATATCAGTGCTTGCTGTTTCACTTTAGCTGTTGATACAAGCTTGATGGTTATCATCACTGGGTTATGTTGCATGACGGATTTCACAACCTCCATTATTGCAGGGAAATGTCTGCTATTTTACAGTTTCATTGACAGTTTCAAGATACTGCAAATATTTTGAAGTGAGCCTATGAATTCCAATGTTTATTTTTATAAGGGATTAAGCACCTAAATTAAATGTTTACTTATGTGGTGGATTATGTAGCTAGTTACTTGATAATGCAGAACTTGAGTACTTCTGAAAAAAAAAGTGACAAGCTCATCAAACTTTTCATCTTGTACACATTTCCTATATTTAAACCTGCAACTACATGTTAAAAGAAAAATCCCTACATACCTTAATAGGCAACATCCGGAGCTTGAATTCAATTTTGAAATTGAACAGTCAAAGGAGCTCCCTTTCCTGTGAGCTAGTTGAGAAATCAGCAGATAGGTTCTCTACTATATCTACTGCAAGGCCATCTCTTCACTGGTCAGTATCAGTATGGGAAATCTTACAGTTCCATGCAATGTAAGAGTGCCTAAATGGCAATCTTACAATAGGATCCAAGCCATTTGCTCATTGTGCCAGCTTCATATGAAAATAGGGCACATGAAAGCTCTGCTGTGGGTTAATGCCACTCTGGTCAGATCATTGGTTACTACATATCATACAAACTCATGAATCAGCCTAAGGCTGATACATTTGGTCCTCGAAATTGCCCAGTCAGATTACCCAGAAAGAACAAAGTGGCTTAAAAAATGTGGTTAACTGTGAGGCTATCTCAGGTGAGGTTATTTCAGTGTTACAATGGATTAACACCACAAGTTGCATTCTCCACTTACACAATGTTGCTGTCAAGTCCAAAAAGATATTGTGTCCACCACACAATTAAGTCATGTGGTGTTTCAATTTCAGTGCCAGCATGATGTGCCAGGCTTGTAGCCTGCATGTCCTAACAAATAGTAGACAGCATCAAACAGCACGCCCCTTCAGTTGTTTGCAACAGTGTACTAACTTGACGCAACTAGCCCTTGAAAATAAATCAAAAATTGAATGATTTACCAGAAGAAAATATCAGTGTGTTTACAAAGACACAAATATAATCTCCAGAGGCAGCCAGTATCTCGATTTTTGATAAATGATTTATTATGGACCATATTCTGCAAGATGTGGAGGACAATTATTTCCAGGTTTCTTGGTTGAAGAAATTTGCACTCTTTCTGTTCTTGTCTGTTTTCACAATTGACTCAGAACCAGTTACTTGTGTAGAAAGCACTGGACTAACAAGAAAAGGATCCAGTGCACATAGCTCACTTTCTGCTGATTCCAACAAAACACACCGGAAAAAGGCTAAAAGACACAGTTACAGCATATCCCCAACAAATCCAGGATTGTATGATATCCTTGCAATTGGTGAAACCTTCACACACCTTCTACAGACGCACAACACCCAGAAACCTGCGTGGTTAACATCTCAGCATCTTACTGAAGATTTAGAATTATGTGCTGAGAGAGACCAGGCATACTGACTGTCAGAAAGGTGCAGATAGTTCCCACACGGTGACAGACGGATTTCAAGCCAAAGTAGCAATCTTTTTCCTGAGGAAGAGCTGAGCTATTTCAAAAAAAAGGGACCTGGATGGCAAAACGGAGTCTAGAGGGCACAAGATCAGGGTAAACTCCCTTCAATTCGTGGCCAGGTGCATAATCGTTCTGGGGTAAATGGACACTGAGGGTGTTGGAACCTTCTCCACACAGCAAATCACATGCCCTTCAGTTGAACGCTGAAATTCTGTTGGAGTCAATGTTGGAAAGCACAATTGGACCTGATCCAGAAAATTGACTGGAATAAAAACAGAGATTGCTGGAAAATCTCACTGTGGAGAAAAAGCAAATTTAACATCCCAGATCCAGTGACCCTTCAGCAGAACAGAGTGTAGCTAAGAATAGGTTGGTATATATGCTGAGGATGGGGTGGGAGGAGATGGGAGGAGTAAATGATAGGTGGAAACGGAGCCCAAAGAGAGAGAGAACAGCAATTGGGCAGACAAAGGAATGGATAAAGTTCAGCCTGGGAGAATGAATAGTTGCTAATGGGGACCATTAGTGGTTTACAATGGGTCGTTTGGGGTAGCAGCCCAAACGATGACAAAGGCCTGGTATGTCAAGGTTGGAGTAAGGACATGGGAGAAGATACTGAAGCTCTGTGTCCAGAAGATTTTAGTGCTCCCAGGCAGAAAATGAGGTGTTGTATTTCCAGCTTGCGCTGAGCTTCACTGAAGCACTGCAGCAATCCCAGGACAGATATGTTGGATTGGGAACACAGTGGTGTGTTGAAGTGGCAGGCAATAAGAAGCTCAGGGTGTTTTTTGCAGACAGAACACAGGTGTTCTGCAAAGCGGTCACCCAGGCTATGCTTCTCCTCCCCAGTGTAGAGGAGGCCACATTGTGAGCAGCGAATACAATGGACTACATTGAGTGAAGTGCACGCAAATCGCTGCTTTGCTGGGAAGCTGTGTCTGGGGCCTTTGATAATGAGGAGGGAGGAGGTAAAAGGGCAGGTGTTACACCTTCACAGGCTGCAGATTTAAAAATTCATACAGCAATTCACTTGGGTTTGATGCAAGTTTATGGGCATTGTATTCAGTGTTACACCTCTCACATGTTAGCAAACCACATGGAATAATACAAAACCACTATGCTAATAAAATATTCATCACAACAAAAAAACTCAACACTCAATTGCTTTTGACAGAGGCTGGCCCCCAACCTTCCTTTCATCAGCTACATCTTGGAATAGGTGTTAACTACAATACATCTACTGCAGGTCTTCAGGTCATTGTGAAATCCCATTTGACATGCTTGCTTTTATTACCTTCTCATTGCATTTGCCTGATGTGTACACTGTGCATAAATTCCCGCCAGATGTAAAACTGTGCAGTAGCGCAAGACTAAGTATTAATTCACATTTTAAATTGGAGATGTATAAACAGTGCTCACAGTTCAACCACAAACCTCAATAAGCTCATGCTCTGCTGAACTCCCACAGGTATGTTCTTTTAAATTTACTTTTGACTGTATGCATACAGATGTTCTATAAATATACTTTGGGAGTTTATTTTTAATGAATGGCTGCAGGAGGAGGTAGTTTAGGGTGCGTGGTTGATATGGAGGAGTTGTGGCAACCAACAGGAGGAGCAATAGCATTTTTGCAGCCAAAATATTTGAGTCACAAGTCCACTTTCATTTAATACTGGTGTTAGTCAGTGTATCTTTGCTTCATTAGCACTGGTACGAAACCTAAGCCTGTGGTGAGTATAGTTCACAAAGGGCCAATTGAGAATATACAATCCAAACAATTATTACTGGCAAATGCAGATCACGTTTTGGCAGATTCCAAGCAATCTGACCTCCAAATCTCATAAATGAATAGAAATAAAGGTTCCAGGTTCATGAGGCATAAGGGTTTAGGTTTGTTCTATCCTCCCACTGTCCTTCCTCCTTTCCCATAAGACAAAAAACTGAATTATGTGATTTAGAAAGTCAAAAAATATTACAAAGAACAAATTTAAAAATCATCAAAATAGAAAAGTCATATGAACTATGCTCACATCTTACATCTCTTTGCGTTGTCAGTGGGTCAAATCAATAACAACCTTTATTTTTCACTTTTGACCTACATGTTCTTTTCTCAAGTCATTAAACTAAAGACTGGAGGGATTATGGTGTGAGAGGTAAGTCCATCCTTCAGGGTCTCTAGAATCTCTCTAAGTTCTTCCATAGTTGTATCTTGAATATCTGCAAGTGCACATACACATTCATCATTACACTGGGAGAGATGGCTTTAAGGGTCCCAACCCGAAACATCAACTTTCTTGCTCCGCTGATGCTGCCTGGCCTTCTCTGTTCCTCCAGCTCCACACTGTGTTGTCTCTGACTCCGGCATCTGGAGTTCTTACTGTCTCTCGCGTTATTGTTCATTTGATCCGATCTCATGAGAAATGGTTCTTTGGAAAATGCCGAAGAAATTGGTTGAAAACTAATACTGAATACAAAACTGATAGGGAAGCTTATTTATCGTCACTTAGATCTGTTCAGAACTTGGCATTTTCACTGCCTCTTGATTTAGTTTCACAGGGTTTTTTTATTATTCACTATGTATTACAGGCAAGTGGTATTACTGACATTTGTTAGCTATCCATAGAATCCGTAGAAACAGGCCATTCAGCCCAACAAGTCCACTCTGACCCTCCGAAGAGCATCCCACACAGACCCATTCCCCTATCCCATCCTTGTAACACTGCATTTCCCACGACTAACACACCTAACCCACACATCCCTAAACACTATGGGTAATTTAGCATGGCCAAGCCACCTAACATGCACATCTTTGGACTGTGGGAGGAAACAAAAATACCTGGTGGAAACCCATGTAGATATGGGGAAGGGCATGCAAACTCCACACAGACAGTCACCTGAGGGTGGAATTGAGTCTGTGTCCCTAGTGCTGTGAGACAGCAGTGCTAACCACTGAGCTACCATGCCATCCCTCATTGCCTATGAACTCTCAGGCTCTCTAGAACATTTCAGAGGTCAGCTCAGAGTCCACCACAAAGCTGTGGATCACGTGTTGGGTTTTTACAACAATTACTGAGATTAGCTTTGTATACCAGATTGGTTATTTATCAACTGCCATTGTTGGATTTGGGAGTGTCAGTCTGGGCCTCTGGATTATTGTTCCAGTGACAATACCACAATGCAACACTAAGCTACTTGCTTACTTACCATTAATCCCTTTCTGCTCATTTTAATTTACTCTAAATTTAGACACTTCAATCACTAAAATGACCACACTTTTCATATATCTAACCAATATTCTAAAATATGCCATGACAATAAAATCATATTATACTAATGCCATTAAACAGTTGAAATGTTAACATCTGGCAAAGGACACATAATATATTGATGTTAATTTGTTAAGGATGGCTGTGTGACTATCAAAAAAAGCCACATTTTCTTTTTTGGTTTTAAAGTATTTTTTGACCCTCTCTCAATACTTCACAACCAGTTATACTCAATTAACCACTTTAAGGAATAACACAGTGTGGAGCTGGAGGAACACAGCAGGCCAGGCAGCATCAGAGGAGCAGGAAAGCTGACGTTTCGGGTTGGGACCCTTCTTCAAAAATGGGGTTTCTGAAAAAGGGTCCCGACCCGAAACGTTAGCTTTCCTGCTCCTCTGAAGCTGCCTGGCCTGCTGTGTTCCTCCAGCTCCACACTGT
>NC_063358.1:21751952-21760938 GCF_021869965.1 Rhincodon typus
TCTTACTATCTCTGAACCACATTAAGGACTTTTTTAACTTCAGTAAACGTGCTTATAAATGAAAGTTGGTACTGTCTGTGTGGAAAAAAAGACATCTTAAATAAATCACAAGATGTCCTAACTACACTGGGGACTTTGTAAGCCTGATCTGACAATGAAATATATGCTAAAATCAAATTGAATAATGTGAAAATGGTGCTGACAGAGAGCATCATTCATGTTTAATTGGTTCTGTTATTATGGAGTATACTGTTTAGAAGAAACCTTTAGCACAGGATTTTATTGGGCACAACACTTTGCTCCACAAATATCACCATCCATTACAATGGGGGAGTCCAGCACATCAGTGCAAAAGGGAAGGCTGAAGAATTTGCAACTATCTTCAGCCAGGAATGTTGAATGGATGATCCACCTTGGCCTGAAACAGAGGTCCCTGTATCATAGATGCCAGTGTCAAATTTGATTCACTCCACATAATATAAAGAAATGGTTGAAGGTAATGGTTACTAAAATGGCTACGGACCCTAAAAGCATCGGGTAATAATACTAAAAACATCTGCTCCAGACCTAGCTGCGTCTGTAGTCAAGCTGTTCCAGTACATCAGTTACTTGACAATGTGGAACATTACCCAAGTATGTTCCCAAAATGCAGGACAAATTCAATCTAGCCAACTACCATTCTATCAATTTACTCTTGATCATCTGCAAAGTGTTGGAAGGGGTTATTGGCAGTGTTATCACCAGCACTTGCCTTGCAATAAGCTGATCACTGACAATTAGTTTGGGGTCCACCAGGGCCACTCAGCTCCTGACCACATCATGGTTTTGGTCCAAACTTTGATAAAACATCTGAGCTCCAGTGCTGAAGTGAGGGCATGTGGCATTGAGGACCCTTCGCAAAACTGAAGTCAATGAGAATTAGGGGACAGTCTCTTAGCTGGTTGGAGTCATACCAAGCATAAAGAAAGATGATTGTGGCTTTCCAATATCAGTTATCGTAACCCCAGGGCATCACTGCAGGAGTTCTTCAGGGTACTGACCTTGGCCCAACCATCTTCAGCTGCTTTATCAATGACCTACCCTCCACCATAAAGTCAGAAGTGTAGATACTCACTGATAATTGCATAACGTTTCCTTTGTGACAGCTCAGATACTGAAACAATACATGTTCAAATGCAGCAGGTTGTCTCCCACTGGACAACTCCAGGCTTGAGATAGTAAGTAAATGCACATCGTATAAGTGCCAGGTAATGACCACCAGGAAATAGAAATTCTGCAACAAGGAACTGACTTCCCATGGCCCCAGAGCTTGTCCAACATTTACAAGGCACAAGTCTAGAGTGTGATGGAATAGTCACCACTTGCCTCAATGCGTACAATTCCAACAACATTCAAGAGGTTTGATACCATCCAGGACAACACAGCCCACTTAACTGGCACCCTAACCACCACCATCAACATTCACTTCTTTCATCACTGATGCACAGTGGCAGCAATGTGTACCATCAACAAGATATATCATGATAACACACATTCAACAGAACCTTCCCAATCTTTGGAGGTCAGTGGGCAGCAGATACATGGGAAAACCACCACCTCCAAGCTCCTCTCCAAGTCATTCACCATCCTGACTTGGAAAAATATTACTGTTCCTTCAGTGTAGTGGGTCAAAATTGTGGAACTCCCTCCCTAACATCATAGTGACTATGTCCACTCCCCTTGAACTGCACCAGTTCATGAAGGTAACCGATCACCACTTTCTCCAAGACAATCAGGAGGGGCAATAAATGCTCGTCTTGCCTGTTAATGCTTACATCCCATGAATGAATTAGAAAGGAGAGCTAAGCAAACTTTGTCAAGTTCAAAATAAAGGACCACAGATTTATTCACCCCTCCATCCCTCACCCTTCATCCCTCCACCAATTAGCAAAGAGGGCTATGAATTACACACCATCCATACTTTGAAGTTCAGATTCTATTCTCAACACACCATTGAATTATGTACACTCATCAAACTCATAACTTGTGACATTTAACCAACGTCAGGCATGATACGTGCCACAATGTTTAAATTCTTTTAAAGTTGTTTTCAGGATTCTGCCTTATTTAGCTGCAGTGTGAATGCTTTTTCCTGATTCTCTTCTTCACACAGAACCATTAGCTAAATTTACCAGAACTAATGATGTAGAAATTTTAGTTATGACTTCTAGCTCCATCTAATAATGTACTTCAAAGAAGTTAAGATCTTTTTTGTTGATCTGATCTCAGCTTTAAATCTTGTGATTATGGGGGTTTCAAGCGTGAAAGGTCCCCAGTGTTAACCAGAAAATTTGCAGCAATTAGCTACACAAAGGCCCAAAGCACTGAAGAGCAATTTCTACCAGCTGTTTTTGGGTCCCCAGAATGAAGATGTAAGTGTTGTGTGCAATGATAGGGTACAATGCTGTCAACGATTACAGGGAAACTGTAAAAACTAGGATTACTGTAGGAATGCCCACAGTAAAGAGGGTTCAGAAATCATTAGAACAGAGAAAGCACCAGAAACAGGCACCCAAAATTGAAAAGAGAGAGAATATACAAATACACGGTGCAATAGGAAAATAAGAGAAATATTAAGAGAGCCATGTAGAGACAACGTAACAAGAAATAGAGAGAACAGTAATGTATTTCACAGTCACTCATGATGGACTTTATCAAATGCCTACTTTAAATCCATATAAAGAATACACAAAGGCATTCTCTGTCCACTACTAATCATTCCTTCAAAATATGAGTTAAGTTTATCAAGTTCAGCCTGCCCTTTACACATACTTACTGCTGCTTCCTAATCAGCTGTATATTTTCAAGGTGTTCAACTAATCGATGGTTAATGTCAAGTTCAATAATTCCCTGACAGTAGACATTTGGCCAACTATTTTGTCATTTATGGGTTGTCTCACCTTCTTTAAATAGCAGAACAATAGGCAATAGTCTGAAACTCCTTGAAGCTAAAGAACTTTGAACATTTTTAGTTAGAGTATCTGCAATATTCTCATCAATTCCTTTAAAACCTTTGGACGGAAACCATCTGATCCTGGGAGTATGTCACGCTTGGTGTCATTATTTACTTTGTTATTTTGTTTACATTAGTTTTGGCAAATCCCTGTCAGTAATTCAGCATTATTTTTCTTAGGATTAATTTATTATTAATTAATTTTCTTATTTTCATTGATAATATCACAGTTATTAGTTTTTATGGAGTCTGCATGGCACCTGAACATTTTCCTAATGTAACTGGAAAAAATTGTTTATTTTTATATCCTATTCCTACTACTTTCTATAGTTCTTACTATCTGCTTAGTTATCATTTTCTGCTCTATGGATCTTTTTTTAATTTGCCATAATCATGGCTATTTTTTCCTATCTTGTATTGCTTTTCCTTTTAGTTTTATGTTGCTCCTTCCCTGTTTAGTGATCCATGGCTGTTTTCCTTTTTGACGATTAGAATCTTACCCTATTTGGACAAAAACTGCTTCGGTTTCACATTGAGCCTTTTCAGAATATCTCCCAGTTTTGTCCTTTTGCACAGTGGCAGACATGCCCACTTTACTGTGGACAGGCTTTATCTCATTGCATTTGTAGTATTTACTCCCAACTCGACGGCTTTCAGCTAACTGAGCATAGACCAGGGATTCAACCTTGAGTTTTCGACTTCTGTTTAAATTGCTTATACAGCACCTTTACAGTTATGAACAGTTACTGCCCAGGAACTACTAAGGTTAGCTAACCTAGATATTTAGCCTGACTTAAACAACATCATTTAAAAGTAATTAATCTCTGCAAAAGCATCACTTGCTCTTCAGAGAAACTAATTAGAATCCAAATGGGAATTTTTATAATAACTTATGATTGAAATTAGACAATTTAAAAATAGAAGCTGAGTCCCTACAGTAACTTGAAGTGCATGATCCACCTACCATAGAGGTGGATACTATTATTATATTATATTATACTATTACAGAGAAATTTTAATATGAAGCGCCAGAAAAGGTGAGACCAGAAAAAATCAACTTCCAAAATATCAAGTAATAATGATTGACCACAATCCCAAAGTTTTTACAGGCATTTTTACTTTTATTTTCAAAAAGTGCACTTTTTTTATTTTACAATAAGAGGGCCACCTTAGAAAAACAAAAACTGCGATGTAAATTCAATAACTGTCTGGCAGAGTCCTAAGTGAAGCCCATTTAAAAAAGCCAGCTCGTCCCTGCCTCCCTAACCTGTTCTTCCTCCCACCTATCCCCTCCTCCCACCTCAAGCCGCACCTCCATCTCCTACCGACCAACCTCATCCCGCCCCCTTGACCTGTCCGTCCTCCCTGGACTGACCTATCCCCTTCCTAACTCCCTACCTACACTCACCTTTACTGGCTCCATCCCCGCCTCTTCGACCTGTTTGTTTCCTCTCCACCTATCCTCTCCTCTATCCATCTTCTATCCGCCTCCCACTCTCTCCCTATTTATTTCAAAACCCCCTTCCCCTCCCCCTTTTCTGATGAAGGGTCTAGGCCCGAAACGTCAGCCTCTCTGCTCCTATGATGCTGCTTGGCCTGCTGTGTTCATCCAGCCCTGCACCTTGTTGTCTCCCATTTAATGTCATATTTGTAAAGTGTCAAGAAAACTTCAAACAGGGGAAATATTTAAAAAAGCAATCATGTTGGCACAGGTCCCAAATTTGTAAGGAAGTCAATGGGTAACCTGGGTATGACCCTGCGAAAGTCTTCAGCATCCCACCTACTATCTTAGGGGGCTTGGTCCAAAGAGTTCACTGGTTTTAATCTTGTTAACACATTTGAATTAGTTTATGGACACCAAGTGCAAGGGCCTCATATCAATTCTAAGAAAGGTTTTCAGAACGAGAGAAGGGAATCTCCATTTGATACTATGTAGCAGAGTTCCAAGAGCACTCTTGCGAGTCTGTGAAGTGGCCCAAGAACACTTGAAATTCTCCCAGTGATGAAATGAAAGGGAGCCAAGCGTGCTAAAGTCCAAACCTTTCAGCCGGAATACTAGATGTTAGTGCTCCTACCAGTATCAGGTGAACCCATGAAGGCCCCATTCAGTGATTCATAATGAGCAGTCAAGAAGCTTGGGGAAGCAAGTTATCAGACTGAGACCCCAGGTTATGGAAAATTCAAAGGCTTTGTCTTGCCAACATAATAATGCAATCCCTCTACCGTGAAGGATCAAACTGGTAACATTCTGTCCCTTTGCCACTAACCTGGAGGCGGAGGGTAGCAGTAGAAATAACTTGGGGGAGATGTAGGGATGGCCCTCATTGACCCTTCTACAACCTGGCTATCCAATACAGAAATACCAACAAACTTATACTCCTTAAATGCCCACAAAGGTGCAGAAAAGTGAGCAGATTTAGTTAAGCGGCTCATCAGAGACAAACCAGGATGCACCACTCTAGGTCTACATGATGTAGATGTAAGAGAGGCCCCTCCATTAGGTGATATCAGATTTTGGAGGAGGTTAACTATATTCCAGACCAATAAATGATATAGCATGGCATTGAAGTGAGAGCTCCTCAGTTGTGATTTCTGCCCAGGTCGGTTGGCTCCACAGGGCTTTGTATTGACTATTGAAAATGCAGCAACCAGAGCTATCTCCAACCTGACACTCCAGCTGGTAGATTGCATAAGTTGGGGAGGTGTAGCGACCTCCATTATCAAGATAGATTTACTCAAGCAGTACTGACAGTTTCTCTTGACTGCCTATGCAAATGAAATATTCACCCTTTTAAACCCAGATGGGTTATATCCATATCAAGCCATGCCAAAGGAACACCGAAATGTTCCAACCATATTTTCAAAGGTTGCTGAACCAGATAGTGGAAGGCTTATCTAATTGCGGTGTGTACCTAGACAGCCTCCTAGTGTACAGCAACACTTGGCAAATGCACTTAGATCAATTGGGAACCCTGTTGCAAATAATAGTCAGCCAACCTGGTGGTCCATCTTGCCCAAGTGATCAATTTAGTGGGTCAAGGATGAACAGCACAGTTTCCCAATCCTACAATAAAATGGGAAATTTTAAAGGCTCCTCCTAGGAACGTATGGGTTCTACCAAACATTTGTCCCAGACTTCGGCACAGTAGCCATGTTACTGACAGGCCCATTACAGAAAACAATTGTAGGTAGACTGAAAAATGCCAGGCAGCTTTTGAAAAGATGAATGCCACTTTAATAATTGCAGCTCCAAACTTTAATCAAATATTTAAAGTAGCCATCGAGGCAAAAAGAAGCTTGTCCTCCGTCAGTAAGATGAATCTAGAATACAGATGCCAGTCAGGTCCATCTCCAAAAACTAAACAGACATCAGAAAGGCTATTCCACAGCAGAGAAGAAAAGTCACAGTTTATTACTGGCTCTTGCTAACTCTCTCTCTCGAGATATGTCCAAGACATGGACAGAGAGACCACTGTCTATACTGATCATAACCCATGACCTTTGTGGAAATATTTAAGGTACAGAACGTCAGGTTATTTCACTGGAACTTCCTTCCTCAATGACACCAATCAGGAATCACTTACTGTTCCAGGAAATTGAATGTGTTTCAAGATGTCCTGTCCAGGACTTAGAGACGCCTGCTTAGAACCAAAAAGTTAATTGATCAAGGCTGGAGGAAAGAATGTGTGTGGGTCAGTTCTTTTATATTTATTTTTAAAATTTCTCCTTGTAATGAAATGAGAATGGATCTCGTTATGGCGTTATGCTATGGATCAGAATCCTGAAGTGTTTGTAGAAAATTTTATATTTAATTCCAAGAAGTCAATATGTAACAGGTTGATCACATCATCAGCGTGAGTGAAATATCGGAGGAACCTTGGAGCATGCAGCTTACAGGGAATGTTTGTGTAGTGCACCATTGACTGCATACTGCTGCACTGACAGTACCATAGGACACTCCAGCAGATTTCATCAATAGGAAGGAATTCCATTCAATCATTCCTATTTAAGTAATGTCTCCTACGTGACAAAATTGGTTCACATCAGAAGATGAGTCTTGGTGTAAATCGCATGTTTAATATAATCAAATGCTTTATAAATTGTCACAATGACAGATTAAAACGCAAAATTGCTTGTAAACGCACTGAACTTTTAGACAAAGCATGTCTTTCTAAACTAAATTGCTGATATCCAAGCAGGACTGATCACGTAATTTCTAAGAATGGAATTCACTGAGTGCTGAAAGATTCCCTTTGTGAACCCCACAATGTCATATCTTGTACTGCGTCAAGGAAGCTTCAAAAGATAGATACTTCAAAAGGCAGAGGTGCAAGGAATTTAATTACCTCATCTCAACAGGAAAATATCTTCTCTGGGTTGTATTCCAGACAGTGGACATGAGTTGAAAGACATGTCTGTGCTTTACCCTTCCAAGAAAATAAAAAAATTGAAACAACTGCAAAACCTAGTCCGAGTACATTAATGTGCTCATGTGCTAGTGCGGACTAGTGTGTTGTCAATGTCACAGCTTGATGACACCCACTAGACGCTCCTGCACTCCAAGTAGAAAGAAAAGACGCTCAATCACCTTGAGTGCTGGAAGTTGGTCAACAAGCCAATCACTTTCAAAAGGGAATAGGGCAAAAACATTTCAGCTAACCTGCAAAGCCAAGAATCTCAAAATCAACTGCTCAACTACCAATGACAAAGTTACCAGTTACCCCCAGTGTAATAATTTCAACCTTTCACTATCTATTCTTCACAAACAATCCAGTGACTGATCCATATATCTTAACTTGTATTCTTTTTAAAACTCCCTTCTCACTTCTAATACCTGCATGTGTGAGTTGCAGTATTACTTCTTTTCCTGTTTAGTAACTAATAAAATTCATTTTTTCTTTAACTTAAGAAATATTGGTTAAACTGGCTCCTTTTAAAACATAAATGAATTTGGGTCTGGGAGATAGGTATCCAGAAGGGCCGGGATTCTGTTAATTTGGCCTTGCTGCAATCGACCAAGGGGGCTGGTGAGTAAAGGAAGGGAGCCAGTTCATCTGTTCCTGTCTGAAAGGGTAGCAATTTGGGGTATCTCATGCAGATCCGTACTGAATTGGGGAACCTTACACAGGAGGCTAGTAGTAATAATTTACAACTGTTATTTATCACTGTAAATCCCTTCTTAATACTGAGAGGACACAGATTGCTAATGGGATTACAAAACAACAGTTGGAGAAACTAAACACCAGTGTTCCAGTTGTTTGTTGTTCCATGTATCTCCAGTATAAAACAGGCTAGTAACTGTTTTAAGTCCATCATCAAATCCTAGAACAACATAGATCAGAGGTAGCCCAATAAAGACAGGCTGATTGACTAAGTAGGATAAACTGCACCACACTAAGCACTGGTTTCACCACAGCTGAAGCTTCTGTGAAGACAAGTGTAATTTGGGGCTTTCATGTGCTGTATTGTAGAAGTGATATTCACCGCAAGTTATTGAGGACATAACAATATTGCCATTCAACCAAGTTATGAGTGCACACAGCATATCTACAAACAGCAACATCTAGGTGACAAGGCCAAGAGGCTTAGTCAATATCACTGATATAACACTGGTATAAAAACTCAATATATTAAGTTAAGGAATTTTTTAAAAATTGAATGTCCATTTTCAAATCACTATCTGGCAGGTCAAAGTACATCATTATCTGATAACACTTCAGATAAGGAAATGCAGTACAGGTGGCAACAATCTGTTTAGCTGTGCTTTTTACCCGCAGGACCCTATGTTCAAATTGAAACCAGGAAAATGAGGTTATAATTGCCTTTGTTGTTAAGGCTGAAAATGAGCTTGTGAAACTATTATGCAGATACTATACAGCAGAAAATGAACTGTATGCTAGCACTAACTGGCACTAACCATACACAGTCTCTCTCACTGACTGCATATCATACTATTCAGAAATCTCACTGTTTTGTAGGAGTGGAGTTGAGGCC
>NC_063358.1:21761438-21795925 GCF_021869965.1 Rhincodon typus
TCATTGGTTTGAACTGAATTGGATGATCAGGGCAGGACAGCAGCAGCAAAGAAAATGCTGATGTAGCAGAAGAACTTAAGGATAATGCACATTGGAGGACTAGCCTTTTTCTGTTTGAGGAAAGATATTTACTACTTTAATGACCACATCATCGCAACTGTAATTGTGTGTGGACTGTTTGCTCGGTTGTGTGACAGAAAGTGCAGAGGAGGGCAGTAATTTTCCCTGGAAAGAGAACATTGTAGTAGCTGAATTCATCATCACTGTTCATTGTGCTTGCCCCCATACCACACCCACTGCCCCCAAAAAGATTCACAATTAAAAAGCTTATTAATAACTCCAATTTTGTGAACAAAATGTAAGATAATTACTGTTCTGAGGAAGGGTCACTGAACCCAAAACATTAACTCTGATTTTTCTCAATAGATGTTGCCAGACCTGCTCAGCCTTTCCACCAATTCTGTTTTTCTTTCTGATTTACAGCATCCACAGCTCTTCTAGTTTTTGTTAAGATAATTACTCTCACCTAAAATTATTTTAGCAAAATGTCAGTGGTTTATGGAATACAAAATAATCTGTGTTTCAGTCTCTTGTAGAAAATGTAATTTTTCAGCCCCAGGCGATCAATGGTTACATAAAATGTTTACTGTCTGGTATTCATCTAAATAGATTGACATTAAAATTGCAATATTCCAGGGAAAAGTGTAAATTCAGGGCAGAATTTAATGTAGGTGACAGGAGGTCTCACCCACCAGCTGGAAAATGAGTGACTGCACCACATTATCTCTTTTTAGGAAGGCCTGCTGCACTGTCCCTTGATCCCAGGGACACTGTGAGCTAATCAGAAGTTGTCAACACTTCATTTCTCAGCAACACCACTTTGGAACTGTGGCTGTTGCCAATAATGCACCCAGGATCAGCAAGGGACCCAGGCCAGAGGTAAACAATGCCAGGAGGAGAATCACAAGAAGAAGTGGAAGGTGATCAGTTAGCAAGAGCAGGGGGTTGGCTCTTAATTTCCACCCCACCATCCTGATGTTAGGTCCCACAATCAGTCTGCCTTTTTTGGGCTTCCCACATGACAAGTGTCCCACTTCCATTAATGAATACCAGGGTGAGGCTCTGAAGTGGGCATTAATTGCCTACTTAAGGGTCTCACTTGGCAGTTTAACAGAGAGTTACCACACGCCTTCTGTAGTGAACATAATTAGGGCAGTGATTGGAGGGTGGTTCGGCCCCCATCCACCACTATTTGTCCTTTAGTGAAAGAAATCTGCCATCCTAACTTGGTCTGACCTTCATGTGACTCCAGACCCATAGCAACTGCCTCCAGGCAATTAGGGATAGGCAATAAATGCTGGCCCACCCAGCAATGCCCATATTTCATCAACAAATTTAAAATAAGTTTTAAAAAACCATGCCTACTGCCTAATTAAACAACCAGTGACCAAACTGACCATGGAAGCTACATTAAATTCCATCCAAAGAATTGCTATGTAAACAAATGAATATCTGAACAAAATGAGCAGCAAATTTCAAACAGTTTAAACAATGCATGTACTTCTCAATGCAGTAGAATGTGCCTTGGTCATTACTGACCAATTGTCAGAAAGATGTTAGTGCTGTTTTGGCTGGCTACAAGAAGGTGTGTAAGAGCACCTTGGGAGTGATACAGACATGTCCTTTATTCCCCCAAAAAACAAAGCGAGATCAGCTTTGGATGATTACAGGCAGCAAATGAGCTGCAATGCAATTGTGCTATTGATTTCTCATAAATTTCCAAAATGCTTAATTTTAATGTCATCACAATGTTAGATGAGCATTGATTTATCACTGAAACTAGAAAAAGGTGAGATGCCCCTTAAATCAAAATGTAGGAAATAATTGGCAACTAAAAATGTTTTATGTTATTAATTATGAAAAAAGCACTCTTGTATTTTGTTTTTTTCCTCCAGTTATTCTAACAAGACCACATCTGTTTGTTTGAATCTAAATGACCATAAGATATAGGAGCAGAGTTAGATTATTTGGCCCATCAAGTGTGTTCCACCATTTGTTCATGGCTGATAATGTTTCTCAACCCCACTCTCCTACCCTCACCACATAAGCTTTAATCCCCAATGTGACAATGTATCCAGATCTGTGCTAGGAATCATACGGAGTGATGCAGGATGGAAATCATCTCCTTTTACAGGCATGACAGTACTAGATATCTTTACAGTAAATAATAGCACACAATCCTTTAAACATTTTCTTCATCAAAGTAACCTTTATGTATAAATAAAATAATGTTCAGTCTATTTTCCATCCATGTCCAACGGTCTGTTCATTTGATGATATCTGGCTAAGTCTGCAAATGAGGATTTCCACATATCACACAATTCTGAGATCGTGTGGCTGAGTATTCGAATGAAGAAATGGATGAACGTATAAAAGATAAAGGTAAAGTTGCCATAGTCCTACCAAATCATAGGCTTTTCTGCCATTAGAGAGAGGATTGGTGGTGATTTAACCTGAGCGTCACTGTGCCTCAGGTGAGGGGAAGAGGTTGAGAAGGAGAATCCTTCACGGTGTGGGAATGGAACCCGTGTTGTTGGCATCACTCTGCATTCCAACCAACTGAGCTACCCCAAACCCCAAGACCCAAGTATTTCTACACACGTTTATTTGTTCTTATCAGAGCAAAAGTAAAATTGATTAGTCTCTTTTTAAACAATCTGGCAACTTTCAGAATAATGCTACTTTGGATATAATTCTACTGTTTATAAGTCCATGTAATTAACTGGGTTCTTGGAAGACCAACATAGCATTATTTACTTTTGTCCCAAAAGTGACAGTAGAACCCTTTAAGTACTGCTGTAAAAGCAAGATTGTCTGATATCTCTTCAGATATGTTCACATGGGGATGACAGGAGGAGGAAAATGTAAGTCAGTTAATGTTGGGAACAAAACTGGGCGAGGGGGGAAATATATTCTGAAAATAAAGGTTGGGCAAAATTTAAACAATGTTCCAGAATAAGCATCCAATGCAAAAAACAATAATGTGAATTGATACACTGCCGTCTACTGTTTCAAATGTATCAATATGTCTAAATAAACTCTCATTTGTGTAATCGTAGCCCTGTTCTGAGGAGGAACCAAAAATCTTTGGCTACATGGTAGTAAAATTAACTTGCCACATTCCCCTAAATGACTCAAGTCTTTTAAATTATTTCTAGTCCATTTTGTAATAATTTTGTAATATTAGACTGGCTTGGAATCTCATGAACCAGATCATGTCTGATCCTCAGCCTGAATTTTAGTTCTGTCCCAAAATGTTACAATCTTGGAGTCAACATTCTTCCTGAAGTATTGGAATGAAGTTATAGTACAGAGTACTGAGGAAAGCAATTGTACAAAATGTGAAGGAGGAAGAGAATGACAAAAATGTCATTCATTTCATCATCCCAAATTAAGAGCCAATCTCATTTGTTCCCAGACTTCTCTGATATAACCAGTATTAACTGATTTGCATTTTCAAAATATTAGCTCAGAGATAAAATATGTATTGGGTTCACTGATACACATTATAGTGAACAAATTTTGACATCTTTGAGCAAAACCAAACCATATGTTAAGGACGATACAAACTGAATAGGCTTTAAAATATAATGGCTGGGCAAGCATTGAAGTGTGTATCACCAATCCCAAATCCTGTTCTAGCTTGAAATACAACATTTAAATTCCATTACTTAACCACTTAAATACATGGTGTGACAAAATTGTTGAGCAGCAAGTATATAACAACAATTGTACATTTTACTTTTTACCAACCATGTTTAGGAATGTCACAATTTCATTAGGTTGGTAGTTACTGAACATTGTTAAAATACTTCCTGAAGCCTGGCAATGTTATAAATTGTTTGAGATAACCTATTCAGGTTGTTATGATGTATCTCTGAGATAAGTAGGAGTTGAACCCTGACCTTCTGGCCTAGAGGTAGGGATACTATCACTGCACCACAAGAGATCCTTGGTAGTGCTACCTATTGACCCAAATCAACAATAATTCTTTTCTCTCTGTGTCCCTTCTCATTGTTGTAGCAGATACATTTACAATTATGATGACTCAGCTAGTATATATTGTTGATTGTATTTGATGGATTTTTTTTTCATTCTGATCTATCATTGGTTCTTCCTGCATTGAGGACAGGTATGATTGATACTTTTTGTGCATTCTCTGTTGTTTCAAATAGTAATTGCCAATTAAGCCAATAGCACAGTTTACAATTTATAACCAGTTGTGTTTATCATGCATGGATGCATGCCTGTTAAGTAAAATTAAGTGTTTGGAAGTAATCATCAGTGTAGCTAGCAAGCAATCTAACAGTTTTGCTGCTATCACAATACAAGCTCTAACTAACCACCTTGACTATCTACTAAATGAAATAGTTTACATTTCAGGAAGAAAATCTAAACAAATGAATGAAACTATCATAAATATCGCTGCAATTTCACGGCTGTATCAAGCAAAATACTGCTTACTTTTGCAGAATGCATGTGAATATGTAATTATGCCTTCTTACTTTGAGTATTCTGAAGCTTAAGTCACTTGCATAATCTTTGGAACAATCACTTATTCACTGCAGTATATTTCTGGATATATTGGTGAAAAATAACAGCAATGTATGTTTGTTATGTAATCATCTATGTTTTGCCTTGGACTCTAAGAATCAATCGTATATTCTTCAGTGTTCACAATAGCAGTAGCCATGTAACCCAATAAACAGCATACTTTTAGTTTTGTGGTTGATAGAATATGTCATGAATGGAATACAAGAATAAAACGAAAATCACAGATAACAAAGAGTCCCTAGTATGAGTAGATAAAATAGTCATGTCTCTTCAAATTGCAATGCTCATGAGTTCCACATCTTTCAACCTACATAGATACTGCAAACTTGCCATCACTGCTTAGAATTCCTCTTATTTACTCTAGATGATCTTTTCTTCCCCCAGTACAGCTCACACACATGACTGATAGATACTAGGTATTTCTTGTACCTTTTCAAAAATATATATGAAGTGTCACTTGGTCACTGTTATTAGATTGCAAGGGTTTTTTTTTGCATGTACTGTGTATTTATTTTGATTTTAGCACAATTCTGTATGCAATGGACAATCTTACATGAGAATTAATTCAAACCTAATTTTTCCATACACTCTACGTCCTGCCAAAAGATGATAAAACTGGGAAAAGGTGAAACAAATGGTTGAGAATTATTAACAGATCAGTAGGTACAATAGATATCTGTGTTGTATTTGAACAAATAACACAGAAGGCATGGGTACAGGCCAAGAATAGCTATTCCAAACATGATTTTGAGATTGTATCACAATCATTATTGTTCAGTCTTGAACCTGCCTTTTCTCATACTGGCTTAAGACCTGTACTGTTGGGTATTGTGTAAAACATGGAATTGTGTAACTGGATTGGTACATTTTGGTACTGATCAATTTCTACTGCGATTCATTGCTATTTCTGTAATATTTTGTCTAAGTTATGTGATCAAGAAAACAAATGTTGCTGTGATATGCCTTCATGTTCCACAGTAAAGCCTGTCTTGTCAACGCTGTACTGTTTGTGCACTGGTTACAAATTTCTCAACAAATAAAGCTGATCAGCATGCCGCTGTAAGCAAGTTATCATTTGTTATCAATCTGTATTTATTACTAAAATCTTTTCAATTCAACCCTGCATGTCATTGTACAAAAGTGAAACTGTTCTTATCAAGACAATGGTTGATGTTTGTTTGTAGTAATGCAGTTACTTGGCTTTGAAAATAGCTGTGGTAATGCCTCTCTAGGATAATGTGCTGGATATCAAATTTGTCATTCCCATAGTACAAGTTTGACTTAAATCCAAAATGGGAAAAGTTTCTTCTCCCTGAAGTAACATGGCTAATGGCAAGAAAGTTGAGAAAATATAGCAAGAATGAAAAAAGTTGGAATCTAGATACCAAGAAAGAATGATCTGATTTTCTATTTGGCTCATTTCCAAGCCATCTCCAATTGTTCTGTCCTTCCCTGGGAAACCAAAGGGCACAAAATTTCAACTTATAAATCAGAACACATAACTGGTGGCTCCAGTTCACTGATTCTTTGTCCCAGCCTAATCTTGTCTTCAGCACAGTGTCCCTGCATGCTGCATAGATACAATGCCCCTCCAACCATCGTCCTCACAGTCAGCATTGACAGCATCACACAAACATGCCTGCTCTCTGTCCAACTCACACCACTTCAGCCCTTCAGCACTTTGTCTTGGAGCTTTCAGATACCTAGGACCTAAATGTGTCTGCCGAGTTGCTTTGCATGCAGCAAAACATATGCATCTAGATAGGATGACTCTTATAGCTCTTAGCTTGATTTCTTAGTGTTCACTCATAACGTGCTGAATATCAAATCTGCCATTCCCAGAGTTGTAACAAAAGTTAAAGGAGACATTCAAGAGGAGGTAATGGCCTAGTGGTATTGTTGCTGGAGCAGTAATCAAGAGACCCAGGTAATGTTTCAGGCACCTGGGTTTGAATCCCACTAGACAGTTGAATTTGAGCTCAATGAAGGTTTGGAATGAAGACACTAATGATTGGAGTTATTATTGGGGAAAGAAAAATATCTGGTTTATTAATGTTGTTTAAGGAAGGTGATAGCTATTTTTATGCCTCCATGTGACCCCAGATCCATGACAAAGTTCAATGTCCCCGAACTCAGGGATGAGCAATAAATGCTGAGCTAGCCATAGTCACCCATGTCCCTATGAATGAATAAAAAAATTACTTGATTTTCAAACCCAGGTTGGCAGAAAACATGGACCAGATTTCTACACTTAACAAGAATTATTATTTATTACAAGTAAAAAGACCCTAGCTAACAATAAACAATTATGAACCATTGTCATATAAGTCTACTAATCCCATATAAACTTCACTTTCACACCGACAGGGAAAGAAACATGGGTGTTCTGGAAAGAGGAAACACTGGGAAAGGTAGGTTAATGGACCTTGTTTACAGGTCCTGCTGAAATGAATCTTGTGCTAATCGGAACGTTACCTCTCAGCCATCCTTCTTTTGAGACTTTCATTGGCTTGTGGGAGGCTTAGGAAGATTGGTTCACACTTCTAAAAGATCTCAACTGCTGAAGGAAATATAAACTGGTTTCTTTAAGCTTTTACTGCAAAGAATAGAGAGAGTTTCTGAGCTGTTGGATATCTGATAGCTTCAGAACTCTGAACAAGGTAAGAAGAAGAATCATCAGGCCTGAAATGTTAACTCTGCTTTCTCTCCACAGATGCTGCCAGACCTGCTGAGCTTTTCCAGCAATTTCTGATTTTCTGTCTTTATCTACTCTACGTAAGACCAATCCTCTCAGAGTCCTTTATTCCAAGAAGAATAGCCCTCTCGAGCCTTTCCACCTAACTCTCACGCCTGGGACTATTCTAATAAATTGCTTCTGTACTCTCCACAAAGCCTCATATCTTTAAAGTGTGGTATCCAGAACAGAACATAATATATTGGTTGGAGCCAAATTAGAGTTTTTATGTAGAATTAGCTAATTTTCTGGCTGTTATACTCTATGCATCTATTTCCAAATTCCAGGATTCTACCTGCTTTATAAACTGCTTTGTCAACCTATCCTTCTACCTTCTGGAATCTGTACACAAGTATCCCTATGTCTATGTTATTGCACTCCTTCTAAAATCACATGATTTAGCTTGTCTGGCATCATTCTTCCTATCAAAATGAAGCACCTCACATTTCTTTGCATTGAATTCCATCTGCCACTTCCATTAGCAAATAAAACAGCAAGAATGAAAGCCTCCCAGGGAGAAATGAACATATCAATTAGAAACAGAATTATCCATTCGGCCCCTCAGGCTTACTACACCATTTATTAAAACCATGGCTGATCTGTTTGTGTTTCAAATTCCACTTTGATTCCCTTGCAAGAACAAGAATGTATCCATCTCCCCATTAAACATATTCAGTAACCCCCCATCTACCTGTGAGTGAGGTTGAGAGATTCCAAAGTTGCTCAACCCTCTGCGAAAACAAATTCTCCTCAGTTCTTTCGTGAATGGACTACCACTAATTTTAAAGCAGTGGTGGACTCATCAACAGGAGAAAAGATCCTATCCTCTCCACTTTAGCAAGAACATTCAGGATCATATGTACTATTCACCTTATCAACACCTTTCAGGGTCTTATATAATTCAATTCAATCATTCCTCATTTGTCTAAACTCTAACAACAAAAATGTCCAGTCTATCCAACTTGCCTTATAAGACAGAAATTGCTGGAAAAACTCAGCAGGTCTGGTAGCAACTGTGGGGAGGAAAGCAGAATTAACGTTTTGGGTCTAGTGACCCTTCTTCAGAACTGATTGTAGCCAGGAAGAGGTTGGTGTATATGCTGAAGATGGGGTAGGGGAGGGGTGGATTAAATGATAAATGGAAATGGAGCCCAGAGAGAGAAAAACACTACATTAAAACTGAAAGAACTGCAGATGCTATAAATCAGGGACCTAGAAGAAAAATCAGAATTAAGAATCAAATGTAGGTCATTTGATTCATTAGCCTCATCCACAGGCTACAGCAATCAAACACTGTTCGAAGATCTGTGACCAGACTAGCCTAATCAAACTCTGTACATTATACTGTTGGAAAACTAATACTTGAGCAAGTTTCTGAGATATAAACTCTGATTTTTCTTCACAGAAGCTGCCAGACCTGCTCAGATTTTCCAGCAATGTCTGTTTTTGTATGTGAGAGAGAAAAGCAGTTGGGCAGACAAAGGAATGGGTAAAGGTCAGCCGAGGGGAGTGAGCAGTTGCTAACGGGGACTGTTAGTGGCATGATGGCCATCAGGTTAAGTCACCGAGAGTTGTCTCTTTTAAATGATTTAAAACCCTTGTGTTCAGTAGGGCTATGGCAAAGCTACTTAAACTTAATACTGTGCAATCAGTATATTGGTGGTCTTTTTAAAAAGATCTTCTTTAAAATTTACCTTCTACGCTTCATCTGTCATGTTTGGATTTAGTTGCTGTATATCTTATTTATTTCAGATTAATGTAGAACTACTTTTAAATTCAAACAGTTTATTTTCACAACATAAACCATCTTAACATTTTACAAACCTTGCAGTGCTCATGTACTCATAGCAGGAACATCATGTCCAATCTCTGTAGAAATTTGATTAAGAGTCAAGCATAAATCATTTGACTCATTAGCCTCATCTACAAGTTAAAGCAATCAAGCACTGTACAAAGATCTGTGACCAGAGTAGCCTAATCAAACACTGAACATCTTACTGTTGGAAATTTAATACTCGAGCAAGTTACTCGGGCGGCTTGGTGGCTCAGTGATGGGTGGCACGGTGGCTCAGTGGTTAGCCCTGCTGCCTCACAGCGCCAGGGACCCAGGTTCGATTCCACCTTCAGTGGGTTTCCTCCGGGTGCTCTGATTTCCTCCCACAGTCCAAAGATGTGCAGGCTAGGTGGATTGGCTATGCTAAATTGCCCATAGTGCCCAGGGATGTTTAGGTTGGCTGAGTTAGACATGGAAAATGCAGGGATAGGGGAATGGGTCTGGGTGGGATGCTCTTCGGAGGAACGGTGTGGACTTGTTGGGCCAAATGTCCTGTTTCCATGCTGTAGGGATTCAATGAAGTTTCTGATATATAAATCAAATTACTATTCTAACTGTATGTTGACCATATATGTCAACGAAAAATTCTTTAACTAGGGTAACAATTACTCACACTCCTGACTTGGAAATTATCACCACTCCCTCACTGTCATTGAGCCAAAATCTTGCATCTCCCTCTTTAGGCGTTGTGAGTGTACCTACACCAAATGGACAACAGTGGATAAAGAAAGTATCTCACCACCGCCTTCTGAAGAACAACTAGAAAAGAACAATAAATGCTGGCCTAGTCAATGTGCCCAAATTTCCTGAGTCAATTAAAAGAAATTGTTGCTGTTTTACTTAGTTCCCTCAACTTCTGTTGGAAATGCCATTTTTACCACCATCTGATTGGCGATGCAAAGCGTAATCAAAATTTAAACCTGAATCTTTCTTCATTTGCATGGCTGAGTACCATCCATGGTGATGCATTTATTGCTATGCAGCAAGGAACCTGCAACATTAACATTTTAAGAATGATTATATTATTATTGTTGTTTATTGCTGGTGAGTGAAAAATTAAATCAATGGAATAGCCAGTTGAAATTTTAATGCAGAAATATTACCAAAGGAAATAAATTTCATTGATTGTATCCAATAAATCATATCAATGTTGTATTAGGATCACTGTTATGGACTATTATATCAATATTCTGCTAAAACTCATTTTTAAAAAATTAATTACGAAGAATGGCAATCTTAAATTGCAAGTAAAGTTGTTCATTTTAATAAATGCATAGCAAAATATATGCCCAAACTGGTTTCTTGTTTTGAATTCTGCATTGCAATTATATTTCATCATGAATGGTGCTGTTTTTCATTTATTTTACCATGCATTCCACTCTTGGTGAAAATACCTAATGATTTATCAATTGTTGTAACACCTCAGCTGCAATGTCAACAAAGTGACCTGACATATTTATAATTAAAATTTAAATATTCTGAAGGGTAACAGGACCCGAAACATTAACTCTGCTTTCTGACCACAGATGCTGCCAGGCCTGCTGAGCTTTTCTGGACATTTCTGATTTTGTGTTTGGCATATTTAAAATTTCTCTTACACATTGGTAATAAACACTGAGCTGAAGCTGGATAAAGAGCAAAAGCATGGCTAAGTTCCAATCATTGAATGAGTTTGACTTGTGGCAAGGAACTGAAAGGTTGCATATAAATTTATGTTCATTTCAAACAAACATAGTCATCAAGTTAAGGAGTATTGAGGAGGGTACAGTTACCTAAGACAGTGCTCATTTTAAACAGTTGTTCTTGTTGGATACTTAATAATGCCATTTATTTCAATCAAATACATTTGGGAATCCTTTGGAAACATAGCTTCACTTCTCTGCTGTTGTCTTTGAAAGGTTTATTTTATATCAATTTAGTACTTCAGCAGTCCAGGAGGAAATTGTAGTGGTTCTCACAAGATCAGCACGGTGGACATCATAGAAAATGAGTTCCCTGATTGGGGCTTTAATCTAGTCCAATCGAGGAGCTGTAGCTGACAGATACAAACAGGAGTGTCAGAGGTTCTGATCACTCTGAGAGCTGACTCTGAGGAAGCTGGATCAATGTCAAGGACTTTCCATGTATAAGTAAAGGGTATAAATAAATGTGTAAATAAATAACAGCCTCTGTGCAGTTATTTCAGAAACTACGTAAGAGCCAAAGCCCAAAATTGAAAATAAAAGAAAATACCAGGTAAACTGGGAAATTATTACTTCTTTCACTTAAAACACTTATAAATTTTACTGAAAAAAGCATAGTTTTGAAGTCTTGACTAAAGATCAAATAAAGACAGAAATCTTGAAATTTTGATTTCAATATGGTGAAAATGCAGAGAGAAGAAAGCATGTTTTAGTTTGAGCTTAGGAAGACTGAGAAGGGGTGTTTAAATATTGTGATGAAAGCTATGTCACATTGCAAACTGGAAATAGTGAGGGTGCAAAAAAGAACTGTTGCTCTTGTAACTTTAAAAATTGTCAATTTAATATTGCCATTCATATATTCAAAAATTGAAGTTTTACCTGACTTCGTACCTCTCAATCTTATCCAAATAAATATAAATGTATTGAAAGAATCACTGAAAGAAAGAATAACATATTAACAACAAGAAGATATCAATCAATCAAAACTAATACTCCACTTCAGTCTGGCCAAACAATCTGAAATTAATGCTGAGCTAATGCATTTTTGAGTCTTGGAACTCAGCCAAGGGTTCATAATGAGGCCACCTGGCAATTATATCAACAGAAACAAATGACCAGACATTTTTTCAAAGAATATTTAGAACATTTAGAAACTTGCTATTCTTTTGTATAATTAATTGCTTCAACACATAGTACATACAAGTTAAGTGGAAGTGGAAGGAGCTGACATGCCAGGGCAACTCATACAGAATACAAAACAGACATGTCAGAATTATTGTTTTAATCATAAAGGCACTGAAACTCTGAGACGGAAAGACTCCCAAGCCCACATGCCTCACACCTCCTCGCCTCTTGCCCATTTCTCCGTCATATTTCTCATGAATCAAAATAGCCATTTTAGGCCAGAAGTGTCCTTTTTAAAAATATTTTTAGTCCATGAATCACATAGTCACTGGTATTAAAGTCAAATGATGAAAGTTGAATATTGATGGTCTACCTATACTACGGCTGTAACAAGCTTCTCATCCCTGACATAAATTTAATGAATTTCTAATGCATCTTTTCCCATGATGTTACCATTCTTTTTCTAATGATTGACTTCAACTATATCCAGTAGGCAACTGTAGCCTAACTAATTTCTTCAATATTACTTTATTTTTGGTATTCAATAGTTAATTTGTTCCAAACATCTTGGATAACCTGGAAACCAAGGACAAAGAATTACTTTAAAAAATGATAGGATTACCTTTGCTCTATTAAATCATTGCCTTGTCCTTTATTTTCTCTGTAGTTTGTAGAAACAGTTGCAGCAACTACTCTGAAAGCATACTCTAACCTGCAGGAAATAATCCACAGTGCTTCATTATGTTAGTTACAGAAAGCCAGAATTAATGAAGTTGGCTTTTATCTTTTTTTTATTTGCAAATGTTATGCCTTTATTAGCTGCAGGTCAAACTAAATAAAAATGTAAATCATTGATATACCTATTTCATAAAATTATACCTCACAGAAGATTAAATACCAACATGAAAATTGTTAAATTCTCAATCTGACCTTATGTATTTTATTTAGCCTCTGCCAGCATTATATATCACTTAACAACAACCTTATAATTACCTGATAACTTAGATCTTTAATTCCCTGGCCCCAGCTGTCAAAAGCTTAGCTCAGTTCTTTCTGAACAAAAAGCCTTTTAATATGGCCAAGTTTTATTCTAGGGTAAAATATTAATCTCTTATACTTGTGCTTTCAACCATATTCAAGGCAACTGAAATGTGATATGTCAATTGTTATCCCTTTATTTCCATTATTTTTCTCTAGAATATGTACATCTTGAATCTGTTCCTTTAATCTGTCATGTTTGTTACTCCAGAATCTTTACTGAATGAGTAAATTAGGTTAAATTTAATTGTAATACTTCAAGAAGAAATTTATGTTCTATTTGGAACTGTTGGAGATAAACTTGCTGTCATGACTCTTGCAGTATGGAACTTCCCAAAATCTCTAAATCTCTGCCATATTCCTACCAGACCATAGGGCTGCTTGCTTATTAGAGAGAAACGACAGGTTTATCCCAAAGGCCACCACATCTCAGACAAGGGGACAATTTGAGAAGGAAGGTCCTTCTTGGTAACCTCAGCTCGTACAGGAATTGAACCCTGTGGCATCACTCTGCAACACAAACTGGCCAATTGAGTGAACCGATCTCCTTATGGGCTATAAAGATAATCCATTGTACATCTATGAATTTCACTTGTAAAACATCAACAGATGTCACAATACAGGAGCAAAGATTGTCCTGGTTGTAAACTGATATATTAATAAAAAGAACTGAACATTCTGATACTCCTTTTACAGGAAATGTCCTGTGCACATATTCTTTTGTCAATCATTCTCTTTACTAAAAACATAAACAGCCAATAATATAAAATATATAAACTGTTTTATGACTTCTAGTTTACACTAGGACACACAATTATAAAAAATAGGAGCAGCAGCAGGCTATTTGGCCCATTCAGTAAGATCATTTGGTTGTGCCCCAGCTCTATTTCCCTGCTTGTTACTCGAAACCATTGACCAATGAGGTTGACATCAAACATACAGCAGCCTTACCTCATCATCATGTCATCTCTCCGACACACGTGAAGTACGTTTCACGACTGCAATACCGCACTTCAAAGTTCACCAACACCTTAAGATGTCATGCTACTTACTGTCAGGTCACTTTCCACAGATCGTTGTGTCATGTCTCGCAGCAGATAGCCACATGACACGAAAGTGTAAATGACTCGGTCTCCACCTCACAGCAGGACACACATGCTGCAGTATATTTGAACTGAGATAACAAGGTGTAGAGCTGGATGAATACAGCAGGCCAAGCAGCATCAGAGGAGCAGGAAAGCTGACGTTTCGGGTCTGGACCCTTCTCCGTCAGCCTTCCCGCTCCTCTGATGCTGCTTGGCCTGCTGTGTTCATCCAGCTCTACACCTTGTTATCGCAGATTCTCCTGCATCGGCAGTTCCTACTATCTCTGTATATTTGAACTGGTTAGTTTGAGCCCAGACATGCAAGTGCCCATCAGTGTAACGTACATAGGGGGTAAATAGCAGAAGCTGTCCGAAAAATTAATTGAGTTCTTCATTACAATATGACCCACATCTCATTCTTTTGTTACTGTAGCTAACGTAAGCATCACAATGTGAGATCGGCACTATATCATGGCACAGCATATCAGGGAACAAGCGCCCATCAAGTGCCTCTCTGCTTGATTGCTGTCTTAGCCCTCACTCATGTTGTGTTTTCTCGGATGCTGACATGATCTCTGCCTTGCCTTTGCTTTGTGCTCATTGCTGCATCATTCAGCCTCACAGTACTTCTGTCTTGCCTTGCCTTTTAACACAGACACAAAGCCAGGCAGTTATCATGATTGCCACCAGTGATCAGTCAAAGGGTGGATATGTTGCTGTACAGGACTGTGCTACATCAATGTCACAGCTGCAGCAGCACACACCACAAACATACTGAATGTGCTTCAAGAAAAATGGCCATGTGTTAATCTCAAGTGAGAGAAGGGACCTGGAGACAATCACCAGCATGGAGCTGAATGGGAGAGAGGACAGACCGACAGAGAACCGTGTGGGATTCAGGAGTATCACTGTTAAGGTTAAAAGGAGGAGTGAGACAGGGATGTCCCAGAAGCAAACAGATCAGTGGCAAATCTGTGTGGGACTTGGGAGCAGTAGCAGCAGCAAGGTTTAAAGGAGCAGCAGGATTTGAAGGAGCAGTGAGAGAAGAGAGAACTCAGCAGATGACCTTCCGCAAAATCAAAGTGTAACATCACAGGCGAGTAGGGAGGTCATTGTTGTGTATTTCACTCTTGTCCCTTGTGATTAGATAATGATTAAATTTCTGATTGTAAGTATACCTTAAAAACTTTACATGGATAATTCAGGTTTTAGAACTTCAAAACTAAATGTCTTCACTTTGTAGGGTTCAGGAGTTCTGGTTGTTTGTCAGATGTAAACAAGAATAAGATTTTTCTAGTCTACCAACAGGCCTAGGGTGAATGGAGTAAGTTTGCTTTTTTCTGTCTAAGAATAAGGGCTGTACTTATGAACAACGTGAATCTTTTCAATGTGTATTTGCATTAGTCAAGCACTTTCACAGTACAGGTTGACAACAACTGTAATCATAGAATCCTGCACGTGAACCGGAAGTAGTGATCAACTATGTCAAATACAAATCCTGGTTAGCAAGCAATCTACACCATGTTATTTGTCATTACAGATTGATCCTAGTCATTTCTGTGAAGCAGAAGTAACCACAGGCAATATTGAAATTGTCACCTGGGGACTATAAATCACAAATCCAAATTCTCATTGGCGAAACTATACACATTTGATAATGTGCTCTCATGTGCAATGTTGCCTTTCTTAAATGATATATTTGGTGGGGGGGATGGAGCAGAGTGGAGTTTAAAATGTCAAGGATCTTCATCCCACTGTAATCGTGTGACATGGCTTCTGCTGCATACATCAAAACAAGGTCTAATATGTCAAAGGTCCATACATGTATTACTTAATCTCTTCTCATTGCACAATACCCAGTCTAGGATAGCCTACTCAATGTATTGGTTTATCATTTTCTTGAAGCAACCAGTTATTTACTCAAATGTATTATGTAAAAACCCATCACATGGAAATCCTCCTCTACAGCATTATTGTTTGGTTCCTGTTTATTGCCTTCCCTTACATCTCTGCTACTGTTTGGGAGCCTATAGACAGCCACCTATCCAATGTTTTCTACTCGATATTTCATATTTCCACCCTATAGAGATTCCGCACTTTGATTTTATGAGCCAATATCCTCCCTCATCTTGGCATTGATTAATCCTTTACAAACATTGTTACCCCACCTCTTTTCACTCATTGTCTATCCCTCCTAAATATTGAACACCCCTGGATGTTCAATTCCAATCCTTGGTCGCCCTGAAACCACACATCTGTAATTGCAAATAAATCATAACCATATATATCTGTGTATACTGGAACTGTGACCAATGGATCCAGCTTTAGCAGGGCATTATTGTTGCTGTGGCTGATGTACAATGAAAGAACAGAAACACTGAGGAGAAACAAATGTGGCAGCAAGCCCAGGAGCTGCTAAACAGCTTCCACATGAAGAAGTTGCAGCAGAAGATTGCCTCAGGATGCTGCAGAGGTGCAGTAGGCCCAGAGTCTATTGTCCTTGATGTCACCACATACAAATACACGCAGGCTGAACAGACCAATAATAAATCATAAATGAGGTTGTATTGTCTTTTTCAAAGCTTAATTTCTATAAATGGTAGTACCCTGATGAACTTATACTATACATTCGCTATTGTTGTCTATGGTGTGAAGCCCAAAATTATACACAGTACTTCAACAATGGCCTTTTTAAGATTTTTGATTTGGTAGTACATCTTGGCTTTTATATGCCGCACCTTATGCTGTAGACAGTAAAATCCTTTTTTTAATTATTTGTCTTATCTACCAGAACCCCTAATTACTTATAGAGTCGTAGAGTCATAGGGATGTACAGCATGGAAACAGACCCTTCGCTCCAACTCGTCCATGCCCACCAGATATCCTAAATAAATCTAGTCCCATTTGCCAGGATTTTGCCAATATCCCTCTAAACTCTTCCTATTCATATACCCATCCAATTGCCTTTTATATGTTGTAATTGTACCAACCTCCATCACTTCTTCTGGCAGCTCATTCCATACATGCACCACCCTCTTGTGTGAAAAAGTTGCCCCTTAGGTCCATTTTAAATCTTTCCCCTCTCACCTTAAAGCTATGCCCTCTAGTTTTGGACTCCCCCTACCCCGGGGAAAAGACCTTGTCTATTCACCCTATCCATGCCCCTCATGACTTCCATAAACCTCAAAAGGTCACCCCTCAGCCTTCAAGCCTCCAGGGAAAATTGTTCCAGCCTATTCAGCATCTCAAACCATCCAACCCTGGCAATATCCTTGTAAATCTTTTCTGAACCCTTTCTTAGATGAACTCCGATGTCCATAAATACTTGAAAATCAAAGGGCAGAGGCAGTAGCTGTGCAGATTCACCGCTGGGTCAGACAGCGGCTAAAGGGATCAAGGGGTATGGGGAGAGGGTGGGAATTTTATACTGAGACTTCATAATCAGCCAAGATCATACTGAATAGTGGTACTTACTCAAAGGGCCAAATGGCCTATTCCTGCACCTATTCTATATCTTTCTATGTTTCTTTCTCTGTTTGAATCACTTCCTATGTGGTCACTACCATTGCCTGTCTTCCTCCATTTTTAAAGTGCCGTTGCTTTAATTTTTTTTCCCAAAGTTCCAAAACAATGCAACAGCTTATAAAACGGTAATTACTGCTCCTAAAATTCAAGGAAATCAGCTCCAACACTGAAAATACTTCAAAAAGACACAATTTTTTCAGTTCTCCATCTTGGATTACCCAGAATCCTCCTCTTCTGCTTCTTTAACACACCTGGTTTACTCCTAAAGCTAATTAATTAATTGTTTTAATTAATTTGTTCTTTTAACAGCATCATAGAATCATGGAATTGTTATGGGACAGAACAAGGTCATTTTCCCATCATATCTGCACTGGATCTCTAAGCATTTTGACTTATTACAAACTCCTTCCATTTCCCCATGACACAGATTTCTCTGCTCCTCCATGCCCTTTAGAATAATACCCTTTATTTTATACTGTCTCTCCATGTCTCATGTGCCAAAATTTAACATCTCACACTTCCCTGCATTGAATCTGCCACCTATCTGCCCACTCCACCAGCTTATCAATCATTTTTCAAAGTTCTGCACTCTCCTCCTTACAATTAACAATTCCTCCAAGTTTTGTGTCATTCACAAACTTTGAAATTGTCCTGTGCACCAGAATCTAGATTATATTATCAGGAAAAGCAGAAGTCTCAATAGACCCCTGGGGAACTCTGCTACAAACCTTCCTCCAGTGTGAAAAATACCAATAGCCATTCCACTCTGTTTCTTAAATATTTCTGCATCTATGTTGCTACTATCTCTTGTATTTCATGACCTATAATTTTCCTCACAACTCTGTTCTTTGGTATTGTATTGAACAGCTTTTGGAAAGTGAAAAAACAACACATCAACAGCCCTCCCCTCACTAACCCTTTCTGTCACCTCTTAAAAACACTCGAGAAAGTTAGTTAAACATGGTTTTCCCTTAACAAATCCTTGCTGAGTCTTATTTCACTGATATTTCCCATGTCTATTAATTCTATTCCAAATTCTTCTTTCTGCGAGTTTCCACAACGCTGAAGTTAAACTGACTGGTCTGTAATTGCTGGGTCTAATTTTGCAACCTTTTTCGAACAAAAATATAATGTTAGCAATTTTCCAGTCGTCCAGCACTACCCCCAGTCTAGAGAAGGTTGAAAGATTATGGCCAGTAACTCTGCAATTTCCACCCTCACTTCTTTCATTATCTGGTCCCTATGCTTTACCAATTTTAAGTACTGGCATCTTATCAAATATCTCCTCTGTATGCATTTAAACCTTTTATGAAGAATCTTTATGAGTTTCTTCCTCTGTCTTCACAGCCTGGGCATCATCTGCCTCGAAGGTAAATATAGACTCAAAGTATTCATTTATCACCCCTTGCCTTCACATGTAAATCCCCATTTTGGTCCCTAATCAGCCCTATTCCTTTTTTCTATGAAACTTTTACCATTGATGTGCTCATAGAAGACTTTGAGATTTTCCCTTACGTTAGCTGCCAGTCTCATAAACCTTCTTTCTTCTTGTACTTGTTCTTTCACTTTCCTTCTGAACCTTCCCTGCTCAGCTTGGTTCCTAACAGCATTTACTATCTGACACCAATCAAAAGCACAATTTTTCTTCTTTAACATAATTTCTATCTCCATTGTCATCTGGGGAGCTCTGGGTTTGTTTGTCACAGCTTTCCCTTTTAAGGGAATATTCTTTACCTGTGCCCAAACCATTCCCCCTTTGAAGGTAGTCCATTGTTCAGCTCTTGTTTTACTCACTAGTCTTTGGATCCAATCAATCCAGCCCAGCTCCATTCTCACCCTACTGAAGCCTGCTCTCTGAGAGCTGATTATTTGTACTCTGGATTGACCAATGTCATTTTCTGCCATTATCTTAAACCTTATGACATGATGATCATTCTTGCCTAAATGTTCCTCCATGTCACATGATGTACTTGGCTCTCCTCACTCCCAAGAACCAGGGAGTGCCTACTTCCTTGTTGGACTGGACAAAATATATCATGTCACACTTACTAATGCTGTCTAACTGCCACGTTTTTTGTGGATTACGCTATCTTTCACATCCACTTCCCCCAAAACAGCATCCTTTGTCCTCAGATTTAATTAAAATATCTGCTGTTTTAATATCATTCAAACATTTGCCAATCCCTGTATTGAGGATTATTCATCTAAACATTGAACTGAAGTGGTCCCCAAACACAAGCCTACTGTTACTGTTTAAGCTTGCTTTTAAAGAAAAACTTCCTTTATTTCTATTCTCTGCTTCCTTTTTCAACAGGCTTTTATATTGTCGAAAATAGTATTTATTTCATATTTAAAAATATTTTATCTATGTTCTTTAATACCATGACACCAAAAATTATGCTCTTTGGGAAACATACACATCCACATGATAAATAATAGTGATTGTGCTGCAGAACAAGCAGAACCATTTAAGCTACAATCAAATATCCTATTGAGTAAGTGTAAGTGACTTAAAAACAGTTTGATACAATTGTTATGTTGCAAGTTATAGTGAGAGCAAACAGCTTAGGAAATAAAAAATCATTTCTGAAAAAAAGTGTATTTTTGATTTTTGAATTCTTTTCCAGCTGGTAAAAATAAGCATTTATCATGTAAGAAACCGACAAACCAAATCCTGTTCTGACAAAATGTTTGCATAATTGCTTAAATGTTCACTTATGTCCTGACCAATATTTTTCCCTGAACCAACTCTGTAAAAATCAAATTTATTGGTAATTCACCCTATTGCTTTCATTGGAAACAGTCCTGGTGACTCAAGACTTCACAATGGAGACATTTTGTCCACGCCTAAGTCTATGAAATCTCCTAGAAGACTAAAAAAAAAAGAGACAACTAACCAAAATCGTTTGGGGAATAATTTTAGAAAATTTCTCTCCAAGTTCCCCTCCCTCAGCCCAGGAGATATTAGTTTTTGCATCTCAAAATAGTTCAGTGGATTTATTTTGAGCAGTTAGGAAAATTGAATGTGTTTCTCAACCTCTAGTGTCACATGATTATCAAAAGCTGACAAGTTTGTACAAAAGGCCAAACTAAAAGAGAATAAATCTTATTTCTTTAGAAAATATTGCATTTATACGGTGCCATTCACAATTTTAGAATATCACAATGTGTATACAGCCAATTAAGTACTTTTGAAGCATAATCATGGTCATAATATGGGAAATATGGAGTCAATTTGCACACAGCGAACTCTCTCACACATCAATGCATGAATGTCATGTTCATCAAGAAATAAATATACTAACCTGTACAGTTGGGAGAATGCCCTTACTCCTTTTGTTGAGTAGTAAGCATCTCCCCCATGAGGATAAACAGGGCCTCAGTTTAACATCACATTGGAAAGGTGTCCAGTTCAATGTTACACCATTTCATTAGTGCTCCACTGGAGAGTTAATCAAGCTTTTTTTTTCAGAAACTGGTATGGAATTTAAACCGACAACCTTCTGACTCCAAGCTGAGATTGACACAGGCAACCACACTAAAGTCAGGTTGATTCAGAAGAATGAATTCCGAACTAAATTATTTCAACTCCCAGCAAATTAGTTTCATGGATTATAAACCAAATTACACAACATTTCTGTCAAAAATCAACCTTACATATTATCACTTTTCATATTCTCACTGGCTCCTTCAGTGAACGTCAGACTTCAAGAAACCAAGTTCCAAAAATCTATTTAACATATCTTAATTCATCTGTTATTGAGCTCATTGTCAAGAAGGTAATTCTAGAATTGGTGCTTTAAGACAAGTGGTCACTGTGTCCAGTTCCATGCCAAGAACATTTAAAACTTCAAGATTACATTTATTTTGGATGAATGTGATGTGAGCTGAATGAGATCTCAGTGTTTGCACAGCACCATGCCTCAATTCATTTCATGTACAAAGTGATATTAAATTACCAGTTGGCCTGTTAAATATTTATGCACCATGAAAAAGAAAAAGAACATGGAAGTTTCTGTTAGGTATTTCTACTGGTCCTAATTCTACTGTGTAATTTGGCTCGACTCTGGCTGGAGAGGAAATAATGCCCTGCTGTTAACATTGGGGTTTTATTTCAAACTAGCTGGAAATTCAAAGCTGCAATGTAAACCAGGCTGAAGTTCAGAGATGTTTTCACAATCTGATTGGTATGCCCACTGAATGGAAACAGTCAGTTATTTCACTGTGTGTAGTTCATTCATTCTCCATTTTCTACACCTTATCTGCTGAGTCATGCAAGGTTCACTGAAATCATACTCTCTTTATCAGAAGTTGGCCAGACCTGATTTTGTAATTTTGCTAATTCTGTTCCAAGGGATGGCCACTACAACTGATCTGCTGAAATCATTTTGTTACTTAGCTGCAAGCCATGGGACAAATGTTCCGTCGTTTCTAAGCTTTGTCAAATCAGAAAGTTGGACCAGAAACTCAATCCACGTTTTGCTCATTCAGAATTTAAGGGCTGCTTAATTTAAGAAGTTAATATTGAAATTCATGTAAATGCAATTTTAACCTATGTGACCCTATTCTGCTATTTCATCAATCACCTGGATTTGCTCTGATAAGTAGAGAAGTCAACCTATTGATTGAAGTGGAGAAACGCATCTCAACTTCCTCCTTGGGGAAGTTTGACCAGAATTACACAGCAGCTTATATTTAGAAAATTTGGCTAATCACAGCACTGTTATGAGAACACCCACTGCCCCCAGGTTACTTTGCAAGTTGCATCCCATCCAGATTTGAACTTCCATGTCTTTCATGTTCAGAAGTGCTAGATTTGTGGAATTCTTCAAATAACAAAGATATTGCTAGAAAAGCTCGGCATCTGTGGAGAGAAATCAGAGTTAATGTGTTGGGACGAGTGACCCTTCTTCAGAAGACCATATTCAGGGGTTTCAACAGGTCCATGATCTGCCTTTCATGGCAATCCCATAATTTTGTGGACATTATTACTGACAATGTCTGAAGGATGGGTGAGATAAATGAGAAGCCACGTTGGAGGTTTAGGATGTTTAGCAACACCGATATATCATTGTCCATGCGCACAGATATACTGACCAGCGTGAACATTGGTAGGAAAAGCAATATATCAAGTATCTAAGGAGGATAGTGAGAGTAGTTTAACACTGCTGAGAAATGCTTGCAGCATCACTGCTGGCTAGCATGCTGTCCCTGATGTTGTGAAAATTCAGGCTGCACTGAACATTTTCGATTCTTTCCGTTTTTGAGATAAAAACAGACCAGCTAGTGGTCTCAGGTGCAGTGTTCCTAGATAGAACACCTTTCTAATGGAATGCAAAAATCAGCAAGACACAAACAAGAAGCTCTATAGGATGAAGAGAATGTCAAAAATTCAAAGCAAAAGGTGGTAGGCATTTCCTGGCTCACAACGACTATAACAGGAATACCCCATGCAAGAATAGTAAAGGATTTTATTTCATTGATCTCCAATGAAATAATTAATACAGAAATAAAATAATGCAGGTAAATGCTTGGGACATTGGCTGCTCACAGACAAATATTTTGCTAAAAAATTAAAATGTCTCTCCTCCGAGTGGCAGTGATAGGTTCCATTCTTTCCTATCCAATCGTATCTAGAATGTCTCAGATTCTAGGAGGGTCCCAACAGATTGGAAAATTTTCAGTGGAATACCCTTATTCAAGAAGGCAGGGTGACAGAAAGCAGTAAACCACAGACCAGGTAACCTTCTATTTCCCAGCCACCATCAGTACTGAGGAAGGGTCACCGGACCCGAAACGTTAACTCTGTTTTTTCCCTCCACAGATGCTGCCAGACCTGCTGAGCTTTTCCAGCAACTTTGTTTTGGCTTCTGATTTACAGCATCCACAGTTCTTTTGGTTTTTATTTAACCTTCTATTTGTTTTAAGGAAATTGCAGTAATCCAATATTAAGGAGATCATAGCAGTATACTTACAAAATCATAATGTGATCAGATAGAGGCAACATGGTTTGATGAAAAGGTTAACTAATTAGGTTAATTAATTTATTAGAGTTTTTGAGGAATAAACACAACACAAGTTGGAGAAAGGAGAACCAGTGGATATGATGTAGTTGGATTTCCAAAAGGCTCCATTTATGGGCAATTCCACCACTAGGTGGAGCATTGCTCTGTGACAACAAAAGGTAAGAGTGACATGTGACATAATGTGGTAAAAATGACTGTCCAATGTGCCAAAAGCCAGAAACAAGTATCCAGTCAGCAACAATTTCTTACATTAAATGTTAAACTAGTTGTAAGGGTTGGGAAACACAGCAACTGTCTGTAAATTTCTTTGCAAATCCTAATTATGGTGATTGTTAGACATCCTGGCCTATACAATGGCAAGAGAAATAAAGGAAATGTTTCAGGTCAATTACCTTTATTATAATATATCACCATCTTTTCAAAGGTAAGCCTGCAAAACTTGCATCACTTTAGGAAGAAAGGTAGGAAAAGTTAGAAATGTCATTGATGATTAGGCAATGAAAAGTGGGAGGGCAGGCAAAAGAATTAGTGATTGGGTGAGAGAGAGGCAGATTTAAATGATAAAGTAATAGTGGTGCAAGGCAAAGTAAGAGGTAATGGGAAAATTGAAGAAATAAGAGATGTGCCCAGAGAAGGAATGAACAACGGAATGATGACAAGCTTTCTCCAAGTGCAAAAACGAGAAAAGAACTAGATTAAAATCAAAACTTGCAAAGAGGAAGGAACAACATGGTTGTTATGATTTGAAATGGTCAAACTCAGAATCCTTACAGTGTGGAAGCAGGCCATTCAGCCCATACTGACCCTCCAAAGAGCATCCTGACCAGACCTACCCCTATAACCCTTTATTTCCCATGGCTAATCCACATAACCTGCATACCTTTGGGCTGTGGTCCTCCCAAGGATGGAATTGAACCTGGTTCCCTCGCACTGTGAGGCAGCTGTGCTAACCACTGAGTCAACAGCTGAGGCTGGAAAGAGAAAGAGAGAGAGAGGGAGAGAGAGAGAGCGAGCGAGAGAGAGAGGGAGAGGGAGAGAGAGAGCGAGAGAGAGAGAGGGAGGGAAGGAGAGAGAAGGGGGGGAGGGAGAGAGGGAGGGAGAGAGAGAGGGAGAGAGGGAGGGAGAGAGAGAACGAGAGAGAGAGAGGGAAGGAGGATGGGAGGGAGGGAAGGGGAGATAGAGAGAGAGAGAGAGAGAGATCATCTATTCGAATTTTGGAACTTCTATTAACATTTTACATTGCCCTATGGTTTTTCAATTCCAGCAGACATGGTGACCATGCAGTAAAGTGACATTGTGCATGCTGAGTTTTCATTGTATCATCTTGAGCCTTCCAGGGGTATTTGTATCAAATTGAACACAAGTCATTATCATCATTATAGACAATTAATCTCTTCTGTATTTTCAGAATGTATTTTAACCAGCATTGTCAAACTGATTACTTCCAAAAAGTTAGGACTTCTTTCACTAACCGAGTCTGAGATTGTGACATTCTGAATGGAAGCAAAGTTGTTATAAAACGAAGGTTGACACCCCACCACCGCCTCTGAGAACAAAAACCAAAACACCCAAAGAGGAGCACCTTGACCTACGACCTGTAAAAGGAATGTGAAAAGTGCTGTAACCTGCTCTGCAGCAACTTCCAGTGGTTAAATGAAACAAATCCTGGACAGTCACTTCACAATCAACAAATAACAATTTAATTATTTAACTCTAACAGTGAACAAATTAACTAAACTATTAACAAACTGAATAAACCCCTTTTAACTAATAACTATTCCCGAATGAAACAAGATTTTAATGGTTTGCTGTTCCAATAAATACAATTCCTACTTATAGGAAATAAATACAAACATAGAATCTTGTCTCTCAAAATTACAGCCAGGTTACGTGTCTTTTGAATGGTCTGTGCCCTCTCCATCAATTCCCTGTCAGGAACACGTTCTCTGTCGATTCGGCTGTCAGGAACATTAAATAGTTGTGCCATTGGTACCTTTGACTTTAAATGGTGCTTTCTCTAAGACTGAGAGAAAACTGAAAGCCAGTGATTCTCTCTTGTGAACTGAGAGCTGTTAACTCTGGCAGGTGGCAGTTAGCTCTCCTGTCTTTGTTCAACTGCCCTCTTCTTTTATACCCTTGATGACATATCAATATCTTACAATAGGATTGGTTCTATATTGTCAAAATCATGAGATTTACATTTAATTTTTTTTGGTATCTCAGGGCCTGGTTCAAATTGATTGGCTAAATTCAAAACTTGTTATTTTAGTAACAAAACAAAACTGCTGCTTGGCCTGCTAACTGTACAACCTTCTGATACAAATGTTTCAATTTGAGAGCCAACTGTGTACTTGCAAACTTTCCAGCTGCTCACAGATGTCCTTTTTAAATCTCCAAGCATAGAAAAAGCACATCATCTTTTAAAGGGACAACACAATGGCTTCCTCCCAAGCATTTTACAAATACCAAATTCTAACTTCCAGCCTCCCAATCCACAATCACACTACCCAACTTCACAATACCTCCACCACTTAAAGAAAAAAAATAAACCATCATTATGAAAAGATGGCTTCATTTCATTTTCTTTTTTTAAAAAAAACCTTAACTCCATTATATTACAAGATCCATAGCTCATTAATCTAAAGTTAAACATTTTATACTAATTCTATTTGCATACAACATAGAGCACTACCATTTCTATCTTATGTAAACATTTTTCTTTTAACCTTGCGATAGAGCATCCTCGGTAATATTTTCATGACCAACAACATGTACAATCTGCAAATTAAATACTTGTAACGTGAGACTCCAATGAAATAATCTGGTGTTCTTGTCCTCAAATCTTTCCAAAAAGGTCAAAAGATTGTGATCGGTATACACAATTGTGTCTGATGCATTGTTTGCAACATAAACATTAAAATGTTGCAAGGCCATTACCAAATGCAATAACTCTTTTTCAATGGTTGAATATTTTTTCTGGTGGATATTGAGTGTTTTTTTGAAAAATAACCAATTGGCCTTTCAATTCCACAATCATCCTCCTGTAATAATACAGCTCCTACACCTACATCACTGGAGTCGATAGCAATTTTGAAGGGTTTCAAAAAACTTGGCATGGCTAAAACTGGAGTGGTGGTTAACACTGCTTTTAAATTCTCAAATGCCTCCTGGTATTGTTCTGTCCACTGAAATTTCATGTTCTTCTTTAACAAATCCAACAATGATGCCACCATGTTACTAAAGTTTGGTACAAATATCCTGTAAAACCCACTCAGTCCTAAAAGCCATAGCACTTCCTTCCTCGAGGATGGTCTTAGAAATTCATCAATGGCCTTCGTCTTCACGTTCTTCAGTGTCATCCATCGGTGTCTAATGTTGTGCCCTAAAAAGTCACTTCCACCTTTGCAAATTCTGTTTTTGCCAAGACCAACTATGCTTTCCAAAGTCTCTCAAAGAGCTCTGCCAGATGCTCCATGTGATCTTTCCACGAATGGCTAAAGATCACTAAGTCATCTATGTAGACGGCACTATTAGTCAGTTCAGCAACAACTCTGTTGTTGAAAAATGGCTGGTGTGTTTTTCATTTCAAAGAGCATTACTTTAAATTGATACAGCCCATTTGGGCTTACAATGGCAGAAACTTTTTTGGCTGTCTCCGACAAAGGTACTTGCCAGTAACCATGAAGTAAGTTCAACTTTGTGATGTAAGTGGCTTGTCCAACATTTTCCACACAGTCCTCCGGCCTTGGAATTGGGTATGAGTCAGATTTGGTCACATATTGACCTTCCGATAATCTGTGCAGAATTGTTGAGTACCTCAGGTTTGGGAACCAACACGATCAGCTAACTCCACTCGCTTTGATTCATCTCTATGATGTCATCTTGGAGAATCGCTTCCACGTCCTTCTGAACCTGCGCTGCTTTGAGCGTATTAAACCTATAGGGGTGTTGTTTTATTGGAACAGCATTCCCTACATCAACTTCATGTACTATTGTGTTAGTCCTCCCCATTCTATGTCTACATATGTCCTCATAGTACTACAACAAGTCTTGCAATTCAGTTCTCTGTTCCTGGGACAGATTGGTCACTACCCTATCCCATTCCTTAAGGATTTGCTCATTACTCAATTTATTTTGAGGCACATCAAAATCCAAATCATCTGGATTTGATTCCTCACTCTGAGTGGCAGTAACTAATACTCGTTTCTCTGGTTTCCCTTCCCTGACATAGTAATGTTTCAGCATGTTTACATGACATACCCGATAATTTTTTTTCTATCTTGCATCTTTACCAGCTAATTCACCTGACTTAACTTCTTCTCAATCTGATAGGGATCACTAAACCTTGCTTTGAAGGGATCTCCTACCAGTGGTAACAGCACCAATACTGTATCCATATGGGCAAACATACGAATTTTAGATTTTTTATCTGCTTTTTGCTTCATTATGTGCAATGCCACCTTCAAATGTTGTCTAGCTAATTCACCTACTCTGTTTAATCTTTCTCTCACCTTATTTACATAATCCAGATCTCTGACTTCGTACCTATCAACTTTTCCTTAATTAATTGTAAAGGCCCTCTTACTTTGTGTCTGAATATCAATTCAAATGGAGTAAACTGAGTTGATTCATTTGGAGCATCTCTAATAGCAAATAATATAAATGGGATATGTTTATCTCAATCAATTGGGTAATCCTGGCAATAAGCCTTCAGCATGATGTTTAGGGTCTGATGCCACCTTTCCAATGCTCCCTGGGATTCAGGATGGTACACACTTGATTTAAAGTGTTGGATGCCTAAACTATCCATGACCTCCTTAAATAATTTGGCAGTAAAATTGGACCCTTGGTCTGACTGAATCTCCCTGGTTAATACATAACAGGTAAAGAAAACAAGCAACTCCTCCACAACCTTCTTTGCCTTGACATTCCGTAATGGAATTGCCTCCAGATATCTGGTAGACACATCCATTATGGTTGGCAAACACTGATTCCCACTTTGGGTTTTAGGGAGTGAATCTACACAATCAATCATAACCCACATAAAAGGTTCTTCAAATGCAGGAATTGGCCTTAAAGCTGTTAGTTTCATTACTGCCTAAGCTTTCCTACCATTTGACATGTATGACAGGTACGGCAAAATTCAACCACATCTTTATGCAATCCAGGCCAATAGAAATGCTTCTGTATCTTAGCTTGAGTCTTCCTCACTCCTAAATGACCTCCTACAGATAATTTGCATGCTACCTTCAATGTTTCATGTCTGTATGCTACAGGCAACATAATCTGGTGAACTTCTGCCCATTTCTCCTCTGCACTAGCCTGCCAAAGTCTCCTTCGGATTCTATCCTTAATGTAATAACATTTGGGAATACATTCTGATTCCTTCTCCGAGTAAGCCTTATGATATAACTCTTTTATTGTCTCATCTTTTTGTTGTAACTCCATTAATCTTTCAGAACGAAACACCTCTGTCTGATCCTCTACCTGCTTAACCTTGACCGTCTCATCAAACAAAGTGTCAGCTAACTGGGCCTCAATTCCTTCATCTTTCTCTTTTGTTTTCCCTTCTTGCTTTAATTTATGGCCGTGGGATCTTGTCACCACACAGTTTGGAAAAGTTTGAGGGTATTTTTCTTTAAATTCCTCAGCTTCCTGGTTTTCTTTCTGCTTCTCCACTACAATGGGCATCACTCCCTCCTGAGATCCAGCTATATCGTTTCCAAGAATAAATTGTATTTCTGGAATAGCCAATTTTTCCATCACTCCCACTGTCACTTCCCCAGTCTTGACTGGACTTTCTAGCCTTATCTTACACAGGGGAATACTAATTCTCTCTCCATTTGTTCCGCAGATTATTGCTCGCTTGGGCAATATTTCAGAAGGAGTGCAAATATTTTCATCTCTAACTATTAGAGACTGACCAGCTCCTGTATCTCTCAATATTTTAACTTCTGTACCTATTCCACCTGTACTACCTGAGTAAATCTTACCCACACAGATGAAGTCTTTGAAGAGATCGGATGCTATCTTACTATCCAGCCCGTGACCAGGCTGTGCACTCTCCTGCGGCTCCTTGACTTCTCTTGGGATTTCCTTCACTATCTCAACTAATCCCACTGGTTTAGCCTCTTTTACCACATTCTTCTCCCAGTGTCTTTCTTAATGCACCAGCACTGTGACTTTGTGTGTCCCACCTTATTTCAAAGAAAATACCTGAGGTCTTTCACCACTTTTCCACCCTCTTGCGTCTCTTTTTTCACCTGTAGCAAACTGTTCCCAGTGTGATCCACTTTTTGGTTTTTGTCGAAGGACCTCCCTTTTTCCCCAATGTCTACCCCTCATGGAATGAAATTGCTGTCAGAAGCTAGATCTCAATTTATGCACGAATGCATATTCATCTGCCATCTCTGCAGCTCTTCTCACTATTTTAACTTTCTGTTCCTCAACATGAGCTCTTATCACCTCTGGAAGTGAGTTTTAAAACTCCTCCAATAGAATAATATCTAAGATCCTCATATGTCTTTTCTATCTTTAATGCTCTCATCCATCTATCGAAGTTGCTATGTTTAATTCTTCCAAACTCGATAGAAGTCTGACCTGGTTCCTTTCTTACATTTCTGTACCATTGTCCATGTGTTTCTGGTACCAATTCATAGGCATTTTACTTCTTCATACTCTCCTGACAACTCCTCTGACAGCGCTGCAGACACCTCACTAGATCTGCCTACCAACATGGTCTGAATTAACATTACCCACATAGTCTTTGGTCAGTTCATCTGTTTAGCCAATTTCTCAAAGGAAATGAAAAAGGCTTCTACGTCTTTTTCATCGAATTTTGGTAACATATGAGCATATTTTTATCTCTCCCTACCAGGCTGTTGGCTATGATGAGTTTGCTGGTCATCACTTCTATCTTGTACTTTTACTTCTGTCCTTTTGCTTCAAGTTCCAACTTCATCTTTTCCAAATTGAACATTCTTTCCCTTTCTTTATCCTCTGCCCTGGCTATCCTTTCTTTTTCTTCAGCTAGGTATCTACTTTCCCTTTATTTGTCCTCTAACTCCAGTTGTCTCATTTGCAATTTAATTTTATCTAACTCCACTGTACTCTGATATACCTAAATGCTTGACTAACTCCGTTGCAATTTCAGCTTTCCTCTTATCCTTAGTTAAACCTGATTCTAGCCTGTCTGCTAATTCTAAAAGTGTCCCCTTTCTCCGTCTTACTAAACTTTCTTGGCAAATTTGGGAAGCATCTTTGACCTGAAAACCTCTTTAGCAATGTTAAGAGCCATTTCCACACTTTTGATTTAACCAACAACAAGCAATCAAAATTAAACAGATTTTCCACTTCTCACTTAAGTTTTATTTAAAGATCTCAGACACTAACTCCCCAAGTCTGTTTAAATCTGCTGGGACCTTTCGTACTCCAGATGTGTTCACATCCATTCAAATCCGTTCAGATCCTGGATGGGTCCCCAATCTGTTATAAAGCGGATGTTGTCCCCCCCCACCACCCCCCCACCTCCACCCCGAGAACAAAAACTGAAACGACCAAAGAGGAGCACCTCGCCCTGTAATCTGTAAAAGGAGTGCGCAAAATGGTGTAACCTGCTCTTCAGCAACTTCTAGTGGTTAAATAAAACAAATTCCTGACACTCACTTTGCAAGTAACAATTTATTTATTTAACTCTAACAGTGAACAAATTAACTAAACTATTAACAAACTGAATAAACCCCTTCTAACTACTATTCCGAATACTTCTACGAATTCGACTGGGACAACACATCCATAATCGCACAAGCCAAACAGAGACATGCCAGGGAATTCCTGGAGGACTGGTATTCTAATTGGAACTCCATCTACAAACACATTGAATTAGACCCTGTGTACAACCCACTGAGAAACAGAACCGGAAGTAGTACCAGACACCTCACAAACTGAGGCAGATAAATAACAAGGGGACAGAATACCAATGCCTCACCAGAGGCGCACTGACGATGCTAAACCTAGCAGGGTGACAAAACGTTTGCAACCAAACCCAGCAGCTTGGCAAGTATGTCTACAATCTCAACTACTATTCCCAAATGAAACAAGATTCTAATGACATGCTGTTCCAATAAATACAAGTCCCAATTATACGAAGTAAAAAGAAACATGAAGTTTAATCTCTCGAATTTACAGCCAGGTTACGTGTCTTCTGGTATGCTCTGTGCCCTCTCCATCAGTTCAGCTGTCAAGAATGCCTTTTCCATCTATTCAGCTATCTGGAACATTAAATAGTCATGCCGTTTATACTGCTGTTTTTAGATGGTACTTTCTCTAAGATTTATAGAAAACTGTAACAGCCAGCGGTTCTCTCTTGCAAGCTGAGAGCTGTTAACTCTGGCAGGTAGCAGTTAGCTCTCCCAGATGGCTGTTAGCTCTCCCATCTTTGCCCAACTCCCCTCTCCTTTTATACCCTTGATGACATATCAATATCTTACAATAGGATTGGTCCTACATTATCAAAACCATCAGATTTAAATTTAATTGGTTTTTTTGGTATCAAAGTGCCTGGTTCAAATTGATCGGCTAAATTCAAAACTTGTTGCTTTGGTAACAAAACAAAACTGCTGCTTGTTCTGCTAACTGTACAACTTTTTGATACAAATGTTTCAATTTAGGGCCATCTGTGTACTGGCAAACTTTCAAACTGCTTATAGATGTCCTTTTTTATATCTCTAAGCATAGATAAACCATATCAACTTATTGGAGGGGATTCTGAGGGACAGGATTTACATTTATTTGGAAAGGCAAGGACTGATTACGTAAAGTCAACATGGCTTTGTGCGTGGGAAATAGTGTCTCGCTAACTTGAGATTTTTGAAGAAGTAACAAAGAGGATTGATGAAGGCAGAGTGGTGGACGTGATTGATATAGACTTCAGTAAGGTGATCGACAAGGTTCCTCATGGTAGATCAGTTAGCAAGGTTGGATCACATGGAATAAAGGGAGAACCAGCCATTTGGATACCGAACTGGCTCAAAGGTAGGAGACAGAGGGTGGTGGCGGAGGGTTGCTTTTCAGACTGGAGGCCTGTGACCAGCAATATGCCACAAGGATTGGGGCCAGGTCCACTGCTTTTTGTTATTAATATAAATGATTTGGATGTGAATATAGGAGGTATGGTTAGAAAATTTGCAGATGATATCAAAATTAGAGGTGTAGTGGACATCAAAGAAGGTTACCTCAGAGTACAACGGGACTTTGATCAGATGAGCTGGTGGGCCAAGGATTAGCAGATGGAGTTTAATTTAGATAAATGTGAGGTGCTACATTTTGGAAAGGCAAATCAGGGCAGGACCTATCCACTTAATGGTAAGGTGCTGGGGAGTGTTGCTGAACAAAGAGACCTTGGAGTGCAGTTTCATAGTTCCTTGAAAGTAGAGTTCCAAGTAGACAGGATAATGAAGAAGGCATTTGTTATGCTTTCCTTTATTGGTCAGTGCACTGAGTATAGGTGTTGGAAGGTCATGATGCGGCTATGCAGAAAATTGGTTAGGCCACTTTTGGAATACTGCATTCAATTCTGGTCTCCCTGCTATAGGAAGGATGTTGTGGAACTTGGAGGAATTGAGAAAAGATTTACAAGGATGTTGCTAGAGTTGGAGAGTTTGAGCTATAGGGAGAGGCCGAAAAGGCTGGGACTATTTTCCTTGGAGTGTTGGAGGCTGAAGGTGACCTTATAAAATCATGTTGGGCGTAGATCAGGTGAATAGCGAAGGTCTTCTCCCCGGGATAGCAGAGTCCAAAACTAGAGGGCATAGGTTTAAAGGTGAGAGGGGAAAGATTTAAAAGGGAGGGTGATGTGTGTATGGAATGAACTGCAGAGGAACTGGCGGAGGTTAGTACAATTAGAACATTTAAAAGGCATCTGGATGGGTATATGAATAGGAAGGGTTTAGAGGGATATAGGTCAAATGCTGGCAAATGGGACTAGATTTATATAGGATATCTGGTCAGCATGCAGGAGTTGGACTGAAGGGTCTGTATGCATGATGTACAGCTCTATAACTCTAGGATTCTGTAATACATTGAGCAATTCTGTGACCGCTAATGGTTGTGCTAAAATGGTCCTTGCACTTTGGAATGTCTTCTCTCTGGTGCACTTTATCAAGTTATCCCATAACCTCAGGCTGTCCTCATGCACCTTACATCGTCACTGTCCCTGCAGAACGCAATGAGCCTTCACTGTATCTTTGCAATGAATGAGCATCCTCAGTGACAATGTTTCCAGTCGAATTTAGGACTATAAAAATTTTGAGCTCCATTTGTCTCCACAAATATGTGAAATTGACTTCTTATATGGCAATTGCCAACCTCATAGCCTTTGATTTACTTACATGGTTTTGAGAACCTCAAACATTAGACAAAATTTTCTCTCTTGTAACCTGTAAGTACATGATACATTCGCCTTGTTACTTTGAGGTGCTTGCGCAGAGTCCATCAAATGGACATCCCAGGCCCTGGTGGTTCCTCCCTGAATCTTATCCTTCGTATCATTGCTCCCCTAGAGTATTCTGAAGGACCTTGTCTGCAATTGCAAGCTAATAGATGCAGGGTTCCCTAATTGGAGAGGTAATCTCTAGTCACTCATTTTGCTGATTATGAGAGGGATTTCAAGGTCTGGTGAATGAAAAGCAGAACATCCTTTTCAAGAAGCTCTCATCTTTCACTTTTGCTAAGCTTCTCGGCTCCTTTTGATATAATAGGACTACTCAGATGCTAAACCAGTGCAAGTGAACATATGAGACAACAAGGTGCAGAGCTGGATGAACA
>NC_063358.1:21796325-21838837 GCF_021869965.1 Rhincodon typus
GGGTCTAGGCCCGAAACGTCAGCCTTTCTGCTCCTATGATGCTGCTTGGCCTGCTGTGTTCATCCAGCTCTGCACCTTGTTGTCTCGGATTCTCTAGCATCTGCAGTTCCTGCTATCACCAAGTGAACATATACCTGGACGACTGCAGAGTACATATACTGCTTGAACCGTGCCATTAATATGCCCTGATAAGGAATCTTCCTCTCCCTCCCATTATGTCTCGTGCTACCCAACATCTGAAACTCAGGTGGAAGGAGCTTGTTGACCAGTACACCCTAGTGACTTTGAGGGTTTTGGCATGTCCCCCTTTCTGGACTCTAAGCCTTGATGGCCCCAGCCTGCTGAGAGTCTCCTTCCCCTCAGCTGCTGCAATGGGGTCACTAGCAGAGGAGAGGTGGGCAGGCATGTCAACTCTGGAGTGACCTGAGACGAAGCTGCTGGGGTAATTAGCTAACCATCTTAAATAAAAAATAAAAGAACTGTGAATGCTGTAAATTTGAAACAAAAACAGAAATTGCTGGAAAAGCTCAGCAAGTCTGGCAGCATCTGTGAACAGAAATCAGAGTTAACATTTCCGGTCCGGTGACCCTTCCTCAGGTTTTGGCTAACCATATTCCTCCCTATAGATGTCTACTGACACCTCCCAGTGTCCTTGAGAGGTAGGGCACCTGGAATAACATCAAGGTGTCTTATTCTCCCCTCATCTTGCTATTGGTGTTACACATCAATGGCAACACCCAGAAACCACTGAGTGTTCTGTTGGATCTGGGTCTCCAAGGCAGGCCCTTTTCATGGAGGCAGCCATGTGCTAATATGCTGCATTTGTCAGAAAGTAGACAAGATCATCTATCCTGCATTCCAGTCTTAAGAGGGTTCTGGTACACAGATCTGCCTGATTTTCCCCTGCCTATGACTGCACAACAATGATGTCATTTATAGCCAATTACAGAGGTATGTCTTCTGCATGGAGCTCAGTAGGACTCTCATCTCCAGCAGTCTTCTGAGAGTCTGAGATCTCAAAAGCATTGCTTCTGCTATCAGCTGCAGATCCATGTCAGTGAAGTGCTCACCAGCTTGTACATCCATGTCTACTCTCCCTAATGTACCCACTGAAATGACTGTTGCTGTGATAGTGGAGGTCACAAGGGAATATCTTGCCAGTGAGGCCACTGAGGTTTTGCTGCATTCACCTTCAGATCTGCTGGTACCAATGGAAAGAGGTTGCGACTTTTTACACTTGTCTGGCTGTTGTCTGACCCTAGCGCATATAAAAGAGAAAGGATGAGTGTTTGAGGATGCACAATATGTGAACCAGTTTGTTTGCTTTTCTGCACACCCAGAAGAGGAGATCCTGGGAGATTCCCATCTCCCATTGACACAGGAGGAGTCCTGGTCTTCCCTGATCAGCTCAGTTGCACACTCCTCAAAGAGAGTGCTAAGTTCAATATCCAATATCCCTCTGTTGGGCTTGACCCTCTCAGCACTGTTGTGGGTATGCCAATCCTACAAGAAGATAAGGAGAATGATTGAGTGTGATGGAAATGGGTGCCCAATGGTCAGCCCTCCCCAGTAAGTGAGTTTGATGTACAGTGCACAGGAAAAGTTGGGACTTTTTTGAGAGCATGAGGTGTGTGTAAACCCATCCAAGTACATTGTACATGTGGTATTTGGATATGCTGATGCAACAGCACAGTTAGAGTGGTGCCTCTGTGAGTGAGAGTTAGATGGGAGAAGATGGTGTCATTTATTTTTGAGGTGTGCAGGAGACCATTCATATCTTTCTGCCACTGCATCCAGGTTTGCTCCAGGGGTCCATTCATTCCATCTCACGCTACTACCTGGGACTAGTCAAACCACTTTGATGGGAGGGCATCCGGATGCCATCCACCAGGGACAGGACCTTCCTTTTCTCGCAGATTGTATCCAGCAGAACCATACCTGGAGTATTACTGAACTGTAGGACGGGCTTCTGTGTAATTTGTAACATCTTCACAGGGACTAGGAATGATTAACACTAGTTCCTTTGAAGCTCCTGGCTTTCAGCAAGTGAAGTGATGTCCAGCTGGTCTTTAAACATGGTGCCAGAACCTGCAAGTCTGGAACATCAGAGAACAAGGCATTCTTAAAGCTCACAAATGAAGAATGGCTCCTTGAGGTTGAGAAGGGCACACTCCTGCCGCCGATGAAACCAAATTCCAGCAATCCTCATGATTTAGAGGTGTGAGAATTTCGTGTCCACTCGTGGACCAATTAACTAGCATAAAAACTCACTTGCATAAATCATGAGGTGAAAAGCACTTAATCACGCAAAGTAACTCGCTCTGGGCCAGGGTGGAAACGACAGCCTTGAACATGCCATTCTTTAGTGTCAGAATGGAAAATGCTCGACTAAATCTCAATTTGGCTCAGAGGTAACGCTCTTGCCTCTAAGTCAGATCATTGTTAGTTCAAATTTCTCTCCAGAGATTCGAGCGAGCATTCTAGGCTGATATTTCATTGCAGTGGTGTGTGAGTACCGCACTGTTGAATATGCTACTTTTGGAATGACACATTAAACTGAAATCCTGTCTGCTTTCACAGGTGGACATGCAACGTTTTGAAAGATGGTACTATTTTGAAGAACAGCAGGGACATTCTCCTGAGTATCCTGACCAATATTTGTTGTTCAACTGACACTACACAAAACACTGATCTGCTCACCACCTCATTACAGTTTATGGGATCTTGTTATGCATAGATTGGCTGCCACATTTTCTACATTGCCAACAGTGACTAGACTTCAGGAATGACATTGGGATATCCTGAAAATGCAAAAGACGCTACGTAAATGCAAATTATTTCCTTCTTTTCAGTCTCTCCCTTGCCCAGGGAAACAAAAGCTAAATTTAGTAAATTTGCTACAACCCAAGCCGAGGGCTAGGCAGGCAGATAATCAGCCAGGTTTGCTACTACAGCTTGGATTGTGTGACTGTGCAAATCAAGTCCTGCTTTTATTACACGGCATTACGGGATTTCTTGCAAGTGTTTCGGGATCAGTGTTTCCAATTCCATCCACCTTCCATGGAAACTACAGTTCAGTGGCCTTGTTGGTTGCAAGTAGCTCAAGCTGGAAAGGTGGCTAGTGTCTCAGATCTGGCAGCAGCGCCTCACATCACAGAACAAGGCATTCTTAAAGCTCACAAATGAAGAATGGCTCCTTGAGGTTGAGAAGGGCACACTCCTGCCGCCTGTGAAACCAAATTCCAGCAATCCTCATGATTTAGAATGGGTGAATGCAGAAGGAGACAAATAACAAATGTTCATTTACCTCCCAGTTTAATGAATAGAGGTATTCATCCAGTCTAGATGTAATTCCTTAACTAGATTGTGGGCCAGTTAAGAGCAAAGGCAAATGCAAGAAACCTTCCAAGCTTATTAAAAGTGATGTTACAATACTTCTCGACAAAAGGAATATTCAAGTTTATTTATTTGTTAAAATATATGTTAGTTGTAAAATATCTATCTGTACAATATAAAACATTCCAAATAGGACATTAACAAAAATACAATAAAATACCACATTTCTCAGTTGAGCATTTTGCATTTGTAGGTGTTTCAATCCAGTTGCAAACTTGTAACATATATGGCAAGTATTTTATACAGTCCATCTCAGGATTAAAGATAAAGGTAAAGGTGCCAGAGGACCATAGGGCTGCTCTCTCATTAGACAGAGATGACTGGTGATGAGTTTAACTGCAGGGTCATCATGCCTCAGGTGAGGGGCGAGGTTGAGAAGGCACGATCTTCAGGGTAACCTCAGTTGTTGCAGAAACTGTCGGTGTTACTCTGTTTTGCAAACCAGCCGTCCAATCAACTCAGCTAACTGAGCCCAAGGGATTTTATTTTTAACAGACCCTCAGAACATTATGTTTGAAAGGCCTTATTCAGAAGCCTTTCCTTACTGTGCCTTGGCGGCAGCTGCCTTGAACTTTACCATATCCCTCAGCATGTAGATCTAGATCCTGGAATGTGCTCGTCTGCAATACATGGTTGAGAACAATTCTTTGCACTGGAAGACCAACAAGTATCAGGCTGTCCAAGGAGCAACTTTCACCAAGTTGACGATCATCTGGGCAGGGTTGATGTTTGTCTCAGTGTGGGCCTAGTAACAGCCTGTAGAGCCCAGAGTCATGTGTCACAGAGCTGTTCAGAATGAACTGTATCCAAAACCATTCCATCTCTTTACAGACTCTCTTTGCAAAGACACATTTCAGAAGGACGTATGTGAGGGTCTGTTCACCACCACTGCCATCTCAAGGGCAATGTGTGGTGGTGCAGAGAGTCTGGCTGTACATGAATGATCTGATGGGTAGTGTCCTTCTCACTACCAGCTAAGCTACATCTTGGTGCTTGTTTGAAAGTTCTGGCAATGACGCATTCTGCAAAAACACTTTGACAGTCTGCTCAAGATCCTCTGACAGAATTGACTGTCTGCCTTGGTGGCCTTACTGTCAATGACGCTTTTCTGCACAAAATGTTCCATGAGGAGCGGGTAGTATGGTATGATCCAACTACCTGGGGCATTCCACAGTAACGTGACCAGAACCATTCTTTGCAACACTGGGGATGGATAGAACATCAGCACATAGTGACTCAGTATTCGTTTACCGAGGGTTCACATACAACTTGATGCAACTGCACACAAAGGTAGCCACCAGGATGAGAATGACATTAGATACATTCATCCCTCCTCTAATTGTCCGATCTGCCCACGGTGCCCACATTTGACCTCCAGGCAAAGTAGAACATGGCTTCTCAGCTTTTTGACTAAGACTAAGTCTGAGTCCCAAATTGCGAATCTTTAGATTTTTCACTGCTATTGATGGATCTCAATGCTGGCTTAGGCCTAATGCTGAAACAGCTATCATTCAACCTTTTAGCCATGTCTGCTGGAACCTTTGAGCTCTGAGGGCTCCACAATACAGTCAGGGTGACTGCAAAGAGGTCAGATGAAGGACTCTCTGTCGACTGGACCTACTGGAGTGTTGCTTGGCTCCTGTGGGGATCGGTCCATAAGATTTCCCCCGCAGGGGTAGTTTGATTTCATATTACAGATTTTTGCAGGATGTATTCGACTGCTGATAATTTTTGAAAAGAACGGATGTCAGGGGCCCCTGTGAGCACTTACAGCAAGACTTTGTTTTCTCTGCCATTGCAGATGAGTGTGTGGTTAGTGTTCACATGGAAATCCCTGTGGCTGATGTTTTCATGTTCGTCAGCAGATACATTCAGCTGGGATGGTAACTACACTGAGGTGATAGATCCTTTGGACACTGGACAAGTAAATAACAGGTCATGGTGAAGGAGGAAGCCACTGGGACCATAGTCCTCTCACCTTCCAGCTCCACCAACAGAGAGAGTCAGGATGATTTGGTGTAGGTGGGACAGTCTGGGGGGCTGTTGGTCTGTGACAAAACAGGAGGCATGGCGGTTAACTGCAAGGTAACCTTTTGCAGAAGCTGCAAGCAGAAGGGACATTTGACAAAGGATTACAAAGAAAGCATGTGTTGCAACCTGTTTGAGGAGACTGGCCAACTCTACAAGACCTGCCCGTGATGTGGTGCTAGGAGTGCTCAAATGGTCAAAGTCAGAACTGCAAGCAGTGCTTCCCGAAAAATCACTCACACTGCCCAGGCAATGAGCTGCCTTCTTGAACTACTGCAGTCCACATGCTGTAGGTAGACCCACAATGCCGTTAGGAAGGGAATTCCAGAATTTTGACCAGCAACAGTGAAGAAGCGGCAACATATTTCCAAGTCAGGATGGTGAGTGGCTTGGAACAGAACTTGCAGATGTTGTGCTCTCATGTATCTGCTGTCTTTGTCCTTCTAGATAGGAGTAGTTGTGGATTTGCAAGGCTGGCTAAGGATTTAAGTTGTCCTGCCGATGCTATCTGCAGCCTCCCTTTTAGACAATTGGAAACCCTAATGTGATTGGTTGCCTTGCCCCCTTCTCTTCCGTCTCTATGATGCCAGTGTAGCAATGATTCCATTTGATGGTTGAGCAGTATGCCCACATTCCCTGCTGCATGCCCAGTGCCAAGGACACTTACCTAAACACCTAGTTCCTCTTTGCCCCACTAACCTTCTTATGGTGCCAGATGATGCACAGCGCCGTGAGAATCAGAAAACTCCCTCATCAAATCTGAAGCCAAGGCAGGTCTGCCCTCGCTATCCTGCCTCGCTTGTGTGTTGCGTACATCCTTTTGCTAAGTCTATCAGGAAGGATGTAGGTAGGCTTGACAGGAGCGATGATCCCATTCAGCAGAGATCGCAAATTTGAAGCCTTCCTGTGCATGGGTTATATAGTCAGCATCTGCTTGGATCCACTGCCTGAACGCAGATTCATGAGTGTCTGTGACCAGTTCAAACCCAGGTAGATTAAGGCCAGAGCAAAGTCATGTTCTTTGGGAGCTGGGCCGACAGTTCCTTTATCGCGTTCACCATCAGGTCAGATTACCCAAAGGTGCTGAGAATATGGGGTGCGCTAAAACCTGGGAGGACCATGTCGCCAAAGTGGGGCAGAGACTGGGAAAGTGGGAGCTCATTGCGGGCACAAAGATGATAGTCAGGTATAAGGTACTCTCCGAGCTGGTGTATATGATGCAGGGCTGGCCCTTTGAATGAGACTCCGCTGCCATGTTTACCCCAGCCAAAATCACTGCATAGTTCTTCTATAAATAATCTTTTAGCACTCAAGTCAAAGAATATGGCCTCACCAGTGTATGACAACCCACAAACTTGGGGCAGTCATTGTTTAGATATCTCGCACAATGGTCTATTCAGCGCAACTGCAAATTTGAACATTTTAACATTCCTGTGTTGTGGAACTGGAGTTAACCTTTGTCGCTGCATTTTAATTGAGGATCACGTTCGACAACAGATTATTTTTAGACTTCTGTTGTGGCTCGTTATTATGCGGAATTGGAGAATTTGAGATAGTTCATTGGCTGTGAAACGAATTGGGACGTCCTGAGGTGTTGAAAGGAGTCTTTGTTTTTATACAGGGGCGCCGCAAGGAAGGACAAACAGGAGAGGGCACTAACTAAACTCACTTCTCCCCTTTGTTAAACGCCGAGGACTGCTTTATGTATATGCATATACATTGAGAGAAACTGAAGAGGTTACTAGAGAGATCCGGTAGGGCGGATTGGTTACCTGACGAGACGGAAAAGCTGCTGAACCTGTCTAGCTGGGTCCGAGTCATTATAACACCGTCATGTGGATGGGTGGTTGGAAGAGCAGCTTCTAACCATTGGAAAGCCTCCCACTCCCTGTACAAACACCTTCGCTACCGGCCTTCTGACAGCAGGGAAAAGGCAAAGAGACGCTACACGGAGGTGCCAGGCTTACCTGGTGGCAGCACAGCGTTGACCATGTCAGGGACAGGTAAAGACAGTGGGATTTCATGGGGTTCATTAATTCACTCCTCGATAAAACTGGCGTCAAACTGCATGCCAGCAATATTGTGGGGGATCTAACAGAGAGAGAGAGAGAGAAACAGGGTAATTTGGTAAGAAACCGTCTCCTGGAGAGGGGAGGTTCGATTTATCGCTGCCTTATGCAGGTTTAGTTTATTTTTCATCGTTGGGACTGCTACATGCTGGTAATTACTCTTAAAAGTAACGAATAATGCCAAGTTTTGCTGCGTTCACGGGACAATACGGGTGATATTAAATGATGGAAGTTGAACTTTTCAGTCTTGCTGTGCCTTGTCGAGCAGCCATTGACGTGTATGTAATTTGTGTGTCAAATCTCACAACAATAACCTCCATTTATATAGCACCTTTAACTTCATGATACAGCCCAAACGCTCTGAAACAAAAATTGATATCAAGTCATATTGAGCTGTCAGGCAGATGGCAAAAGCATGGTTAATGAGGTTACTTTTAAAGGCCTCCTTTAAAGGGGAAAGCAAGAGAAGACAGGTTTAGTGAGGAACACTCAAAGTGTAAGGCACTGCTGCCATCGCTGGAGTGATGAAACTCGGGGACACTGATGAATCCCACAGATATTTCTGTGGATTGTGGAGCTGGAAGAGACAAGGAGGGCCTAAGACAAGACAGGATTTGAAAGCAAGAGCTTTATAATTGAGGCATTGCAAAACCCAGAGCCAGCGTAGGCAGTGAGCATTGGAATCAGACGAGCGAACAGGACTTAGTGCAAATCAGAGCACAGCAGAATTTTCCAATTTCCCAAGGCATGAGTTTGGGTTAGAAATTTGCTGGGGGAGGAGCGGGGGTGGGGGGAGAAGCCAGGAACATTTTGGAACAGTCAAGTTCAGAGGGAGCAGAGGTATGAATGAGAGTTTGAGTAGCTGAACAGCAAAGGCACTGATGAAGTCGGTTGATGTTGTGGAATGGAAATGGGTGGTCTTAATGATGGTGTGGGTATGTGGATGAAAACCCCACCTCTGATCTTCAAACACCAAATATGTGAACAGTCTGCTTCCAGGAAAGGGGCTGGAGCTGGTAGCTGGCGAACGGAGACTTCTTTTTAAAGAGGATCCAAAGGCAATGACTGCAGTCTTCCCAATATTTAGTTGGAAGAAATTCCTGTTGGTCCAGTACTGGTTGTGTGATCAGTATCCTGGCAATGTAGACAGTGAAAGAGTCAATTGTGTTATCGGTGAGCTAGAGCTGAGTGCCTTCAGCATTCTGGTGTTAACTGAACTGGGATTTCCAGGAATGACACTGTGGGATTGTATCTGATATAGTTCATCCCTGAGAATGTGGTGGTATGTTAATCAGGAGTCTGACTAACTGTATTAACATGAATTCCATGCAATATTCTCATTTCAGCCTATTACTTACATCAGTGATGACTGTTTTCATACATTAAATGGTACGCCTCAATGTATTAAGAGCTAACAAGGTGTAGAGCTGGATGAGCACAGCAGGCCAAGCAGCATCAGAGGAGCAGGAAAGCTGATGTTTCGGGCCTAGACCCTTCTTCAGAAAACGTAGATGCTCAGAAAATGCCAATTTCTGAAGAAGGGTCGAGGTCCGAAACGTCAGCCTTCCTGCTCCTCTGATGCTGCTTGGCCTGCTGTGTTCAGCCAGCTCTACATCTTGTTATCTCAGATTCTCCAGCATCTGCAGTTCCTACTATTCCCGCCTCAATGTATTGATTAGTCTTGGTGATTTTTTTTTTGGTTTGTAAGTGATTTTTATGTTTTACCCTTGGTGATTTTCTCTGTAAGGTGAATAGACTAGATAGCTCCCTACTGTTATTCAATGTTTTTTTAGAACATGAGTAAATACGTTGGGTGACAGCAATTCAAATTGTTACATAATTCTCATGAACAAAAGTTATTAGTTATGAAGTTAGCAAACGAGGCCGAAGATCAGGATTGGATAACCTGAAGTATGGAAGAGTATAAAGTGGATATGTTCCTAAGAGATAAAAATAGAACAAATCAAAAGGATACAATCCTGTGAGTGAATAGAGTTTTAAACTAAAGATTTTGGACTAAGGGGTAGCAGATTTAAAACTGAGATGAAGAGGAATTATTTCTCTCAAAGAGTTGTGAATCTGTGGAATTCACTACCTCAGAGATCTGTGAACTCCAGCGCAGGGATTAAATTTAAGTTGGAGGTAATTAGTAATGGATTAAAAGGTAAATGCAAGCAGACAGGAGGGGCCAAAATGAAATTGGCTACGATCGTATTAAATGGCGGAACAGGCTCGAGGGGCTAAATTATTTACTCCTACTTCTAGTTTTTAGGTTCTTAAACTCAAATTCAAAAGGAAGGCATTTAATACAACTATAGTTAATAACATCAAAGAAGACCGAAGCCCTTAGAATGAAAGAAGAAACTTCGAGGCATCCGTGTTTACAAATGGGATTGATGATCAGAATGTGGGGCTACCAATGGAGGATGCTGAACAGTTGTTTGAGATAACAACTAGAAAAACTGTAGCTTCTGTAATGATTGGAGAGTGCGGGGTGGATAAGTCAGCAGACACTGAAGACACACAGTCTAAGATATTTAAAGAAGAAATAACAGAGACACTAAGCACAATTTTTCAATTCTCCTTATAACTGTAAACAGTTGGAAAGCTGGAGGGTCTCACATATAACACCTTCATATGAGGAGGACATGTCAGTTATTCTGGTGTCACCAGCAGACAAAGTCTCTAACTTGAGATAAAAATGAGTGAGTATTTTGAATAGCAGAGAATTATCAAGCACAATTGACTCACTTTGATGCCAGGTTTAATACATTTCATTTGAAGAAGTGATAATAAAGGCAGATGTATAAATCGAATGCAAAAGTGTTTATGGAAGTTCAGAAGTCTTCCAATAAACATCTCACAGGAGATTTGTTGCAACAATTCCAATTTATGATAAAAAGGGAAATGTAACCGTGTACTTGAAGAGTTCATAGGTGGTCAGGGAACCACAGAATGGAGTTAATGAACATAGTTTTTCTCCAAACTTCCAGGACTCAATGCTAGGATGATTTTTGTTCTGAAAACAAAAACAGCCTTGTGCTGTTAGAGTGCTATATCTAAATTTGCTGATGACACAATGGGGTTTGGTAAATTGTGGACACTTTATTAGATTGTGTGTTGGATGTGCGTAGAATTACATCAAATGTATTGCGCAGAAGTAGGTCATTCAACCCAAAAGGTCTATAGCAGTACTTGTTCTCCGCTTGAGCTTTCCCCAATCCTTGCTGAACTCACTCTAACAGCATAGCCTGTTTCCTTGTCTCTGACATACTTCTTTAGGTTCCCCTTAACTATATCTACTCTGTTCTCTGGTGACTGCTATACTTTCTGTGACAGCAAATTCTTCCTTCTTTGTAAGTAAGTTTATTTTGAACTTGCTTTTTGATTTCTTGATGACCATCTTATAATTGATGGTTTCTAGCTTATTTTGTCCCTGCAAGTCGGAATAGTTTCTGACTCTCACCCAAGGCAAAATAGAATAACCTACAGGGATAACCTTAAAGTTCTGGTATCATCTTGTAAGTCTTTCTTGGACCCTCTCCTGTGTCTTTATTTTATAATACAGCAACCAGAACTGCACAAAGTACTCTGAATGCAGTTTACAATGAAGCTATGGGAGGATACGATTTAGAACAAGAGGAATGAGGGTGCATATCCATTATAAATACATGTTATGAATGAATAGAGAGACCTAGGATTTCAAAGACATTTCCTTGAAAGTGCAACAGGTTACAATGTCAGTCACAGAATTCTTACAATACAGTCACTCAGCCCATCGTGTCCTTACCAACTCCCTGAATGAGCAATTCACTTAATGCCACTCAACCGCATTTTCCTCCATAACTCCACACATTTTCCATTCAGGTAACAAGTGAGTTCCCTTCTGAATGCTCCAATTGAACCAGTCTCCACCACACTCTCAGGCAGTGCATTCCAGCACTTAACCACTCACTGCATGACATTTTTGCTTTGCTCATATCACTTTTTAATTTCTTTTTCCAATTGCTGAATCTTGAGTTTTATAAATTATGCCACGGACTAGAAGACTAAAGAGATAACAATTAATTTGTATATGATAGTGGTGAGCACATGGTTAAAGTACAGCATGCAACTTTCTGTGTCCTATTATAAAAAGGATATTGTGACAATTTCTCCTGCAACAGAAAAGCCAAACATGAAATTTGAGTTTTAAATTATTCTTTAAAATTATAAGACCACAAGATATCGGAGCAGAATTAGCCATTTGGCCCATCTCGTCTGCTCCACCATTTGATTATGGCTGTTTTGTTTCTTAACCCCATTCTCCTGCTTTTCTTCCCCATAACTCTTGATCTGTTACTAATAAATCTATTTATCTATCTCTGTCTTAAATGCAATCAATGACTTGGCCTTCACCGGCAATGAGTTCCACAGATTCACCACTCATTGCTGAAGAAATTCCTCTTTATCTTAGTTCTAAAGGATCATTCCTTCACTCTGAGGCTGTGCCCTTGGTCCCTAGTCTGTCCTACTCGTGGGAACATCTTCTCCACATCCAGTCTATCAGTTGTATTCTGTATGTTTCAATCAGATTCCTCTCTTCCTTATAAACTCCACCGAGTTCAAATTGATGAATGATTTTGTTGAATGAATAGAATCCCTTTGGCCCAACAAGTCCACACCAATCCTCAGAGCATCCCACCCAGACCCATTCCCCATATCTACACATCCCTGAAACACTATGGGCAATTTAGCAGGACCAATCCACCCAGCCTGCACATCTTTGGACTGTGGGAGGAAACCCACACAGACACAGGGAGAATGTGCAAACTCCACACAAACAGTTGCCTGAGGGTAGAATCGAACTCGGGTCCTTGGTGCTATGAGGCAGCAGTGCTAACCACTGAGCCACCATGCCGCCCCATGAGAGTGACAATATTCTCTGCTTAGGAATCAATGACATCAACTTGAAATGGTCAGTAAGAAAGTGAGAGAGATGAGGAAAAATCTGTTTACGCAGAAGTTTTCTGGAGCATGAATTGTTTTGCTCCGGGGAGTATTGAGGTGAAGACCATTACATCATTTCATGGAACACCTTTTGAACACTTGAAACAAGGGAACTTACAAGGCTTTGGGAAGAATACGTGGCAATGGAATTAGTTTTATATTGCACTAACACAGAGTCAATACAGTCAGGATGGACTGAATGGTTTCCTTTGTAACTACAAATGTCTATGGTTTGACATTTTGACCCTGTTCTTTCAAGCAATCTTTATATTGTTGTTCATTTTGTGAGCTGAAAGGCTTATCCATTTCACATTCTGACTCATATGAGCTGTGTCATGTATCGTTGAGTACTCTACTGAAACGTACAGTAGGTATTTCTGTTGCTGTTTGGCATTCTGGATGATTAGACCATCCAAATGTATTCTGCTATTTAATCTGTGAAACAAGTGCCAACATAAAGCTGTCCCCAGTGTTTCAAGCTGTTGGTGATAATTCTTAACAGCTGGCAAGATAACATGGGGCCTTTAAGCAAGATATAAATATGTAGCAATCAATGTATCCAATGTGACGTTTGAATATCTTAACCTTGAATCAATAATCTTCTGTTGTAATTATGCACAGGAAATGATTCAGTGCATGTGGTTGTGTCTAATGATAATGAATAGAAAATCAAACATAAAGTGTGTGAAAATTTTATCAGCATTGCTATCATACAGAAGAATTCTTACAAAATGGCAGTGAATGCTACACCATGTATTCAGGAGTTATGCATAATTTGAAGTGAACAGGCAGGTGATACTGCACACAGAAACTCCATACAACGGCAGAAAATGCCAACCGATGTTTATTGGAAACCTGCAATGGCAGTGATTAAATAATGTTGACAGAAAACCTGAAAGAAAATTACCTGCCACGTTAATTAATGCCATGACTTCCATCTGCTTTTTAACTTTAAACTTCAAATTGAAGTGTGTTTAGTCATTGTTCTTTTGAATATGAAAAGCTTGTTAAAAGAGTCAAACAAGATTCAGCATCGGGTCTGGAACAGTATAAATGACATACTATTTGGTAAACAATTTTTTATTTTTCTTATTGAAAATAATCTGCTTGTATGGACTCTAAATAGAGGCAGACTAGAATCATAGAATCCCTACAGTGTGGGAGCAGGCCATTTGGCCCATCAAGTCCACACCAGCCATTTGAAGATCATCGCACCCAGACTCACCACCTCCCCACCCTATCCCTGCATTTCCCATGGCTAATCCACCTAGCCTGCGTATCCCTGAACACTACAGGCAATTTAACATGGCCAATCCACCCAACCTGCATTTCTATGGATTGTGGCAGGAAACCCACGCAGACACGGGGAAAATGTGCAAACTCCACACAGCCAGTCGCCTGAGGGTGGAATCGAGCCCAGGCCCCTGGCGTTCTGAGGCAGCAGTGCTAACCATGCTGCCTAGCAGACTGAGTGATTATTCCAGGTCTGTGAAGATGTGAGTTATACGATTCACCAATATTATGATTTTAAAAGGAAACATAGCCCAATTTTCAGAAAGCTTCCTTATTTCATTCAAATATTTTACTCACCAACTTCCTCTGTAAATTCTCACCCCTTCTGGACCATAAGTGTTGATTTTTACTACAGCAGGTTTCCGTATGTGCTGAGTAACTCGTGATCCTTTGCCCAACATATGATTTTATTTACGTAAAAATCTGACAATTTCTCTGGCTCTTAGCCAAGTTAGATGATGTAAGCTAGGGCAGTGGCAAAGATGTATTAATTGATCCTGTGACCCATGTCCTGTCTGAGTTAGGGAGAAAGAATCACTCAGTTTCCTTGGGTGATTAGTTAGTTTCGTTGGCTGGTTGGCAGGTTTGCAGTGCAATGTGATGCCAACAGTGAGGGCTCAATTCCTCCATTGGTTGTTGTTACTATGAAGGACTCTCCTTCTCAACCTCTCTCCTTCCCTCAGGCATGGTGACCCTCAATTTAAACTACCACTGGCCATCTCTATTGTGACAGCAGCCTTATAGTTTGGTAAGAATATGGTGACTTTATCTTTACCTGATCATTATCCAATGTCTCTTGATAGAAGGGCAGAAATCTGGGTAAAAGTTGAGATTAGTGTTGGCTTTTGACTACAAACAGAAAGATACCAATTTTTAAAAATATCAAATATTTTAGTTCTAAAGTATTACTTGAAGTGTTTTTTTGGAAGAACACAAGTGCTTGGTCTGATGACACTTTTTAAAAATATCTATGTTTATTCATTCACAGATGTAGGCATCACTGGCAAGGCCAACATTTATTGCCCATTCCTAATTTAATTTGAGAATTTAGCGGGAGCCACCTTTTTGAAACACAGCAGTACATAGGAATTATGCATTTTCTTGGGAGTTTTGATGACTTACTAGGCCACGTTAACCTGTAGTTATAGTACACTGCTGAGACCACACTGCTGAGAGTCTGGAGACACAAAGATGCCCTTCCTTTGGTAAAGACTACTTGTGAGCCAGATGGATTTTTACAACAATGTGATAGTTCCATTGTCACTGTTACTAGCTGTTTTATTCCAGTTTTATTTAATAGTCCCCAAATCCCCAGGGTGGAGATAGAACTCTAACCTCCAGGTATTAGCCTGATTTTCTGGGTTATTAGTTCACTAAGGTAACAGATGAGCTACTGTACAGACAGAAGGCACATCTATTATTCTCCATTAGCAAGCTATGAAGTATCAATTACAATGGGAGTGTTACAACTCGAGGAACTCAGATTTAGAACTAGCAGATGGTGACTGAACAAAACAAAAGGCCAGAAGTTAAAGCTAAAATCCTTTACAAAAATTGACAAGAAATTTATGCAGAACACTTTAATGCTATAATAATTGTTTTTAGTCTAACTCTGCCTTGTGGGGCAATATTACATGCATACATATAAACCTTGAACTTGTCTATGTTTTAACATGTTGACAAGATATTTAAGTGTAAAACTTAGCAATTCAATGGTATAGGGTCAGAGCTGGGAAAATCAAATAGATCTTGGTGCCTCTCAAAGGAATTTCTATTTGTAGAAATGTTATTACTTTCTACTATCCAAATGTAGCAAGGATCATGAATTTGGAGATTTTGCTGCAATAACTGGTGAGTTTGTATGTGCTCATTGTTATTAAACGATATGTTTGACAGCAACTTCTGACGTCTGCACATGCACAGTTCAAAATTGAAGTCTAAAAGTTGCTGTTCGGGAAAGTATGCTTTTCCATTGAGTCATTGTTATGGTTCTGTCTTATAGACTTGACACTGAAATCAGACAATCGCATGGACTTGGGGTCTTTGCCCATCAGTTCCACACTAAAATGACTGGATATTTAGCTCTAGTACACCTACTTCTAAGTACTGAACAGTCTCTCTAGGAGTGAAAAACTTGGGGTGTGTGAGGTGGGAGGGTTAATGTCTCATATCTACAGAAGAAAATTGCTGTCACAGATTTTAGGGAGAGCTTTTGTTTTTAGACTATTTATTTCTATGACTCTTATATATCTCTTCACCAATCCTATCTGTATTTCCCAATCTTCATTTCACTTCCTGTACATGATATAATTTTACATTTGTTGTTTTCTTTTTTTACCCCCTGGTTTAGATTTATGGTTCAGTAGGAACTCATTTTGTTGCTTATCCTATTCACAAGTACTGTAGGCCCCTTTGTGGAACATGTTGTACTGCCTGACTGGAAGTGTGTGCTGGAAATGCTGTGAAAATCATAAAGTCGTACAGCATGGAAACAGACCCTTCGGTTTAACTGTTCCATGCCAACCAAGTTTCCAAAAAAGTTTCTAAAACTAGACCCACTTGCCTGTGTTTGTCCCATATCCCTCTAAACCTCTCATATTCATGTACTGATCCAAATGTCTGTTAAATGTTGCAACTGCACCTGCCTCTACCACATTCTTTGACAGTTCATTCCACGTATGAACTACCCTCTGTGCGTGAAAAAGTTGTCCCTCAGGTCCCTTTTTAAACCTTTCCCCTTCAACTTAAAAATATGGCTTCCAGTTTTGAACTCCTTCCACCCCATGGGAAAGACTTCTGCTAATCACCTTATCCATGCCCCTCATGATTTTATAAACTTCTATAATGTTACCCCTCAACCTCCTCAATGCAAGTCAATAGACAGAATTTGATTCTCCCAACTTGAAGGTGGGGATGACCCTGCGTTCCAATGGGAAGCTGAGGTGGAGATGCAGTCATCCTCCCATCTCCCTGTGATCAAATTGGGTACAGGAAGGCTCTGCAAACAGCCATCCCACCCAAAGGTTATTTTAGTGTAGGAACTCTTGTCTTTCATAAAACTCCCTGTACTTGTTTGGTTCATGTGCAAACTGCAAAGAACAAATTGACTCATTTAGATGGTTGTTAGACTTAATGGAGTTTATTTGTACCCACAATTACAACTTTAACATATTCGAAATGGTTACACAAAATTGTTACCAAATTTAGTGAGCTGAGAGAAAAAAAGAAATGTACTTAACTCCAAGCAAGTTAACTCTTCACTAGAATCCTCAAACATATTACTTTCTTTCCAACAAGTAAACACCTTTTATCAATATCTTGCTCAGTTATGTTATTATAGAATAGAATATAGAACCCCTACAGTGTGGAAACAGGGCCTTTGGCCCAACAAGTCCACATCAACCATTGGAGCATCCCAACCAGACTGATTCCCCTATAACCCACCTAAGGTACACATCCCTGAACACTACAGGCAATTTAGCATGGCCAATCCACTTAACCTGCACATCTTTGGACTGTGTGAGGAAACTGGAAAACCCAGAGGAAACTCACGCAGACACAGGGAAAATGTACAAACTCCACACAGACACTCACCCAAGGGTGGAATCAAACCCGGGTCCCTGGCGCTGTGAGGCAGCAGTGCTAACCACTGAGCCACCGTGCCTCCCATTATCAACTCTGGTCATACAGGCATCAGAAGGGACTGACTGCTGTGATTGTATACTCCTCTCTCTGTAATTCCCTCCTGAGCTCTCTTTTTAACTTCCAGTACAGGTCCCTGTATTTAATCTTTTATACCTTCTTTTCAAGGAATGGGGTTATCTTATTATATTGACAAACTATATTGTCTGAAGCTTCTTTTAAAGTGCAATACTCAATAATATTCAATAGTTTTTGTTTCAACCATGATTGCATCTGTCCAGGTCATCTGTCTTTTGCTTTCTGCATTAATTTTCTTTTACGTGGAGCCCCTTGCAATCAATGTTCCAGAAATAAAAAGATTTATATTTTGCTAGAACCTTCTCAATTCAAGGCCGCTTCACACCTAAAGCTCTAGTGTCTCTGGCTAGCCTGCAGTCTCTGTTGTTTTCCTTGTTGGCAGTTGTTCTTGTCTCTCAGCTTTTTGAGGCTTATTGTAGGAAAATAATGGCACAAAAGATGCTTTCTCAGTCCAGATTATTTAATTAAGTCACTGCTAAAGGGCTTCTGCCTGCTGCTGCTGATATTCAGCACTGGGAAGCAGGGAACCTGCAAGAAACCACCCACTTACCATACTTCTGACTATGGAACCCCACTTCTACATCTCTTCAGCGATCCATTGGCAAGTCCTGGTGAAGACCACATTGTAGTAATGGCAGAGCCCACTATTCCCTCTTGTGCTGCCAATTCTGCAGAGCTGTCAGCTTCTGATCAGAAAGTCCTAGGGATGAGATTTGCATTCAATTTGCACTTGACTAAACCAGTCAGGAGTTAAGTGGCTGATAGGAGTTTCATAGTGCTGTACCTCCCAGAGGGGGTTGGTTTAGCTCAGTTGGCTGTACAGTTGGATTACAAATCAGTGTGATGCCAACAACAAGGGTTCAAATCACATCAGTGGTTGACATTACCATGGAGAACTGGCCTTCTCAACCTATCCCCTCACCTGAGCTGTGGTGACCCTCAGGTTAAATTGCTACCACTTATCTCTCTCTAATGGGAGAGCAGCCATATAGTCTGATAAGACTATAGCAACTTGACTTGTACCTGCCAGAGAAAAGTAATGTGGATCTCCCACCAATTTGCTGATCAGTGGGCAAAACCCCTGTCACCACATTAATTCCTGACTTATGGGTGGGGAGGTGAATTGGAAAAGTAATTCCTTTATCACAAAGAACAAAATCTGGGCCAGTGATTTGATGATAATACTTATTGACATAAATTAAAGTGGTGTATTCACTAGTAGTTTAGTGATGTTACAGCAGCTATTCCTCCATCAGAATTACACCTAAGCAATGTGTCACAATGGTGAAGTGTGTTGTCTTTACGATGATAGCATAATGGGCTTTATAACTTGTAAAGTGGCCAATTGCTGTTGAAGTGCAACAGCCATAATCTAACACCACTGGGAACATTAAGAATCTCAGGATATCTTGAATGACTTTTTATATCATAAACATATAAACAAACAAATTGGCAGTTGAAGTAGGCCGTATTCAACCGTAGAAGACAGAGGGTGGTGGTGGAGGGTTGCTTTTCAGACTGGAGGCCTGTGACCAGCAGGATGTCACAAGGATTGGAGCTGGGTCCACTGTTTTTCATCATTTATATAAATGATTTGGATGTGAACATAGGAGGTATAGTTAGTAAGTTTGCAGATTACACCAAAACTGGTAGTGGACAGCAAAGAAGGTTACCTCAGAGTACAACGGGATCTTGCTCGGATGGGTCAATGAACCAAGCAGTGGAAGATGGAGTTTAATTTAGATAAATGTGAGGTGCTGCATTTTGGAAAGGCAAATCAGGGCAGGACTTATACACTTAATGGTAAGGTCCTGGGGAGTGTTGCAGGACAAAGAGACCTTGGAGTGCAGGTTCATAGTGCCTTGAAAGTGGAGTCCCAGGTAGACAGGATATTGAAGAAGGGACTTGGTATGCTTGCCTTTATTGATCAGTGCATTGAGCATTGGAGTTGGGAGGTCACATTGCAGCTTTCAGGATGTTGGTTAGGCCACTTTTGGAATACTGCATGCAGTTCTGGTCTCCCTGCCATAGGAAAGATGTTGTTAAACTTGAAAGAGTTCAGAAAAGATTTACAAAAGATGTTGCCAGGGTAGGAGGGTTTGAGCTACAGGGAGAGGCTGAATAGACTGGGGCTGTTTTCTCCGGAACATTGGAGGCTGAGGGGTGACTTTATAGAAGTTTATAAAATCATGAGGGGCATGGATGGGGTAAATAGACAAGGTCTTTTCCTCTGGGTGGGATGGTCCAAAACTAGAGGACATAGGTTTAAGATGAGAGGAAAATGATTTAAAAGGGACCTAAGGGGCAACTTTTTCACGCAGATCGTGGTGCGTGTGTGGAATGAGCTGCCAGAAGAAGTGGTGGAGGCTGGTACAATTACAACATTTAACAGGCATCTGGATGTGTATATGAACAGGAAGGGTTTAGGGGGATATGGGCCAAATGTTGGCAAATGGGACTAGATTTATTTAGGATATCTGTCGGTATGGACACGTTGGACTGAAAGATAGCTCTATGACTCAATGAGGCCCTCCAAGCCTCCTCTGCCATTCAACATGGTTGATCTGTTTGTGTTCTGAATTCCACATTCCCATTTACCCCTGATAACCCTGATTCCCTTGTCTAACAAGAAATTATCTGCCTTCACCTTAACAATACTCAGTTATCCTGCCTCCACCATCACCTGAGGCAGAGTTCCAAAGTCACACACATCCCTGAGGGGGAAAAAAACCCTCCTTATATCTGACCTAAAAGGGCCACCCCTAACTTTAAATAGTGCCCCAGAAGTAGAAGCATCCTTTCCATGTTTATCTTGTGAAGACCATTCAGGATCTTAAATATTTCAATCAAATCACACTCATTTGTCCAAACTCATGTGAGAACAAACCCAGTCTGTCCAAAATTTCCCCTAAGTCAACCTGAGAATTCAGGGTAAACTTCCTCTGAACCTTTCCAATATATTTACATCTTTCTTTTAATGGGGAGGTAAGAAGCCATAGTCCAGAAAGGACTACTTCAAAAGTGTGGTATAAGATGAGGAGGCAGAGCCCCTTCCTTATATGAGGAGATCAAAACTTCACACAGCATTGAGATGTGATCTCAACAATGTCATGTATAACTGAAGTGTAATCTCTTTGCTTTTACATTCAATTCGTCTTGTAATAAAGGATATTATGCCATTAATTTTCAGGATTGTGTACAGTACCTGCACACTAACATTTTGGGATTGGTGCAACAGAGCACTCTGCTCCTTGGAATTGTGCAGTTGTTCTCCATTTAAGTAAAACTGCATTTTTTGGCTTTTCCTGCCAAAATGAATAACTTCAAATTATCTCACATTATAATTTTCCTGCTAGAATTTTGTCCACTCACTCAACCTATTTATATCCATTTATGACCTTCTTTAAGACATCTTAACTACATACTTTTCTATCAATCTGTATGTCAAGCGCAACTTTAACAGCCATATCTTTGCTCCCCTCATCTCAGTAATTCATAACTGAAAATGCTACTGTAAAAACCATCTCAAAAGTATACTATGAACCTCTCATCCAGGTACCACTGCCAGACTGATTTTACCAATTTACATATATTGAAGTCACCTATGATTATTGTCATCTTTTTAGCTCCAGCACTCAATGTTATTTGTTATATGCTTTGTCCCACATTGTGGTTACTGTTAGGTCTATAGACCACTTCCATTAATAACTTCCTTCCCATACCAATTCCTCATATCTACCAAAACTGATTCTGCATCATAATCTCCTGAATCAAGGTCATTTCTAATGATTGCACCAACCCTTGAGCAACAATACTACCCCTGAATCTTTACATAGGTTCCTATCCTTCTTGGACATCATATGCACCTTTGACACAACTTTGGCCAATAATTAAACATGGCAGTTAAGCCTTTTTTTTTGAAACATGAAAAACTGGCTTTACTTGGATGAAATATGTTATGTTTGCTAAGGATTTTTGCTTCAGGGTGTGTCGTGCAGAAACAGGAGAATTATGTCAATTTAGTGCCAGCTTATGCCAACCCATGCTTTCTACTATTTCCTTCACACCCACTGAGTTAATTTACCTAATATCAACGATAAGTATTGGAAATCATAGTCCTACATCAAATAGTCTGTGACAACAAGGTGCAGGGCTGTCTGAACACAGCAGGCCAAGCAGCATCATAGGAGCAGAGAGGCTGATGTTTCGGGCCTAGACCCTTCATCAGAAAAGGGGGAGGGGAAGGGGGTTCTGAAATAAATAGGGAGAGAGTGGGAGGCAGATAGAAGATGGATAGAGGAGAGGATAGGTGGAGAGGAAACAAACAGGTCGAAGAGGCGGGGATGGGACCAGTAAAAGTGAGTGTAGGTGGGGAGTTAGGAAGGGGATAGGTCAGTCCAGGGAGGACGGACAGGTAAAGGAGCGGGATGAGGTTAGTCGGTAGGAGATGGAGGTGCGGATTGAGGTGGGAGGAGGGGATAGGTGGGAGGAAGAACAGGTTAGGGAGGCAGGGACAAGCTGGACTGGTTTTGGGATGCGGTAGGGGGAGGGGAGATTCTGAAACTTGTGAAATCCACATTGATACCATTGGGCTGCAGGGTTCCCAAGCGGAATATGAGTTGCTGTTCCTGCAACCTTCGGGTGGCATCGTTGTGGCACTGCAGGAGGCCCAGGATGGACATGTTGTCTGAGGAATGGGAGGGGGAGTTGAAATGGTTCGCGACTGGGAGGTGCAGTTGTTTATTGCGAACCGAGCGTAGGTGTTCTGCAAAGCGGTCCCCGAGCCTCCGCTTGGTTTCCCCGATGTAGAGGTAGCCACACCGGGTACAGCGGATGCAGTATACCACATTGGCAGATGTGCAGGTGAACATCTGCTTGATGTGGAAAGTCTTCTTGGGGCCTGGGATGGGGGTGAGGGAGGAGGTATGGGGGCAGGTGTAGCACTTCCTGCGGTTGCAGGGAAAGTGCCGGGTGTGGTGGAGCTGGAGGGGAGTGTGGAGCGGACAAGGGAGTCACGGAGAGAGTAGTCCCTCCGGAAAGCAGATAAGGGTGGGGAGGGAAAGATGTCTTTGGTGGTGGGGTCGGATTGCAGATGGCGGAAGTGTCGGAGGATGATGCGTTGGATCCGGAGGTTGGTGGGGTGGTACGTGAGGATGAGGGGGATTCTTTATTGGTTCTTATTGCGTGGACGGGGTGTGAGGGATGAGTTGCAGGAGATGTGGGAGACACGGTTGAGGGCGTTCTCGACCACTGATGGGGGGAAGTTACGGTCCTTGAAAAACGAGGACAACTGAGATGTACGGGAGTGGAATGCCTCATCCTGGGAGCAGATGCGGCGGAGGCGAAGGAATTGGGAATAGGGGATAGCATTTTTGCAGGAAGGTGGGTGGGAGGAGGAGTATTCTAGGTAGCTGTGGGAGTCGGTGGGCTTGAAATGAATATCGGTTTCCAGGTGGTTGCCCGATATGGAGACAGAGAGGTCCAGGAAGGGGAGAGAGGTGTTAGAGATGGTCCAGGTAAGCTTAAGGTTGAGGTGGAAGGTGTTAGTGAAGTGGATGAACTGTTCGAGCTCCTCGTGGGAGCACGAGGCGGCGCCGATACAGTCATCAATGTAACGGAGGAAGAGGTGGGGTTTAGGGCCGGTGTAGGTACGGAAGAGGGATTGTTCCACGTAACCTACAAAGAGGCAGGCGTAGCTTGGGCCCATGCGGGTACCCATGGCTACCCCCTTTGTCTGTAGGAAGTGGGAGGAATTGAAAGAGAAGTTGTTGAGTGTGAGGACGAGTTCGGCTAAGCGGATGAGGGTATCAGTGGAGGGGGACTGGTCGGGCCTGCGGGACAGGAAGAAGCGGAGGGCCTTAAGGCCATCTGCATGGGGAATGCAGGTGTAGAGGGACTGGACGTCCATGGTAAAGATGAGGTGTTGGGGACCGGGGAATTGGAAGTTCTGGAGGAGGTGGAGGGCGTGGGTGGTGTCATGGACGTAGGTAGGGAGTTCCTGGACCAAGGGGGAGAAAATGGAGTCTAGATAGTTGGAGATCAGTTCGGTGGGGCAGGAGCAGGCGGAGACAATGGGTCGACCAGGGCATTCAGGTTTGTGGATTTTGGGAAGGAGATAGAAGCAGGCAGCGCGAGGTTGGGGAACGATGAGGTTGGAGGCCGTGGGTGGGAGGTCACCTGAGGTGATGAGGCTGTGGATGGTTTGGGAGATGATGGTTTGGTGCTCAGGGGTGGAGTCATGATCAAGGGGGCGGTAGGACGAGGTGTCGGAGAGTTGGCGTCTGGCCTCGGCGATGTAGAGGTCAGTGCGCCATACTACAACTGCGCCTCCCTTGTCCGCGAGTTTTATGGTGAGGTTGGGATTGGAGCGGAGGGAGCGGAGGGCTGCATGTTCTGCGGGGGAGAGGTTGGAGTGGGTGAGAGGGGTGGAGAGGTTGAGGCGATTGATGTCTCGACGGCAGTTGGAGATGAAGAGGTTGAGGGAGGGTAGGAGGCCATGGGGTGGTGTTCAGGAGGAGGGGGTGTGTTGGAAGCGGGAGAAGGGGTCAGTAGAGGGAGGGTTAGGTTCACGGTTGAAGAAGTAAGCGTGGAGGCGGAGGCGGCGGAAAAACTGCTCTATGTCCAAGCGTGAGCGGTATTCGTTGATCTGTGGGTGGAGGGGGACAAAGGTGAGCCCTTTACTGAGGACTGACCGTTTGTCCTCAGTAAGGGGTAGGTCTGGGGGGATGGCCCTCACACCCCGTCCACGCGAACCAAAAAAGAATCCCCCTCGTCCTCACGTACCACCCCACCAACCTCCGGATCCAACGCATCATCCTCCGACACTTCCGCCATCTGCAATCCGACCCCACCACCAAAGACATCTTTCCCTCCCCACCTTTATCTGCTTTCCGGAGGGACAACTCTCTCCGTGACTCCCTTGTCCGCTCCACACTCCCCTCCAGCTCCACCACACCCGGCACTTTCCCTGCAACCGCAGGAAGTGCTACACCTGCCCCCATACCTCCTCCCTCACCCCCATCCCAGGCCCCAAGAAGACTTTCCACATCAAGCAGATGTTCACCTGCACATCTGCCAATGTGGTATACTGCATCCGCTGTACCCGGTGTGGCTACCTCTACATCGGGGAAACCAAGCGGAGGCTCGGGGACCGCTTTGCAGAACACCTACGCTCGGTTCGCAATAAACAACTGCACCGCCCAGTCGCGGACCATTTCAACTCCCCCTCCCATTCCTCAGACAACATGTCCATCCTGGGCCTCCGGCAGTGCCACAACGATGCCACCCGAAGGTTGCAGGAACAGCAACTCATATTCCGCTTGGGAACCCTGCAGCCCAATGGTATCAATGTGGATTTCACAAGTTTCAGAATCTCCCCTCCCCCTACCGCATCCCAAAACCAGTCCAGCTTGTCCCTGCCTCCCTAACCTGTTCTTCCTCCCACCTATCCCCTCCTCCCACCTCAAGCCGCACCTCCATCTCCTACCGACTAACCTCATCCCGCCCCCTTGACCTGTCCGTCCTCCCTGGACTGACCTATCCCCTTCCTAACTCCCCACCTACACTCACTTTTACTGGCCCCATCCCCGCCTCTTCGACCTGTTTGTTTCCTCTCCACCTATCCTCTCCTCTATCCATCTTCTATCCGCCTCCCACTCTCTCCCTATTTATTTCAGAACCCCCTTCCCCTCCCCCTTTTCTGATGAAGTGTCTAGGCCCGAAACGTCAGCCTCTCTGTTCCTATGATGCTGCTTGGCCTGCTGTGTTCATCCAGCCCTGCACCTTGTTGTCTCGGATTCTCCAGCATCTGCAGTTCCTATTATCTCTGATCAAATAGTCTGTGACTGCTTGTAGCTGTTAATTGAACTGTGAAATTGCAGACATCCTGTTGTGATCTTGGATGGTCATGAAATTAGCCATGCAGCAGTTATCATGTAATGGACGCACTTCGGCTTACATCAACAAGTACAGTGATATAGCAAAAAAATCACATTTGAACACTTTAAGAGTTTTTTTTTCAGAGATTTAAAGGGCAGGATGAGGCCAAATACCTTGTCAGCTTAACTACTCCTCTTGGCAGATCTTCATATATTGTAGAATCCCTACAGTGTGGGAGCAGGCCATTCAGCCCACACTAATCTTCCAAAGAGCATCCCACTCAGCCCACCCCAGGCACTATGGGCAATTTAGCACAGCCAGTCCACCCAACCTGCACATCTTTGGACTGTGGGAGGAAACCGGAGCACCCAGAGAAACCCACACAGACACAGGGAGATTGTGGAAATTGCACACACAGTTACCCAAGGGAGGAATCGAACCCAAGTCCCTGGTGCTGCGAGGCAGCAATGCTAACCACTGAGCCACGGTACTGCCCTTTAACAAGTTTTTCTGACAGTTTTGACGTGTCTGTTTGACGATCCAAATGAACGTGACAGTAACACATTCATTTGTCTACTTATAACAATGACAAAGGGCACCTGACTTACCCCCATAAGTGTCCTGGGACGAGATACCAAGGGATACCTAACCCCTCCAAAGGGTTCCTGGCTAACAAAATCTGACTTTGGTGGAGGCAGCTAATAATTTAACCTGCCAGCTGTCTCCATCAACCACACCATGTGCAAATCCTAACATGACCTATTCCTGTCCCTGTGAAAGTGTAAGTGCCACATTCGAGGGTGGGATGTGACTTCCAAGTCATTGGTTTCATTTCTGATGAGTTTAAATCTAGTTGAGAATCAAAGTTATTACGTTATGCAGTGTGCGTGTACTTGATTTGCTAATTAACTTCGTTGATATTTCATGACTGACCAAGATATGATGAGCTGTGGAAATCAATTCCATATATACTGATATTTGATTATTGACTTAGTTTTAAAATTAATGTAGTTCCACAAAATGGTAAAGAATACTCTGGCTTGCATTCATTCAGTTATCTATTTAAATTAGAAATAGTATGTTTCAAAGGCACTCTGTGTCAACTGGATGTTCCTTGGTAAGCTAACCTATCCATTAAATTCGTACATTGTTTAATTCCATTATAGTCTGATGTTAGCAATGTAGCTTGACTGGCATACGGTAAAAGGTTCTCACTCCTGCATCTGAATAGCAGTTGCATCATATTAAATCACAAAGCAACAAGATATTGTGCTTAGAAAAGTAATAGTAATTGCATTTCATTTGGAGCAATCTGGAAGAAGTTAAGGCAAATAAAAGCAAAGTTTCTCCTTTTTTGAATAATTCTATGGTTGATACAATCAGTCAGAATTTAGTTTACTAAATAGTCACCTTTTAAAGATGCCGAAACAATATTGTGTATGGAATTAAATTAAAATGGAATGTAGTCCATCCACGCATACTCCAAACCCTGCTATGCCCACTGGTTGTGGAAAATCTCAATATCACTGACAGGCACCTAGCAGTTCTTTCAGTGGTAGCTGGGCACAGAGACCAGTCTTGCAGCAACTGTGAAGCTGCCTACCAACATTCTGATGGCTGTTTGTAAACAAGTAGTGCATGTTCATTTGAAAGTCATTGCTTGATAGATATGGGTCAAGATATTGATCTGATACTGAAAGCAATATTCATTAATTGGCACCGTTGATGTTGAATTTCCCAATGAAGTGAAAATGTGAATTTGGATAAACCAGTAGGAGTGTGTCTTTAGCAATTCGCATGGATCTTTGGGGTTACCATACACCAAAATGACAGCATTCTTTTCAACAGGTTATGCACTTCCAACTTTCCCACATCGGCCAGAATGTTGGAAGCCCTGACTGATCTGTTTGTGACAGGCTTCGTCAAACATTACTGTCTTGCTCAAAATAGAGGGGAAATGTTCAGCCCTTATTTCTCAAGAACAGAAGTCAAATTACCATCATGCAAACATTAATGGTCACTTTGCATAAAACCAATAATCATCTGGTGTAATACTCAGTGTAAATTAGATGAGTTTGCTGTTGGATTAAGGATTGGAGATTTATAACCAAGTGGCACCTCATTTATTATTCTCTCTGATAAAGTGGAGCTGCAGCCTCTTATGTCACATGACCTAGATGTTGCTGATCAGTTCCAAGGTCGTTTAGTGGTAATTCCTTTTGAAGATCCTTCAACTAAGCAATACTTATAACACTAACCAATGTTCAAGTCCTCTAGAATGCCAAAAGTTGCTTTACAGCCAAATAATTACTTTAATAAAGTGTAAATGCACTGTCAGCAAGTACAAAAGGCAATACACAAAGTTCCACAGTCATGAGATAAATGATCAGTTAATCTCTTTTTAGTATGCCATTAAACACAGGGCATTAGTGGTTTTTTTGTTTCTCTCCAGCTGGTTATAAATCCTCAAACTCACCACAAAATCAGAAAAAAACCTAGAAAATTCCTTTCTCTTTTTGATTGTCTTATTTGCTTTAAAAATAAATAGTAACAGTAGTTTTTAAACCTTATTATGCAGAGAAATTTTGGCTGGAGGCTAGATCCATTGTGCACACAACTCATACTATTAGGAGAAGCAAGACTAAAATCCACATTTAATGAAACCAAAATGCATTAAATGCATTGTCCATAAACAACACAAAATCCAAAATGTGCCTTTTTTTCTGGTTCTTGTGTGTTTTTACTCTTGTCACTCCATGATTTTTCTTTTATTTTCACTCTGCGACCACCACAAACTTTTGTTATCTCAGTATTCCTCCATTTTTGATTCAATGTTTTTCCTTTTAGTAATACTGTAGTCATTTCCATTTCCTGTCTTTCGCTGTTTTTTTGTTTGTGTCCCACACTCTCCATACCTTCCAGATGCATTGTTTCTTTATGTTTACTTACCTGCATGCAAATATGTTCAAAAATGGAGGGAATCAGAAAGCAGGAAACTATAGGCTAGTTAGCTTAACATCTGTCAACAGGAAAATGTTAGAAGCTATTATTAAAGACATAATAACAGTGCACTTGGATAGGTTCAACGTAATCAGGGAGAGCCAATATTATTTTGTTAAAGGGAAATCATGTTTAACTAATTTACTGGAGTACTTTGAAGAAGTAACTTGTGCTGTAGATAAGGGCGTTGATGTTTGTATTTAGAATTCCAGAAGGCATTTGATAAGGTGATAACATCAGAGGTTATTGTGGAAAATAAAAGTTCATGGTGTAGCAGGTAACATATTGGCATGGACAATTAATTTAAGTTGGATTTTAGTGTACATGAATGTAACTTAATTTTTGTGCTTGTCTTGCAATTCAGTGTTGTTTCTAACAAAGAGATCCTCACAAAAATAGAAGAGCATGACCTGGGTTTCAACACAAAGTGCTTCTTCTCTGAACTGTGGTCAGTGTATGATCTTTGTCATTTCTTAAAAGTTTCTTTTCACTGGCATGAGGTCATGTGGTGCAGTTGCTTACCTCTGGAGCAGAAGCACTGGGGTCAAGTCCCATTTCAAGAATAATGGACAGGGAGGGTGCATTTGTCATGGTGCCAAATACGTGGATTGTCAGACTGTAAATCCTCCCAATATGTCTGATGGTTGGCCTTGAGAGTGTGAGAGTTTTCTGGTCAGCCACCTTGCAGAATGCAATGGCAAACTGCTGCAGTACATAAGAGTGAGCCAGTTCAATGGAAGCTTGACCCTTGAGAATGGAAACAATAGAAAAGACAGACTTATAGCCTGTACCATAAGCAAATACATTACCAATGTGACTACAGTACTACAGTACTACAGTACAGTACTACAACAAAATGAAACAGATTGTGTCTAAATAGGTTAAGGGGTTAATGAATTTAGATTGGACTTTAGTGTAGATGAATATAACTTTATGATTTTGGAACAGCAATCATGGATTAAAACAATGAAAGGTTGTTCTTTGTCAAAACTAGATAAGAACAATTGTTTGTGCAGTTATTGGAATTGGAAACTGGATAACAAATTTTAATCAAACACTTAGCTCCATCTCCAGAATGTTTGATAGTATCTCAAATAAGCATCCAGCCGTCCATCAATAAGCTCTCATCTGGAATATTGCATCAATTGGTTTTGCATTAATTTTAATGACTGACATCACTGTGATGAAGATACTGCTTCAGTTGGTTAGGGAAGTGCCATGTTTAACCAACTGAGGATTGAGGAATGTGATATATGAAGTTGGGAACATGTGTGACTTGGGTGGGTATTTAACTGAGGTGATGGGGATATCGCACAGGATCTTCATGTCTCCTCCTTTGGAAGAGGTCTGTTTGAATTAAGTGCCTAAGAGACAATGGAAGTGACCAATGGTGGGCCTTCCTGCAGGGTGGAGGACCCCACTTGTGGAAACCTTACCATCGACCCCTCGCTCCACCCCCAATCCCCTGGCCATTTGAAGGATGGCAGCTGATCATTGCAGGCAGTCACTGTCGGGAGGGATGGGGGGAGGATTAGCTAACAGTAATGCATCCAGGGAGAGGCCCAAGAGACAGGCCACAGGTGAGTGAGGTCAGAATGGGGGAGTCATGGGGTAGAGGGTGTCAACAGCAATAACAAGAGTGTAACTGTCAGCAGGGTACCTATCCCAATGCCAATGCCTTGATCAATCACTGGCTTTGAATGAGGGATAACCAAGAGAAGTCCACAAGTAGATCTGACAGGGTTGTGGTTTTCTGATTCCCTGCAAGACAAGATGGTCATCTGTTCCTGGTACTTTTTGACTTTGTTTCATAAAGTCTGCTTTCACTGTCAAGAGATCCTGTGGTGCAGTAGCAGGGTGAGGTCAGTAGGTAGGCATTGATCTCTTACTTAAAGGCCTCAGTCGGCAGCGGGGTGGAAAGATAGTCTGTGAGCCTCCCCATCTCAGACGTGATTGAAGCAGAGATAGAATCCCCAAAAGCCACCCTCCTATCTGATCAAATCTGCCTCAAAACTAGTCTCGGGAAGAGCATTGAATTCAATACATTCTAACCTTGGAGGAGAATGTAGAGATGCTGGTATTCCTATGCACCCGCTGTCCATGCTTTTCTCGGTAGTAGAGCTATTTACTGATGAAGAAGCCTAGTTGACTTGCTGCAGCGTATCCCGTAGGCAGAGCATGCAATAGCTATAATACTGCTGTAGTACAGGGACGGGATGTTTAAACACTCCTAAATCCTCAGGAAATGAAGTGCGTGCAATAGAGATCAAGGTGGGAGATTCTATACATGGTTTACATAAAGGATAGATTAGGTGGATCAAGGGTCCTCTTTTCAACTTCCATTTATTTCTTGATTTTTTGTCATTATTCTCTCCATTTTAATAAGAATTAGATACAGATTCATGGATTGTAATTCATCTCAGATCGTAACACTTCTTTCCTAGTCATAGTGCTTCACTGTACAATCTCTCATCAAAACATTTTATTAACATGCAACCATAGAACATAGAACATTGCAGCGCAGTACAGGCCCTTCGGCCCTCGATGTTGCACCGACCTGTGAAACCAATCTGAAGCCCATCTAACCTAAACTATTCCATTATCATCCATATGTTTATCCAATGACCATTTAAATGCCCTTAAATTTGGCGAGTCTACTACTTTTGCAGGCAGGGCATTCCACGACCTTACTACTCTCTGAGTAAAGAACCTACCTCTGACATCTGACCTATATCTATCACCCCTCAGTTTAAAGCTATGTCCCCTCATGCTAGCCACTACCATCCGAGGAGAAAGTCTCCCACTGTCCACCCTATCTAATCCTCTGATCATCTTGTATGTCTCTATTAAGTCACCTCTTAACCTTCTTCTCTCTAACGAAAACAGCCTCAAGTCCCTCAGCCTTTCCTCATAAGACCTTCCCTCCATACCAGGCAACATCCTGGTAAATCTCCTCTGCACCCTTTCCAATGCTTCCACATCCTTCCTATAATGCGGTGACCAGAACTGTACGCAATACTCCAAGTGCGGCCGCACCAGAGTTTTGTACAGCTGCAACATGACCTCATGGCTCCGAAACTCAATCCCTCTACCAATAAAACCTAACACACCGTACGCCTTCTTAACAACCCTATCAACTTTCAGGGATCTATGCGCATGGACACCAAGATCTCTCTGCTCATCCACACTACCAAGAACCTTACCATTAGCCCAGTACTCTGTATTCCTGTTACTCCTTCCAAAGTGAATCACCTCACACTTTTCTGCATTAAACTCCATTTGCCACCTCTCAGCCCAGCTCTGCAGCTTATCTATGTCCCTCTGTAACCTGCAACATCCTTCTGCACTATCCACAACTCCACTGACTTTGGTGTCATCCGCAAATTTACTAACCCATCCTTCTACGCCCTCATCCAGGTCATTTATAAAAATGACAAACCAGCAGTGGCCCCAAAACAGATCCTTGAGGTACAGCACTAGTAACTTAACTCCAGGATGAACATTTCCCATCAACCACCACCCTCTGTCTTCTTACAGCTAGCCAATTTCTGATCCAAACCGCTAAATCACCCTCAATCCCATGCCTCTGTATTTTTTGCAATAGCCTATCATGGGGAACCTTATCAAACGCTTTACTGAAATCCATATACACCACATCAACCGCTTTACCCTCATCCACCTGTTTGGTCACCTTCTCAAAGAACTCAATAAGGTTTGTGAGGCACGACCTACCCTTCACAAAACCGTGTTGACTATCCCTAATCAAATTATTCCTTTCTAGATGATTATAAATCCTATCTCTTATAATCCTTTCCAACACTTTACCCACAACCGAAGTAAGGCTCACTGGTCTATAATTACCAGGGTTGTCTCTACTCCCCTTCTTGAACAAGGGGACAACATTTGCTAGTCTCCAGTCTTCTGGCACTATTCCTGTAGACAATGACGACATAAAGATCAAAGCCAAAGGCTCTGCAATCTCCTCTCTAGCTTCCCAGAGAATCCTAGGATAAATCCCATCCGGCCCAGGGGACTTATCTATTTTCACACCTTCCAGAATTGCTAACACCTCCTCCTTATGAACCTCAATCCCGTGTAGTCTAATAGCCTGTATCTCAGTATTCTCCTCAACAACATTGTCTTTTTCCTATGTGAATACTGACGAAAAATATGCATTTAGCGCCTCTCCTACCTCTTCAGGCTCCACGCACAACTTCCCACTACTGTCCTTGACTGGCCCTAATCTTACTCTAGTCATTCTTTTATTCCTGACATACCTATAGAAAGCTTTAGGGTTTTCCTTGATCCTACCTGCTAAAGATTTCTTGTGTCCCCTCCTGGCTCTTCTTAGCTCTCTCTTTAGGTCCTTCCTGGCTGACTTGTAACTCTCAAGCGCCCTAACTGAGCCTTCACGCCTCATCTCTATATAAGCCTCCTTCTTCCTCTTGACAAGAGATTCAACTTCTTTAGTAAACCACGGTTCCCTCGCTCGACCACTTCCTCCCTGCCTGACAGGTACATACTTCTCAAGGACACGCAGTAGCTGTTCCTTGAACAAGCTCCACATTTCAATTGTGCCCAGCCCCTGCAGTTTCCTTCTCCATCCTATGCATCCTAAATCTTGCCTAATCGCCTCATAATTGCCTTTCCCCCAGCTATAACTCTTGCCTTGCGGTATATACCGATCCCTTTCCATCGCTAAAGTAAACGTAACCGAATTGTGGTCACTATCACCAAAGTGGTCACCTACCTCCAAATCTAACACCTGGCCTGGTTCATTACCCAGTACCAAATCCAATGTGGCCTCGCCTCTTGTTGGCCTATCTACATACTGTGTCAGGAAACCCTCCTGCACACATTGGAAAACTGACCCATCTAAAGTACTCAACCAGCGCCTGCACTAGTTACACGCTGCGTTCCACTGTTGGTCATAGCAACTGCATGGAGAATTTAATGGAGAATTGGTTTGGATGTTGTCAAGAAGAGCCAATCATTACATTTTTTACAGGGAACAATATAATATTATGACCAGTAGCTGTGCATGAAGATAGTATCATTAAGTTTGTTTTTGAAAGAAAGCTTTAAATATTGCGATAACTACTAGTTTTGTGCTTTCAAGATTTTAACATCTCTTAATCAGTATCAAATTAAGATGGGATTGGTGATGCAGCATGCCTTCAAACTGATAGCTAATTAGAACTGCGAAGCATTAAGCCTGCGGTTACAACACAATACAAACGAACACCCTAAATTATTGTCTAAGTCGAGGGTCCATGTCAGCAAAGTAGAGTGAGAATCTACTGTGGTCAAACCTGAGTCTAGATTTACACAATTTCATGGGTATAGTGTAAATGTTACATTAAAGATCAATTTTTGTGAAATAAATATACTGTCCAGAGGAGATTATTTTTAACTGGTGTTTTTATTTTTACACTTTTGCAATCGCCCTTAGCAGGTTCATTGAGTGCAAAATGCTTTTTGTGTAACAACATGGAGATGCACCAGGAGTATGAGGGAGCATCTCTAGATTATCGACTTAATGGCCGGTATAATATCACTTCTTAATGCTAGTACTGACCAGATAGAATCATACAGCATGGAAACAGATCCTTCAGCCCAACTCGAAAAAACATCCCAATCTGACCTCGTCCCATTTGCCAGCATTTGGCCCATATCCCTCTAAGCTCTTCCTATTCATAGACCCATCCAGATGCCTTTTAAATATTGTAATTGTACCAGCCTCCACCACTTCCTCTCGCAGCTTGTTCCATACACACACCACCCTCTTTGTGAAAAAATTACCCCTCAGGTCCTTTTATAAATCTTTCCCCTCTCTAGTTTTGGACTTTCCCACCCCAGGAGAAAGACCTTGGCTATTCATCCTGTTTATGTGTATAAGTCCTGCCCTGGTTTGCTTTACCAAAACGCACCATCTCACATTTATCTAAATTAAATTCCATCTGCCACTCCTCGACCCATTGGCAAATCTGGCCAAGGTCCCGTTGTGCTCTGAGATAATCTTCTTCACTGTCCACTGCACCACCTATTTTGATATCATCTGCAAACTTACAAACCATACCTCCTATATTCACATCCAAATCATTTATATATAAAAATGACAAAAAGCAGTGGACCCAGCATCAATCCTTGTGGCACACCACTGATCACAGGCCTCCAGTCCGACATAGAAGGAAAAAGACTTAATTTCCCATTCTTAAAATAAAGGCTAGCCTAATTTGTTGTTCTTATGTTTCCATTACATTTCACTGTATTGAAATAAAACACCAACCTGTCACATTTTTTTTTGATGCTCAAAACACAGATGGTAATGTTTCTTAAACATTGTTAACTTTAATTTTATTCAAACTGCCATCACAGCATCACTGGCATGTGTAGACTATGAGATAAATGCAGTAAGATAGTGTCGCAGCATTCTGTTCTCTTGATGTGCATCAGCCAGAATTTTTCTTTTTTAAGTGTACACATTTTGCTAAACATTTTTGCATTTGTAACATCAACTGTAGTTCCTGTAGTAATGAGGATTTGGTGCTGCTTACGTTCTATGCATTGCTTTGTCTTTGTGAAGGTGAAGAACACTGTTACAGATGAAAAACAGGGATGTGGAACTAAGCACGATTGTTCTTCCAGACAATTAGCAGAAAACTCCTGTCTGTCATTTTGGCACAATGGGTAAATTGTTATCATTTAGACACTTCCCTCTGCTGAATCATGAGAAGGAGAGAGTATGAATAAAGAAATAGAAACTGAAAGGGACAATGAAGTAACAAAGTAAACAAAATTAAAAGAGTAAGTCCCAAATGCTGAGCAAGAAAGGACACAAAGTCAGGCTCAGACCAAAGTAATGGCAAGAAAAAGAGAGCAAATGAGAAAGCCAAGTAATTTTCAGTTTGCAGACAAGACTAATCCAGCAATAAAAGGTGTCATGAAATATTAAAGAAACACCAGTCTGTCCTCTGAATCACAAGGGTGGGGGCTAAGTCCCATTCCAGTATTTGAGTATAAAAGTTAAGCCTGACACTCCAGAGCAATACTGTGCTGTCAGGGATCTCCTTCAACCCATTTGCCTGCTCAGATGTTTAAATAAAAACCCCATGGCAGTATCTCAGAGGACAGTCATATGTTGCATCTTTTTAACCCTCAACTAGCATCATTCAAACATGTTATACTATCCACTGATCCCAATCCTGCCCTCTCATATTGTCCGTACATATACGGCTCAATTCTAACTCTGAGTGAGTGGAAAGATTTTGAATGAGGTAAAGTCTCGATCCAGAATTTGTTAATATTTGGCAGTAATTACTGTATGGTCATTAACAGGGAGAATAAAGATTGACCTCCCTTCACCCCAAAATATGGGTCCATTGTAGCAAACTACCATTGAGCTAACTGAGCGCTCTTCTAGTCTGGATATTTCCCATTGTTTATTTATACACTACCATCTTTGCATTGTTCCGTGCATTGTAAATTAAAGATGCTCATTTTGTCACTGCTGTTCATCAGTGAGCGAAACATTCTGGGACATCCTGAGTTGCCATATAAATTTATGTGCATACTTTCTTTAAATTAATTGGCCCTGAAATTAGTCTTGGCATATGAAAATATGAATTCACAGCATATGTGTCTGCAATTCCTCTCTCTACTGCATTGTTGGAGATGTCATTCTATTTCATGTAAATAGGTTAATGCCTTAGCTAAATTAATGAAAGAAGAAACCACAAATAAGCCATTAAAAATTGCACCTTAGTACCTCAATATTTGCCAACAAAAGGATAATGGATATGCATGGAACAGGTGGATTAACGATCTTAACCCTTCTCCGTCTTTCACAGTGGTTCTGCTGGTTAGTTTTAAATTTTCCCCTTTTAAGTAGATGCCATGGCCTGTGGTTCTCCTGTTGTAGATAAATTGAAACTGTTCTTCATGATCTACTGTGCAGAATCTCCCAAAGTGGGGGTCAGTACCCTGTGTGGGGTTGCGAGCTGAGGTTTTGGGGTTGCAAACACTGAGGGAATAGTGGCCACCAGGGAGTTGTGACAAAATTATAATAGCTGTCCTCCTACTCGAACGGTTATCACTGATAAGTTGTGACAATTTATCAAGCATTAAACAAGGATAAAAAGTTTGATCTGTCATTCTGTTCCCTTCTTGCTTTTCACTGTTTAATCAATCATGATAATAGTTCTTCTTTTGAGCTTTTCTATCTTACTTCTTCCATGCTCAATAAATATCTTCAATAAAACTTTGATATTAAAAATTATAAAATCAACAAAGCTTCAGAAATATGCAAAATAAATGGGCAGCATGTTTAGAGGTGCAAAATGAGATAAGTGAGTATAACTAATATATTTAATGATTGAGCTTGATTTAATGGTGTGAGCAATGATCAAAGGGTAGCAATGGTGTGATCTGTGATTCCCTGGGATTAATGTGCAACCATTGATTAGTGAGTGTCAGAATGTTGCGGTCAATAATTCAGGAAGTCAGTGGATTAGGTGCATGATGCCAGGTTTGTTGGACATTCAATGCAGGTTCCCATTTGAATGGAAACAGTGATTAACTCTACCCTGAGGCTCAAGCCATCCTGATTTTTGAAAAGCCCCTATCTTCTTATTTTGGAAACAAAATCTTTCGTCAACAGTATCAAGTAGTTTCCTATCTGTTATTGGTCAGGCCTCTTTCCATACTTGCTCTGTATTTATATCAAAACAATTTTTCTTGCTATCAGTGTCAATCTATTTTTATTAAACTCATCTGAATAGTCTAAATCTCCTTGATATTCTCTTTTAAATTTTTATTATTTACATGTAAGGTGAGCAGTTTGAAGTATAATGGTTACATTGACAGCAGTACCAATAACCTCATCGAATAAGGCCTTATTGCAAAACACACATGAATGCACCTTACATTTCGAGTGATCTGAAGTCTGCAGGATTTAAACCACACACCGGAAATAAATCAAGGATTGCAATGGAGGGACTACAAAATCATCCAAATCCTGGAAATCATCACCAATGCCCTTTGCTGTCGACCCTGTTCTGTAGCTTAATATCAATTTGCCTCAAACATGCTCCATGACCGCAAATAGTGCTAAGTTGAGGAAGGATATTTCCATGCTTGGAATTTCCTTGTGACTGGTCTCCTTTCTCCTGAGCTCTCTGGTATATCGATGGCATCCACCAAAGGGTAGGCTTGCATCTCCTCAGAACACTGTCCATTCAAGTCAACCAGAATAATACAATGCAGTGATGTCAGCAGTTGACAAGCACAGCATCTTCTGCCATTCATCCCCTTCTGGCAGCTAAATAAAGCTGATGAAATGACCTTGACTTCTTATTAATTCAGATTAGTCAACAGAGATCAACATTGGTTATCACAGGCACATACACCAGCAAATTGGTGATAGAGCTCACCCCTATTCAGTAAGGAGTCTGGTTCATCAGGAAAAAGCTGGCAAAACAACTGGCACCTACAATTTAAGGCCACAACTCCCAAGGTATTTCTTTGTAAATTTCAGAGCTTACTACACAGTACAGTGTCATGGCAGAAATTTACAAAATGATCCAAGCAAACTGTTTATTGTTCCAACCACGAACATACATTAACTAAAGGAAAGTTTGGGGCTAGTTTTCACTTTGAACGGTGCACAGTATCATACAAGACTGCTCCTGCAACTTACTAACATCAGTGGAATGGAAAATTATCCCCAGTGTAATTGGTACAAATGTTGCTACCTTAAATATATGTACCCTGGTTGACTGTTATTTTTCTTACAATATTCAGCCAAATGTCAGCTCTGGTATTTTCAGCTTTCTGTTGTGCTTGTAACACAAACTGTCCTTTTGGTTGAGCAGAAGAATGCAGAAAGCAACTGAGAACAACAGACTTTTTGTGACTGGACATATTTGCTAGGATTAATGTTGGTATCTAAACACAAATGCCTCTGTCACTGGAATGTGCTGAATGTAAAAGGAAACCTTCAGCATTCTGCAGCTTCAGGCCCTTGTGTGCTGCTCTGCTGTCCTTTTCTGTATAATTAGTTATGATGAAACAACCAACTGTGTTTCAATTTCAAGCATATTGATTGCCTAATTTCTTTAAATTTCAAATCTAGATCCTGCATATTTTGAGGGTGTGGAGGGAATATTAACCTGCAATCAATATTAGCAAGCCTCAAGCATGTCAGTTGTGGCTTAGTGGCACTCTTGTCTCTGAACTGCAAGAGTTTGTGTCCCACTCCAGATCTTGAACAATTTGCAAAACAAATCAAAACTGCAAATATGGTGGAAGTGCTATTCTATTAGAAATGCCTTTTGAATATGACATTAGGAAGATGGGACTCTGGTTTATTCAGATGAATGTTAAAAATTCTGTTTGAAGAAAAACAGGAGATGGTAATTTGGTAATACTGAGCTTGAGTTTTGCTGGAAAAGACATGTCATTGAAGCTTTTCATTTTGCACACATCAGGACAATTCACACAAATGCCAAAAATAATTGCTTGAAAGGAAAATGCTGATTTGGCTGGCAGTGGTTTCTGGTTGTTAGAGGCATTGTCATTGATATTGCAATAGTTAATGCATACTAACCTACAAGCTTCTTGTAATTTTAAACAAGGCCTGTCCAATATTAGGTGTAAATTTACAATTGGACGACTACATCATCCTTATCACTGGAAAAATTATGCTGACGGCCAATCCAGGGTTATCATTTGGTCTCAGTATGGTACACTTGCATGTACTGGAATCTATATATATTAATATACAAGCCCTTGCTGTTTGCAGATGTAAAGAACATGTGCAGTTACACAACAAATTAGGTGACTGCTGTTCTTAGAGCAATCCCTTGACCAAACAGTCTCAGTTTGTTTTGTTTAAAATTTAAATAAAGCTTGGCAGTTAACATTCAGGCACCATTAACTGGTACATTCTCAATGCAAACACCTCTACCATTCAGAGCATTCTTTTCTCGTATCGTATAAATATTGATTTCCCTTAATTTTGGCATTTCTTATGAATTATCCTGATGAGTGCAAGTTGAATAGTTTTGACAATTTTTTTCAACAATATTCTCAGGGGAGTTATTTCTGGTACCCTGGCCAATATCTGCCCCTAAATTGACAATACAGATTATCTGGTTGTTATCACATTGTTAACTGCATTTGTAAATGTCAGTGGAATATGCATAGAAGTGTGTGATGCTCAAACAACTAAAGCTAAAGCAAATCAAAATTATGGGAGAATACATTTTGATCTTCAAGGGCACTGCAGTCATTTTTGTTTAGTTGCTTTGTTTCACAATTATTTACTACTCAAGTTGTGAAAGACTGCATAATGGGTATGAATACCTTTAGATTAAAGTTTTACAAAGCATAGGCCAATGGACAGTTGCTCAACTCCACAAAGCCCAGTGACTTATTCCCGCCCACCACCCCAGTAATCCCTGAATGCAACAACATGTTCAAACAATTGGTTTGTAATTTACTCTACACAGGTAGAAGGAAGACACTATTTTTATTTGCACAGGATTTAAACCTAAGCTTAGATTTTAGGATGGGTGGAGTGTTCTACTGTACATATAATTTTCCATAGCATGCAAGACAACCCCATCTTATCCATCCCAAAAGTCATGCCATGTTTTTAAAATTTGAATTGCTTGCCTTCATTGCTTAGAACATTGACTAAAGGAATTGGGAAGCCACTTTTAGAATACTACGTACAATTCTTATCACCTTTCTATAGAAAGGATGTTGTTAAACTTGAGAGGATGCAGAAAAGATTCATAATGACATTGTCAGGACTGGAGGGTTTGAGATATAGGGACAGGCTGAATAGGCTGGCACTAATTTCCCTGGAGTGTCAAAGGCTGAGGGTTGACCTTTTTAGAGATTTATAAAATCATAAAGGGCATGGGTAGAGTGAATAGCCAAGGTCTTTTTTGTAGGGTGGGCAAATACAAAACTAGAGTGCGTAGGTCTAAGGTGAGAGGGGAAAGATTTAAAAAGGACCTGAGACACACAGAGGGTGGTGTGTGTCTGGAACGAGCTGCCAGAGGCTGGTACAATTATAACATTTAAAAGACATCTGAATGGGTATATGAATAGAAAGTGTTTAGAGGGATGTTGTCAAATGGGACTAGGTCAGATTGGGATGTCTGGCTGGAGAAGACGAGTTGGACCGAAGGGTCAGTTTCCATGCTGTATGACTCTAATCTTTTATTAAAATTATGTTCAGCATAGTGTTAAAATTGTCTGATCCCAGTCCAGAGTTTAGGCTCAAATTGGTGAAACTCTGTCTTCAAGGGGATTCCACTTACAGTCCATTGGTGGGCTGGTTCCAGCATTCAAATTCGAGCAGTATTCGCATTGTAAGAACAATACCAATAGAATGTGAAAGTTTGATGCCCAATGCTTTGATGGTACCAGTGCATTTAAATTGTACTGAGTTTATTCAACAATCAGATATTCTACATGTTATTGGATGAACTTCAAATCCTGAAATAATTGTGATAAGGACACTACTCTTGGAAAGTATTAATTATAGAATTATACATTGTATAATTGTAGAAATGGAGTAGACATTTGCAATCAATTCATTGAGATGTTACTAACATTTTAGTCAAAATTTCAAAATCCAATATAAATAGCATCAATTTTCTTCAGAATATTCTAGCATTTTGTTTTAAACTTGACTTATTTTGACAAACCAGGACCTGTTTGAGAAAAGGCATTGTGTTCAAATAGGGTCATTCATGAGGCAATGTAATAGATATCTTGCTGTTACAATGACAAATTCACGTAAATAAGGGCTGTGTTTGCTTAACAAACAGCATGAGGTTCTCTTTTATTCAGCAGAATAAATGCTAGCCTTAAGTAGTTTAATTATATGAACTGTAAAAATCCGCTGTCTATTCCAATAGTCAAGGTTCTTTTAGCCGCAGTCTTATCAGCATAGAATTCTTCTTTAATCAGCTAAGTAAAGGTTAAAATCATATTGCATGGAAAGTATCAGATAGTACTAGATTACTAAATACTAAAGTTACTCTCGTTATCATGTTCAGCATAAGTCAAGTGTCTTTGGTAAATCAAAAAATCACTATCAGACTGCATAAATTGAGTCTCCAAGTAGTTAATGTCATTATATAGGCTTTGCCTGAAAAAATATACTAAATAATAAAAGTGTGATGCTGTCAGCACTACTGCAAATGAAGCAACTGAAAAGTGATAATATTTTACTTGATGACCATTTTGAATGCAGTATCTCCGTGAGGGAGACTGAGTGGCGGCAAGTATCACAGATGCAATCGGCACATTGTGTACTTTAACTTTTTACTGGCAAACAGGAAATTAAACACAGGTCAAAAGCTGGAATATCCTTCGAAATGATAACCAGCTTGGTTGTTAGTGATGTTGATTTGTGATGAATCCTCTGCTGTGCTGTTATTGATAGTGGAAATACCATCTCCTGAATGTGCAATTTACAAAAAGAAAAACAGTTCTGGCATGAAACAAATGAGACAAAAATAATTTTATTCTAGCCAACAAGTTCTTAAAAAAAACAGTGAGGCTGAAGGCGAGATACCATTTGCGTGTTGCAAAGAGTGAAGCTGAATAAATCAATCTGCAAGTTTTTGAGACCTGAAACTTTTGGTGTATCTCTTAATCCCCTGAATATATTGGCTGATTTGTGTATTAAATACAGCATGCGTCACAAGCTACATGATAACTTTTCCAATTAGACCTATCGCATCAACGTAACAGTTGCCCATATTGCGTTAAGCAGAAAATGCCACTATTCTGTGGAAAGGTTCATCAAGGCAGCAAATCAATAGTTTTTTTTACTGCAAGATGATGAGCAAGCTGAAAGAAAGCAACGCATTATGATGTTCTAATTTGCTGTCTACTACGTGCTCAGAGGAACATATTCATATCTGATCAGTCCCATTATCAGTGAATACTCCATCAAATAAATTAAAATCCTGGTCACATATGTGAATGGGAAGAAGCTGCATTCTGCTTGTCTGGAAAATCAGCCACAATCTGAAGGCAGAGATAACAAGCTGTAGAGCTGGATGAACACAGCAGGCCAAGCAGCATCATAGGAGCAGGAAGGCTGACATTTCA
>NC_063358.1:21839237-21855135 GCF_021869965.1 Rhincodon typus
CTTGTTATCTCAGATTCTCCAGCATCTGCAGTTCCTACTATCTCTGATACAATCTGAAGGCAGTTGTATTTTACACAACAATAACTAAATAAGGACCAAAAATATTAATTTTCTTTGCTATTTAGAAAACTGGTTTGCTGACTGCTGATGGACTTCATAACTAAATATATTTTCACTTGAGCTATTGTCGTTAAAGTCACAAGTAGAACTCTCGCCAGTTACCAGGTTGTTTGTGATTATGTCAAGCGTCAGTGAATTTTTACCCTTAAATTCTAAGGGCTGAGATTTTGCAAAACCATCAAGGCCAGCTTTGCTGAATAATTAGCCTTAAGCCAGTCATGTATCTGTTTTCATTGTGAATGTATTGTATAATCTCATTGATGGTAAGGTTATATTTCAAAGAATACATTTTAGATTTTGCATATTGGTAATATTGGGTCACAATATTTTCCAAGATTAGAAACATTATTTCTAACTTTTTAGTTGCTAAACAATAGGTAAATTTAGGTAATTGGAAAGGTGAAGGCTTTGCTTATGGACAAACTTTGAATATGTTCAGAGATCAGTTTGAGTCAAAGTTTTATTTTAATCTGTGGAATGAAGGATAAGCAAACACAGACTTCACTCTCAATTATGGAACAAAACTTAATTTACATTGTAACTCCATTATTCAGATGATATTTACAATGGATATTTCACGAGAAAATTATATGTATGGAAAATCATTCTTTGCTATCTCCATGACTCACTGTGTTGATTAAAATTGTGGGGATCTTGTAGAGTTAAATAGATACTTTCCACAGCACAAAATAGTCAACCAGCTTGATGCTAAAATTTGAAAGCAAATGGATCAGCTATAGTAAATTTCACCAAGGGCACCACATGGTTTTCATATTAACTTACACTCTCCCAGTGGTTTGAGGATGCTGAGAATTTTAGATGACAATACAAGCCCACCTCAAGAATGTAATTTCACCGCACTGTGGCTGCCGCATGAAGGAGAATATTTTAAATTGGTATGCAGCTGCTCTGTTTTGTGGCAATCTTCTTCCTGTTCCTCTCCTGGGGACTTAACCCCCTTGTTGGGCTTTCGTTTTGTGGCACTTGCAAGGAAACCAAGCACCATCTGCTCTTCACTATCTCATCAGTGAAATCAAGCCTCATACTAAGAGGCCTGAATTGGATAGCCCCTGAAAATAGGTGTGGGGATCACAATTTGCAATGAACCTGAATTTGATTGCACTGCAGCAGCCATGCCACTTCATGTTGCCTGCTCATTCGATTGATCGCTGTATCCAGTCAAATGTGCAGTTGGCTGGATTTATCAGCGGCAGGCAGTGAATACTGTGAATGGCTAGCACCACTGGAACCTAGTCCACAACTCTTAAAGGCGATGTGCATTATGCTTTGAGCAGGTACTGAACCGTGGTTGAAGAGACTCCAAAATGGAACAGTTAGGAAAGTTAAGCTCAAGGATTTTCAGATTCTGCATTGAAGGCCTTGGTGGAGGAGGTGAAAAGGAAGAGGGATATCCTGTATCTCCAGGAGGCCATCCAGACACATGATGAAAAGTTGGTGCGAGCAGATAGCCATGGAGGACAGTGATGAAGCTTGGGCCCCGATGACCTAGTTGCAGAACTGTAAGAAGTTCAGTGACAAGTGTTTAACATCAGTGAATGCATCATCAAATGCCATATGCTACCAACTGTACCAGCAGTCTCTGACAAGTGCTCAGTATTCCACATCTCTTTCAACCATCTTCCAACAACCACTATCAATCAGGACTCTTGTGTAGCATGGATTGCCGTGTCCTGCTCTGTATATCAAGGAGCAAATTTGAAACTTGCCTGAGTAATAACATCGAGCAGTCCTAGTAGAAACTGATAACAAACACAATAAAAACAAAAGATTTGCACTATCTGTGGAAAGGGAAATGTTTAATTTTATCATTTTGTTGAAGGCTGACATACAGGAATAAGGGCAGGCTATTCAGCACCTCCATGCCTTTCTGGTATTTGGAGAGGTCATTGTTGAAACCTTTTCTGTACCCTGTCCAAAGTATTCACATCCTTCTGGTAGTGTGGTGATCAGAACTATGCGCAATATTCCAAGTGTGGCCTAACTAAATTTCTGTAAAGCTGCGTCATAATTTGTCTATCCTTACATTCAGTGCCCCTTCCAATGAAGGCAAGCATGCCATAGGCCTTTTTTACTACCTTACCTACCTGTGCTGCCACCTTCAGTGATCTGTGGACCTGCACACCCAGATCCCTCTGCATATCAATACTCCTAAAGGTTCTGCCATTCACTGTATAATTTCCATCTGTACTTGACCACCTGTACTGGATCATTACAGTCTTGTAGATATTATTAATCAGTTTGTTAAGATATGATGCACATTTGGACCAGGTGAGACTTGAACTCAGACCTCTTGGCCCAGAGGTAGGGACACTACCACAAGAGTCCCAGAGAGTTGGTAGCGACATGATTGAAGGTATGCCTCCAAAGAGACTGAGACCTGAATACAGTGGCCTAGACCACTTGGCCACACCACAACAGAATATTGCCTGTGCCTTTGGGTTGCTAGTCCAGCAGTAAGACCGCTGAGGCAATACCTCTCCCAAATACCCTCACTTAATGATAAACTACCTTCCTCTAAAGCCTGATTAAATGTTCTCCTTTGAGGTTCAGCTAGTTGATCCAGTGAGTTGATGAGTCATGTGGATCAGGAAGTGCCAGGGAAGATTCTGTACTGTCTGTTTGGAGGTCGCTGCTCTCAGCAAGGTAGCAATCATGGTTTATGAAGAAAAAAAATGATTGCTATCCAGTGATTTGGAGCTGTCGGCAAGTGGACAGGAGTGCATTTGCTTGTATTACTGTTATAATTTTCTTTATATATTAAAGAGGCTGCACTTACAAAGGGGTCGAGGTTATGTACCTATACCTTTGTAGGGCCCAGTTTGACCCCTATCTGGTCAGTCCACCTCAGGAAGAATTGATAAGTACTGGAATAGGCGTAGCTGCAGATTCAATAGAACCAACAGGGGTGGCACGGTGACTCAGTGGTTAGCACTGCTGCCTCACAGCACCAGGGACCCTGGTTCAATTCTGTCCTCGGGTGACTGTCTGTGTGGAGTTTGCTCGTTCTCCCAGTGTCAGCGTAGGTTTGCTCCGGTTTCCTCCCACAATCCAAAGATGTGCAGGCTAGGTGGATTGGCCATGCTAAATTGCCCGTAGTGTTCAGGGATGTGTAGATTAGGTGGATTATAGAGGGATGGGTGTGGATGGGATGCTGTCAGGGTCAGTGTAGACTTGTTGGGCCAAAGGGCCAGTTTCCACTCTGTAGGGATTCTATGATTCAGAATGAACCACACCATAACTTGGTACTGTATAGCAAGTGATATTTTGATCAGGATAGCCATTACCTCGCAGAATAGTTTTATTACACGCTATCTCATCATCAAGCTTACACATGAGCAGATGTCAACAGCATTATTCACAAGTTTGCCCTCGCATCTATCTGGAAGTGCGTGGAACTGTCAGAGTCCCAACGTGTATATTGACGTAGGCTCTTAGTAGATAGTAATAGAGAACCAATTAGTTGCAAACTCCACCAATATATCAAGGAAAGGGACCTTATTTGATTGCTTTATTTTCAATATTCATATTGGAAGCATACAAGTGCTAGTAGGTTAATGATCATTTCTATTTGAGTTGCATTTCTCATGGTAACCAACAAAGCAAGAGTTGGGCTTAAATAGAATCTCGTGGCAGCAACATCTGTATTTGTGTACACAGTAAAGTTACTATTGAACTCAACTGCACGAGTCACGAAGTTCATGAGTTGAACACTGAATCAGACACTAGCAGTAAATCTAGATTGACTTTTACTCTATGCCAATATATCATGGTGTCTTCTTGATAGGCACATTAGTAAATAGGCTAGCAATATTGGACATGCTATTGCTCCCTTCATAAGAGTTGTATGGTCTTTGCAAAATTGAAAGAATCCTTCAATGTGTACGAAAAGCGCATATAAAGACTCTATAACTGACACTAAAACTAGATGCACCAACTTAACAACATTTGGCCAATGCATATTGTACAGAGCAAATCACAGGCAAAATAGGGCATAAAGGGCCATCACTTTTGAGTGTTATGTGTGGATACTGTGAACCATGAAACTGAATGCTGTCATAAACCATCTCATGCAGGTTGACACTCTAATGCAAGTCCAACAGTTCCCTCAGCAACTTGGCCTTGGCCTTGCGTTTGGCTGTGCAATCATGTGTAGTGGTAGGTCCTATTGATACAAAATTGGAGCCATCATTAAGCACAGTATGCATTTTGTTGGTATAGTCAAGTTTGTTGAGGATGGCTACTTCAGTCCTTTTAGCTTTATGTTTATCAGGGATTGCTTTTAATATCATGGAGCACCAGACATTCACATTAGTCAATTCAGGCACTTAACAATATACATGTGCCAGATCTGCCAGGTATGCTTTTAGGGTCTCCTCATCCTCATTGAATGCTGGTTTGTAATGAGATAACAACTGGTAATGAAGGAGTTTGAACTCATCAGTACCTCTTCCGATTTAATGCAGCATGAGGACACATCAAAATTGAAACCACGAATGAGAACAAACTCCTGGTTTTCAGTGAGGACATGCTCCAAGGGATTGGTATCTTTAACTATGCTATCCATTCATGTCCAAGTACATTTATATAGTGTAACCCATGAAAGGGCCTATGTCCACCACTTTTGGCTCTGAATGTTTAGCAGTCCAACACCAACTTACCCTGGAAGGGGTAGATGTCTCAAACTATTTAAAGCACAGGTGACATTAGCCATCTCTTGCTGCAGCTTTGCAATAAACCCACAAATGTTTGTCCACCTGCCTCACCTTGCTAATGATGCCTGCATCCTGAGAATTAGCAAAATTTATTTTTAGTAAGGTTTCCATGATTCTCGCTGCCTGAAGAAAGAACTTTGTGCTGCCTTTCAGGAATTTGTGACATCCCAAAGGACTTTGCTGATAAAGAAGTGGTGTAGAATGAGAACTTTGTCTGATTTCTCCCCACCCTTCCTTTTTAGTTATAGTGACTTTAATTGGATGAGCTAAGATCAGCTAACTGAGTGTGGAATTGAACTTGGACCTTTCCTAGCATGCATGATTTAGTGTGACTCCATGTTGTGCATTCACTCAAAACTCTGGAGAGAGCTGCATGCAATGCAACTAATGCAAATTGTTCAAAGATGTTTTTGTTCGCAATGAGCTGGGAGTGTCCTGACCATATTACATTTTGATGAAGGAAATTATAGTGTTGCTTATATGACGTGTAATCTGTTGCCAGAAACACCTGCCACGGAGTTTTATGTTACACATTCAACAGTAAATCAATCCCATTGTTTTATTTCACCGAGCTTGTTGTTTTGGTCCCTTGTCTTAGCTTCAGTTGTGGGTTCCAAGGCTGGATTACTGCTGCTGAGTTTTCACTTCTCTTTACTCAGTGTAAATCGGAAAGTTGGTATTTTATTAGTTAAGTCCACTGCCAAATCAGCCTTTGGAATAATTTGTACCTTGGCATTCCAGTTGGACTGTGGCACTAGGGGTGGTTAGCCACGGTAGAAAAGATAGAAAATATTTTAGAGTCCAGTATTTGTTCTGTAGGATTTCCAGAATGCCTGACCCAGTTCAGTACGGCTTTTTTTTTTGATGTCACAACTTCCCCCACCTGTTTGTGTGTGTCATTCCTCCACTCTCCTCTCCTGCAGGGCATGGTGAACTTTGCATTTGACATTTTTTGTGTATTTTGATCTTTGGAGATAGGGCAAGAATAAGATGATGTTGGACAGGACCAGCAACATCAGGACCAGCAACATCACAAGGAATCCACATGCCTGCTTACCTGAATATATAGGCAAAGGCATGTCTACTTCCTCTTGGTCCAGGACCAATGCTGTGGAGACTTCACTTTACAAAGGAAGCCGTTCATGAACTGTCACATGCCTCAAAGCTGACTCGTAGTGCAACTCAAAGTTGCAGGCCACTGTAAAGTATGCAAATGCCCTGAACATTTCTGCTAAGGGGACCACTGTAAGTTGATACTGAAAATATTGTGTTATATCTCAGAGTAAGTATACCTTTTAAAAACATGCTCAGGATATTATTTCTTTATCATAGCATGTTGTACTGATCCTATACTTCATCCTGCCTCAGATCACTTGAAGCATGGCACTATGCTGGAAGCATAGTCATAGAATCCTGCACAGCATGCTGCTTAATATTAGCCCAGACACTGATGTGCCTGAATAATGTTTATGCATAATAGCTAGTAATAATAATTGATGGATTCTTCAATAGTACAATATCAGTGCACAGCTTCTTATGTTTTGGGAGATAACATAAGCATTGGCAAATCCGGTAAAACAACCTGAAAGAGGCAAACTTACAGTTTTATGGAAGCAGTGAAAATCTATTAAAAGAACTCCAATAACTTGGTTGTAGACACTTGGAAAACTAATGGAAGTCCAAGCAGGCAATAGCTTCATGCTTATTGATCAGGAAGGAAGTGCACTGTGTACATTCAGGAGAGGCTTTGAGCAGAACTGAACAAGATGGAGTAATTCAGAAGGATGACCACCACACAGATTGGGTCCCTTCATTATGCTTGTGTGTGTTTTAATGAAAAATGGAACCATAAGATTATACTTAGATTGAATATGCCTCAAACTTATAGGTTGTCTGCAGAAAATACCAATGCTAAGAGAAGTAAATGCTAAGTTTCATGTGCATAACTTTTTTTCCAAGCTGGATGTGAGTACTGCTGTATTGTTGGCAGAAGCTCACAACATTTCAGGATGATACTGTTTCAACTATGTGACAACTTGGGCTATCATTTATCCAACAGATATTGCAGCAATACATGGATCAGATTATAAAGAATATACCTGGTTGTATTTGCATTGCTAATGGTATTGCAGTTATAGAATCCCTACAGTATGGAAACAGGCCATTCAGCCCAACAAGTCCACACCAATTCTGCAAAGCGCATCACACCCAGACTCACCCCCTACCCTTTCCCTGTAAACTTGTATTTCCCATGGCTAATCTACCTAATTCACACATCCCTGCATACTATGAACAATTTAGCATAGCCAATCCACCTAACCTGCACATCTTTGGACTGTGGGAGGAAACCGGAGGATGCAGCAGAAACCAACACAGACATGGGGAGAATGTGCAAACTCCACACAGACAGTCACCCTGGGGTGGAATCAAACCTGGGTCCCTGGTGCTGTGAGGCAGCAGTGCTAACCACTGAGCCACCGTGCCACCCCAAAGATAAAGACACCGCTGAGTTATCAGTTAAATAAAAGTGCAGCATGACCACAATCTTCACCTACTGGTGATGGCAGCATGACAACATGAATTGATATTTAACAGCACAAAAGTCCAAAGTCAGTGTCGGCCAGATCAGCTTCTGTGACACTGTCTGATTTGTTTTTATTTTATTGCTATATATACCCTAGTTTGTGGGCAATATACCTCTACTGAGAGATTGCTCAAGAAGATGGCTCCTGTGGATAGCTGAGTTGATATTAAGTGATTATGTGTCATAGGAAGATGTTATCACCTGTATGGAACAATGAATTGTTAAAAAAAGCTGTTGGATATTACAATACCATGCCATCTACACCCATCATTTTATGTTATGGGAGATAACATAGCATCATTACGTCAGGTAAAATCTGTTTTTTCTTCATTCACTCATAAGATGTGGGTGTTGCCGGTTGGGCAAGCATTTATTACCTATCCCTAGCTGCTCTCAAAAAGGTGGTGAGCTGCTGCTTTGAACTGCTGTGGGTAGACCCACAGTGCTGTTAGGGAGACAATTTCAGGATTTTGACCCAGCAACACTGAAGGAATAGTGATACATTTCCAAGCCAGAATGGTGGGTGGCTTGGAAGGGAACTTGCAGGTGATGGTGTTCCCATGTATCTGTTGCCTTTGTCCTTCTAGATGGAAGTGGTCCTGAGTTTGGAAGGTGCTGTCTAAGAAGCTTTGGCACGTTCCTGCAGTGCAGCTTGTAGCCGGTGCACACTGCTGCTACTGAGTGTGGTGAAGGGAGTGGATGTTTGTGGATGTGGATTAAAAAATTTCATCTGTAATGTGATCATAACACTATCATTGTCCGTCTCATTCACCAATGACTTTTAGGAAAGGGAATCCATGGTTCTTCCCGATCTGGCCAATGTAATTCCAGACCCATTTGAATGTGGTTGACAATGTGGTTGTGGTTAACTGCTCTCTGAAATGGCTTAGCAAACCACTCAGTTCAAAGGGTTTCTGTGCTGTATGACTCTATGAATATTAGAGATGGGCAACAAATGCTGGCCTGGCCAGTGATAAGTCCTATAAAATTAATGAGTAAAACAAAAGCACATTGCTAATCTTGATGCACACTCACATGTTTATAGAGCCATGGATTTGTGTGTGTTCCAGCTTATAATTTCTGCTGCTGTGCTGCAATTTACTCGGGAAAGAGTCCAGAGTTCAAATGTTTGTTCCATTTACACAGGTTTGTTTGCTGAATCAGCTGTCTGAGCTTCTGATATGGAAGGCAATACCAGTTAAATAAAAGTACAATTTAACAACAAAAACTTGCATTTACATTGCATTTTATAGCAGACTAAAAATGCCCCAAAATTGTTGAGGTAAACACTTCAGCAAATTTAGTTCGGATTGTGCATCCTCAGCAAATTGTTCCCAAATATATCCTTAATATTGGGTTCATATGAACAAAGAAAGTTCCAAAGGATAATTGGTTAAAACCTGGCTCAAAGGCAAGACAACAATCTAGAGGTACCCTCATGTTTTCATTCATTCATGGGACATGGTCATTGCTGTCCATTATTGTCTAACAGTAATTGCCTGTGAGAAGATTGTGATGAATCACTGCAGCTCCATGTTTTGTAGATTTAACCACAGTGCAGTTAGGGATGGAGTTCCAGGCTATTAACCCAGTGAATTGTAGCAGCGGCAATGTAGTTCCACTTCGGGAGGGTATGTGGCTTAGAGGGGAAACTGTAGCTGGCAGTGTTCCTATGTATCTGCTGACCTTGTCCTTCTAGATGGTAGAAGTTACAGGTTTGGAAGGTGCTGTCTGAGGAGCCTTGGTGAGTTGTTACAGTGCATTTTATAGATGATACAGACAGCTACTACTGAGTGTCGGTGGTAAAGTGAGTACATGTTGAAACTATTGACTCCAGGTTTTCTAGGGCCTTACCCCGTGTCACACAAAGTCAAATGCTGCCTCGATGTCAACAGCAGTGACCTTCCCTCCCTTCTTGTGTTTGGCTCTTCAGTTCCCGTTCAGACCACAATTGTCATGAGCTCAGCAGCAGAGTACAACCCGAACTGAATATTAGAGAACAGGTTAATGCTGAGAAAATCCCAATTGACAGCATTTGACAACACTTCATCCATTTAAGAAGTGTGGGTAGGCTTCTAATGTTGCTGGCTGAATGCGAGGTAGAGAGCTCTGGAGCCTCAACAAACCCAGCTGGGAGCTGCAGTGAAAGCTCAGTGCGAGAGGGTGCAGAGATAAATTTAAGAAGATAAATATCAAAAGGGACTGTGTCAATAGGTAGCTCCTAATGAACCAATGGGGTGCCTTGGCTGCCTGTCAGCCCCTAAGGGGTGTGGAACCTTAGGCTCTGACAGCATCTCAGTCTGCTGCAGAAAGGCTGATTCCAATGGAACTGACAGCTTCTCGGCAGGTGAGGCCACTCCATTCCCCAAATGCTTGCCATCCTGGCCTGCTGACCCTAGTGAGGTCCTGAAATACTTCAATTGCCTGCCTCCTTCCATTTGGCAGCATCCAAACCTACCACTGGGAAACATCCTCAGCAGCAGAATGGCACCATAGAGTGCCATCCTGGCTTGGCTCCCCACTATTTTCCTGGGTAAGTGAATTCTCTCATCTCTAGTGCACACAATATTAAATAAAAAATTCCCCTGAAGAAACAAGGAACTAAGAAATAGAAGCAGGAATAGGCCAAACGATCACTCGAGACTGTTCCAGTGTTCAAACACTTCATGGACAATCTTCAACTTCAACTCCAATTCCCACCTGACCACCTATATTCTTCGATTCTCTTGGTGCCAAAATGCATCGCTGTCAATCTTAAATTTACCCAATAACTCAGCATCCGAGTGATCTCAGCTAGAGTTCCAAAGATTCACAACCCTCATGTTCAGGCCAAAATAGCAGGCTTGTTATCCTGACTTTAATTCAATAAAACAGATGTGATTTTTCTCTGATTGTGAGTGGGATGGGGACATTAAAGTGTGAGAAATCAGCATCCCATTCCCCATTTCTAGCTTGAATTAAAATTTCAAATAATATAGACCTATTCTACTTAATCTCTTCATGGGACAGTCCTCCCAACAGCAAGAAATGTAATTTATTTTACCTTTTTTTTAAGAAAAGGCAACAAGGCAGGAATGGGGGGTAAAGATCATTGGCTTGCTCAGGGACATAATTTGATATAACTAAAACCTATCCACTTCAGTAAAGGAAGAAAATGACACTAGACTATCTGCAACACTAATTGCATAGCGTAGTAAAACTTTGGTACTGAATGAGATCCTTTGGTACTTTAGCAAATTCTATTCAAAGCTAATCACAAGAACACAACTAAGAATGACCCATTGAGCCTGTTGTGCCATTCAATACAATTGTAATGGATTTTGAGCTGAAATTCTACTTTAGCACCTGCTCCCCAGATCCTTCAACCCCTTGAAGGACCAAAAGTCTGACTTAACCCTTTTTTTTTGAAAGCATATTCAGCAATGATGTGTCCAGAACACCCCAAGATAGAGAATTCCAAAGATCTGCAATCCTCCAAGTTAAATCATTTTTCCTCATCTCAGTCCTAACTAATCCTGAGATTACTTGTGCTTTTGTTTTCAATGAACAGGAAATCTGTTTCTGTATCTATTCAATGACATTGAATCAGAATCCTGTATGTTTCAATAGGATCACCTCGCATTCTTCTAAACTCCAGAGGGTATTGATCCAATTTACTCAGGCTTTCATCAAGGGATAACTTCTTCCCATGGACTAATTTGTTGTATTGCCTCCCATGCAGGAAACCAGTCACTGGAGGTAATATTACTGGTAATATTGACATTGATAGGTGAACAGTCAGCCTCACAATCCTTAATTTTCCAGTTTGGTTGAGATTCTGTAGTTCTGTTTCCTTTTGACTGGGATTGATTTACAGCATTAAGGGTGAGAGAGAATCCTTTTTATTTTCTGTTTCCTTTTTAACTGGTTTGCACCACTCTGATCTAAAGAGGTTTTTTTTACCTGCATCACAGATAACTAAAATTTCTTTCCCTAACTATGATCTTCTTAGCATACTAATGCTTGAGCCCAGGATAATGTACATAAGAATGTTCAGTTCTACTAATCCATGACTGTAGAGTTGAAACAAGCTTCTTAACTCCTTTTTTGTTTCTTATTCCTGGAGGGTAAAACAGACATATCATCAAGAAGTGAGTTTCTGCTGAAGGTAAAAAATAGTCAGCCTGCCTCATTATCTCTTTGAATTCAGTCTCTCCTTGGTTGAAAATTCCCTGTAAATTACTTACGTAACATTCAGTTGGCTTTAGACGGGACTTGACCAGATGGTCACTGAACATAAATCCTCAATTTTTCAGTAGCAGTCTTTCCTGCAAAAACATTCTGAATTTAAAAGTTTAAAAAAAAACTTTTAAATACTTTGGGGCTCAGATCCATAGTCAATTGCAATCTATTTACAATTACTTAATATGAGACATTCCCAGGCAACAGCAAGAGAGAAAAGGTTTTGTTTGCATCGAAGAATTTAGGCTGGATTTGAATTTAGTTTTAGGAGTTACAGAACAATCTTTTGGATCAGATGATAATTGATATCTATAATATGATCAAAATCTTATGACATGTAGTTCTAGTCTCGCTGGTTCCGGAATGCCTTCTGTGGAATGTGATTCATCATGGTTAAGCAATACAGATTATAATGTTGAAAGCTGTTAACATTTCAGGCTAATATTAGATTGATATTCTGATTACCCTCCTGGAAACTTTATTTCCTTGTCAGTTTTTCTCTAAAGCAATTCACTAACATTTTTGGATGGTAAGTCAATGGAAGTATAGGTGGTCAATTGTCTGCAGATATGGGTGAACCAATAGACCATACAACTTTCAATTTATAGGGGCTAGATTTGTGGGATTCTAAACTCATAGCTAATTTCCCCAAACTTTTACCTCAGAGCTAAAACATTTGTGCATGCTACACATTATATGCAAATTAAAACTATGATGCACTGTGCACATGCTGGGTAGTAATTCTGTAGCAGTGGTGTTCTAAAGGTATAAAAGCAGTATTCCCCTTCTATCTATCCCATCTAAGTGTGGGACTGGAAGAGGTCAATATCAAGTCAGATATTGTCTTCGCCAAACCCAAGATAGACCACAGAATAAATGGTCTATGTGGCCTGACTCCAGCATTCAAAAGACTCTATTCAACTATAAGGACCATCTCTTCACTATATATCCCTAGGCATTTTGTACATCACATGTCCTTTTTTTGGCTGTTCTATATTTAAGCAGTAAATTATTGTTTGCAGAATACTTGATGAGACATATCAGTAGGAATAAAATGTTAATATGAGAAATGGTCACCAATAAGTGGTTTTGTGCTAAAGCAAGACTTGACTCAGGCTTTTATAAACTGAAAGTGATTCAGTAGGTTTAATCCTGAATTCTGATTTACTTTTGCTGGTGTGCAAAACAAAGTGGCTGAAGATGTAGGTACAAGGTTTTTAATTCAATAGTAGGTAAAATAACTTCACAGAGGCTGGTATCCTGTTACCAAGTCACCCTTTATTTACACGTGGAAAGTCCTTGATGCTGATCCAGCTCCCTCAGAGCCAGCTGTCAGAGTGAACAGAACCTCCGATACTCCTGTTTATATCTGTCAGCCAGGGCTCCCTGATTGGACCACGTTAATCTGGTCCAATCAGAGCACTCATATTATATGAGGTCCACCTGGCTGACCTCATCATAATTACTACAGTAGGTTCAGTAGCGAGCAGGAGAAATGTCAGCTCATTTGTTTGAGTTCAGCTGTGATGCCTGTTTTTACACAGGGTGTATGCGATAGAAACAAGGCACCATCAGGGCTGTGATGAAATACTTTCCATTTGCCTGGATGAGTTTGCAACAACAATCTTAAAAACTCAACACCACCCCTGACAAAGTAGTAGCAACTTTTTTGACACCTAACCTACCACCTTCAACATTCATTCCTCTCACCACAGATGCATGGTGCAGGAGAGTGTAACAGCCAGTGGATGCACTGCAACAACTCCTTCATCAGCAAATTCCAAACTTGTAGCCTCTACCACATAGAATGACAAGGCCAGCAGATGAGAACACATGGGAACAGGAAGTATTTACACCCGAAGGACTGCAATGGATTGAGAAAGCAGCCTACCACCATAATCTAAATGGCAATTAATGATGGGAAATAAATGCTGGCCCGGCCAGCGACACCCACTCCCGTATATGAATAATGAAAATCCATCAGCCTAACACTTACGTATCAGTGTTTATGTACCGTTCCAGACTCCTCCCATTTCTTCTCATCTAAATTAGCCATTATAACCATCAATTCCTTACCCCTCAGATTCTTGTCTAGCTCCCCCTTAACTGTGTCTGTACCACTTGCTTCCCCTCATCTAAATTCCCTTTTAGATTTATTGGAAATCGCCTCTAACTATGCTCTTTCACTCAAGAGGAACCGTTCTCTCTGTATCCACTCTAACAAAACCTTTCATAATTTTGAATGCCTCTATTAGGTCACCCCCTCCAGCTTCTTCAAGAGTGAGAAGTATACTGAAGCATTTGCAGTAAGATCTGTGATAAATTTTTTGCATCCTCTCCAGTGCCTCCATAAACTTTTTATAATATTGTGTAAGATTATAAGAAATGTGGCCTCACCAAAGTTTGCTACAGGTTTAGCACACCTTCCCTACTTCTCAATTTACCCGTTTATAAATAAAGCCTGGTGCTTGGTTGTTTTTTTAATAGCCCTGCTAATCTATGGCAGAACTTATAATGGTTTGTGTATTTGTGCTGTAAGATCCCTTTGTTCTTCTATTCCACCTAGACTTGCAGCTTCCAAGTTATGAGTGACTTCCTTATTCTTCCAACCAAAATGTACTATTTGTCATTTGTCTGCATTAAACTTTTATTTGCTGATTATTTGACTGTTCTGAGCGTTTTGTTAGTGTGCTGGTGTAATTTCTTGTGGTCCTCCTTGCCATTGACTGTAGTCTCCATTTAGAATAATCCACAAAAAGTATAAATTGTAATTTTGATTCCAAAATCTAACTCAATGCAAATTGTGAAAGCAGGGATCCAGCACTGATGTTGTGGAACACCACTTCCCATACTTGAAGCTAACGAGTTAAATAACGCCACAGAGGCTGATATCCCTTCACCCCAAGTCATCCTTTATTTCCACGTGGAGAGTCTTTGTCACTGATCCAACTTTCTCAGAGTCAGCTCTGAGTGAACAGCTTCTTGATTAGGCCTGGTCCAATCAGGGAACTCATTCTGAAGTCCACCTGGCTGAACTCATTACAGTCACTACAACTAATATCCATTCTGTGACCAGTTTCTTGATTCCACATTTGCAAAAGGCCCTTTGAATATCAAGGTAAATTGCATTACCAAAGTCTACACTCTCTATTACCACCTCGAAATAATAAGTAAGATTGATGAAGCAAGATTTTCCCTTTTGAAATCCATCCTGTATATCATTATTGTATCTCACATTTTTAGGTCTTCTAATCACACCTTCCTGGTAAGCTAACTTGTCTATAGTTCACAGGGTATGTCCTGAATCCCTCCTCCCCTTTGTAAATATAGGAATTACATTAGCTAACTGCCAGACCTCTCTTTGCTTTAACAAAATAGTAATTTGCGTAATATTGCCTCTCCTCCAGTTTATTCACAAATATGCAGATGTAATTCATCTGTGGGATCTCCTTGAATTATTGACATAGGACTTGTGTCCTATCATCACTGTAGAGTGTAATTAGTTATGGTTATTGTTGTCTAGATGTTTGTTTTGTTACTTCACTTAGTGTCTCTGGTTTAATTCCCATTACGAGATTGAATGCTGAATATTCCCTTTTTGACATAGTGAGGTAGAAAATGGTCTTGATTACATAAAAGGAATTCCATTCTGTGTTTCCCCTTTCAGCTCTAACTATGCCATGCTGAATAGGCTTCCAGTGTTCACTGTCTAGCCTCACATTTGAAGGAAGGTCACTTGGGCCTGGTTATAAAAGACTTCCAGACCCCTGCAAGCAAAACTCTCATCTTGAGAAGCAATCAACAGACAAGGATGGAGAAAGTAGAAGAGAAAGTAAAGTGTCCCCCTTATTTCAATGCTCATTGTTAATTTGTCAGGGAGAAGTGGAAAATGGTTGGATGTAAAGAGCAATGATTTTCTGATATAGCATCAAGACAACTGCAATATTCTTAATGATGAAATTCCGCATGTTGACCTGCCCATGTTTCCTGGGTGATCAAACACTGAGCCTACAAACATTGGGCTCTTAAAATCTGATACAGATTTCAGCAATCCAAAGTAAATCAATGGTTTTGTTTTATTGTCAGAGCTGTGTCGGAACATGTACAGTATAATTAAATCATAGGTGGTGTCCTTGATCACATACTGCTATACAATGCAGTGACTAGCTATTTACTCATTATTACAGAGATAACAAGGTGTAGAGCTGGATGAACACAACAGGCCAAGCAGCATCATAGG
>NC_063358.1:21855535-21973519 GCF_021869965.1 Rhincodon typus
CTGATGAAGGATCTAGGCCCGAAACGTCAGCCTCTCTGCTCCTATGATGCTGCTTGGCCTGCTGTGTTCATCCAGCCCTGCACCTTGTAGCCTGTATTTTAACTTGTTCTGCTGGTTCTTATACAAAAATTGAGCTATTCCAGTTCCCCAACAATTATTGCCCTGGAGATTTAGTTCCCTAATTTTGTGAATAGCAATTCATGGAACCATTTGATGCATGGTTGCATATTGGGAATTGTACCTCACCGGCTTGAATATTTGTAGCTATATGGGCCTACAGTTCCATGAGCTTGAAGTTCAAGCTTCTAACACAGGCGTCTGGTTGAAAATAGTGACCAAACATGCTGTTACGTAATTAACTTCACTTGTTGGATGTTCAATTTTATGCATCTTTATAATGTTATGTCTCATTCTTGGTAACAGGTGCATTAAGTGGAAAAACAAAGATGAACTAAAGGCCTTGTAAACAATAAAAAAATGATTTAACATTGTCATTATTTTTGGTATCTGCCTCTTGATGTCCATTTTGACTACTGTTATTTGAAACACCCATGTTTGGCAGTTTTTGTTCTGCTTTCAGTTGGCTGATGTGTATGTTACTTATTGGTCCAGTTATCATTTATTGCTGTTTATGTCTGAAATTTTCTATTCCATCAACTTCAACAATTTGCATGTACAAATATCTGGCTCCTCCATAAAGATCCCAAAACCTATTTTGCTATGACAACTTCACTAGAAGTGAACGATATTTCCACCACAGAACTATTTTTTAAAAAAAGAGGGAAGGAGGAAACAGGGAATTATAGATCGCTTAGCCTAATATCTGTTGCAGGAAAAATGCTACAATATGTTTAAGGATATGAGAATAGCAACTTAGAAAAGACCAATGGGATTGGACAAAGTCAGCATGGATTTATGAAAGGAAAATTATGTTTGACAAGCCCACTGAAATTTTTTGAGGATATAACGAATAGAATACATAAGGGAGAATCAGTGAGTGTGGTATATTTGGGCTTTTGAAAAGCTTTTGATGTAGTCTCACGAGGTTATATTGCAAAATGAAAGCACATTGGATTTGGGCTTATACACTGGTATGGAATGAGAATTTGGCTAGCAGATAGGAAACGGAGAGGGAAAATTAATTGGTCTTTTTTTGGAGTGGAATGTTGTGACAAATTGAGTATCATAGGGATCAGTGCTTGGGCCCCAGGTATTCACAATACTTATCAATAATTTAGATTAGGCAATCAAATGTAATATTTCCAAGTTTGCTGATAACAAAGCTAGGTGAGCTTGAGTAGTGAGTTCAAAGTACAGAGCCATCAAAATAATTTTGATAAGTTGAGTGGTTGGGCAAATGCATGGTAGATAGAATATTACATGGATAATTTTAAAGTTATCCACTTTGGTAGAAAAAAATTGCAGAGTATTAATTAAATGATGATAAATTGGGAAATGTTGATGTAGAAAGGAACCTGAGTGCCCTTATACTGCTGTAACTAAAAGAAAACATGCAGGATGGCAAATGATATGTTGGCCAATAATGTGAGAGTGTTTGAGTACTGGAGCAAGAATATATTACTGGAGTTATAGAGGGTCCTGTTGAGCCAACATCTGAAGTGTTATGTACAGTTTCAGCCATCTTACCTAAGATACACTTGCCTTAGAGGGAATTCAGCAAAGTTTCACCAGACTGATCCTTGGAATGGCAGGTTTGTTATATGATGAGATTTACCGTACTAGGCCTGCACTTGTGAAGGATGAGAGGAATGTATAAAATTCTGACAGGGGTGAATAGACTGGATGCAGGGATCGTGTTTTCTCTGGCTAGCAGTCTGGAACACAGACTCATAACGCAGGGTAGACTATTTTAGACTGAACAGGGAGAGATTTCTTCACTCAGAGCATGGTGTACCTGCAGAATTCTCTACTATTGAATGTTGTGGAGGTATAGTCACTCAATTTGTTTACAAAAAAGATTTTTAGAGACTAAAGGTGTTGTGTGACATGAGAAGAGAGCCCGAGTATGGTATTAAGATGCAAAATCTGCCATGATCATGTTGAAAGGTGGAATGGACTCGATGGGCCTGATCCTATTCTCTATGATTCTAATAAAGTTGGGGAGCAATTTCTGAAGAAATTCCCATACATGCACCAGTTGGGGAAAAACTTCTAATGTCACTTTAGGGATTAATTGTTGATGATAAAAGCGTTTACTTTGGAAAGCACTTTATAACCTATTGAAAGAAACTAAAACAATATAATTGCATACCTTTCCATTTGAATACTACTTTTTAAGGTCCATCAAATGTTCGCAAGACCTCTGGCAAATTGAAGTCTGTATGTCTATGATTGGATTTTGATGCTTGCTGTTCACAGGATTATGTGGGTCAAATTGGCTACATTAGTTGGCCCCAGGAATGAATGGAAAGTACACAATGGTCTAAGTACCATAGACAGACATTTTTATGGGTGTCAATGTTCTGATGGCTGTTGCAGAGTCTTTGCATTATTCTGTTCAACAGTGGCATCAACTCCCAACTGGCCAAGTGTTAATTTCCTATGCAAACTGCTGGGGAGCCAATATTTAGGTGTAAAATGTTACTTTAAGAGCAAGATTTTCCAGTAATTGAGTCAGCTAAGTTTGTTTAAGATCTCTGTTTCAGAAATGTTTTTTTTAATTACAACAGATGATGTATTGTGTTTGGTCAGATTACTAGCAATGTAACAGCATGAAACTTCTATGGATAGAGATGACATATTTCACTTGTAGATCAGCATTTCCAAACCATCATTGTCATTAATCCTGCCCCAAATTTGGAACTTGTGCATTGCCTGGATGTGATTGGAGTGTGGAGTTATTGTTATTGTTATGTATATTGGCCTGGATGCCTGTCCCTTGTAATTGGCAAGCAGTATCATCAATGATGTACCATTACAATCAGACAGGAAAAGTACATGCACTACGTTTGTCAAAGTCCTCTTGGACTATTAGGAATTATTTTTGAAGGTACCTTTTAGGATCCTACTGATGGAATGCAGCCATGTGTTTTTTGTACCACAAGATGACAGTGGTGGATAATTCCAGTGCACGTGTGTCTTTGTGATTTATTGTGTGTCATTTGTTTTGCATACAAAGTGATCCAAACCCCAAATTGTTAAACAATTGACTCCTATTTGCACCTTTTGGTTTGAATTTTACAATGGCACTTATATTGCTGTAAACTGTAAGGCTAGAAAATGGAATGAGGCTCCACATTTCCTTGTTGATTCTTTCTGTCTGGACTAAGGATTGTCAGACACAGACTCCAAATGGACCTTTTCAGAGTTAGGAGAAACTGGCCGGCAGAAAGGGAAAGTGGAGGGCAGAGATCAGAACCTTGGGTGCAAACGATTTTGACAAGCCATTTTAATTCTTAAGCCCAATAATATTTGAATCCTGTGAAAAAATATTTGGCACCTAAAACAGGCTCACCACTAATACCTGGTTTTGTTTTTCTTTTTGCCAGTGACGATCAGCATGACGGTCAACACCACAAAAAAAGAAAACATCACATCGATGGCCACAAAATCCCCTGAAGAAATTCTGTACCAGAGTAAGTATGGAACTTACTGCTTGTAACTTCCTTTTCCTATTGTAAATTGGTTTATGTGGAGAAATAGTGTAGGCTGATAATTAATGAGCTTCCAAGTTTAACTCTGCAGAATAATTGGCGAATAAATTGCTTATTTGTACAACAAAGAGGGGAGGAGAGTTTTCCTAATGATTCAGTCACCAGCCTATTGTGAAGCTGAATCAAGCAAACCAAAAGTCTCCACGTTCTATCCTATACTGCATGGTCTTGTCTTAGGCAAAGGGGGCACTAATGTCAAAGAGACAGGAGGAGGCCAATCAGCACCTCTATCCTGCAGTACTATTTAATTCGCTCGTTGCTGACCTGAATCTTAAGTTATTCATCTGCCCTATTCCGCATACCTTAACATCATTACACACATAATCTATCAGTCTCAAATTAGATATTTTCAGTTGGTACCCTGCCTCCAATCACACTTTGTGACGAATCATCCCTGAAAGGTCCTGCTGGATTTTAAGGTTATGTCCCCTTGTTGTAGACTCATCTGTCAAAAGAAATGGTTTATCAATTTTTATTCTCAAGATCTTAAATCATTTTCATTACTATGTTTTATTCATTCGTGGAAATGTGAGCACTGCTGACAGGGCCAGTATTTAATGCCTGTCCCACTTGGCCTGGAGAAGGTGTTGGTGAGCTACTTCTTGAACTGCTGCAGTCCATTTGCTATAAGAAGACGCACAATGTCAGTTGATGCTAGGTGGTCATCTGGTTTTATTCCTTTTGGCTTTTCCAGCGATTGATACAATTGAGTGAAATGGCCTGGCAGGCCAGAGGGCAGTTAAGAGTCAACTGTATTACAGTGGCTCTGGAGTCCCATGTAGACCAAGTGAGGTAGGGATAGCAGTTTTCCTTCCCTACAGGACGTTAGGGAACCAGATGGGTTTTTAATGATAACCAACAATGGTTTCAAGATCATCAGTAGACATTTAATTCCAGATTTCTATTGAATTTAAATCCTACCATCTGCTGTAGTAGGATTCAAACCCAGCTTATTAGTCCAGCAACAATATCTTTAGGCTATCCTCTCCCATATGTCACCTCTTTATTTTCTAAACTGAAGGAAATAGAAGGTAAGTCAATACAATCTATCTTCAAAATGTAATCCTTTTAGCTCGGGTTTAATTATAATATTTTTGTGCTGCAGCCACTTCAAGGCTAATATTTCCTTGTAATGTGCAAATAACTACAAATAACTCCAATACCAATCGGAAAAGGAGAGAAAGGAATGTTTCTTGTTTTTTATAACCAGAAGTGCTATTGCACACAACTGTACGGCTTTCCCACCACCAAATCACCATGACATTTTTTTTCAGCTTTTAACTATCGACTGCCACCATTAAATCACCCGTGTAGCCAACTCAGAAATGTTTCTGCTCATTGCTATTAATAAATTTTCTGCTGAGGTGCATGTTAATTCAGTCAAATACTCTGCCAGCACTAATTTATCTAGACTAACCTGTGAAACTGCTTGCTTGGCCAAGGTGTTGGAGGGCTAATGGTAACTACAGAGCTACAACCCACATGACTTGGCACCTGTACCCCAATATGAGTCAGTACCTATATCCAACCATCTTGCATAGAGTACAAGAGAAACTTTGAACCAGCATGGGGGAGGGTGAGAGAATGTCTAAATAATATCCATAGGAAACAATAGATGCAGTGGAACATGTTTAAGTGCCAATTTGTTCTAACTGCCTCCTTTATGAATAGGGCTTTTTTTAAACTTGAATACACAATTTACCATTCATCAGTAACTGGCTGAATTCCAGGTAATTAAATCGTAGAAAGGAATAAAGTGCACCTTTTTGATTTGAAAATAAATCTTGTCAGTTGGATGGAAGAGAATTGTAAGACGATACGAAGATCAGAGGCAAAACCAGACCTCAATAATTCAACAAAACAAAATGCTTCCTCCCCTTCACCATAAACTAGTTGAAGAGCGCAATAATCAGATTTATTTCTTCGCTTTTTCCTGTGTTCCCTGTCCTTTTCCATCATATTATTTTGATTTATGGTTCTGCTTCACCAAGTGGTCAATATTAGTGAGTGAATTTACATAATGATGCGCTGACATCTTTCATTAGTGCATTCTACCCACACTGCTGCATATTCATGTGATATTCAATCACCCTGTTTCCAGCAAAGCTTACTGGATCAAGAATGTAAACTCTTGGCTAAAATCAGCTAAGTGTCAATTACAGCAAGTTTCATGAAGGTTTCTCTCCATGAGTTCTAGTAGGATTTCTCACTCTATTCTCAGAAACTCATCTGATTATCTCTGCACCATGCTTATATGGTACCTGGCTTGTCCTATCCTCCCTCTCACCAGAGGTGGAAGTACTCATCACTGCCAGGACTTTCAGGGATTCCTAACACCAGTGCTATTTTAAACACTACTTGTGCACCAGATCAAGTGCTTCATGGGAGGGGAACCAAAAGCAGACTTTTCTCAGGATGCATATGTAGCACTGTTTCATTGCACATACGTATGTACGTTTATAAATGTATATGGGAACCAAGCTACAAGCTTCCCTGTACTTATAGAGTCATAGAATAATACAGCATGGAAGCAGGCCCTTCGGCCTAAACTGGACCATGCTGACCATGGTGCCCACTCAGCTAGTTCCAATTGCCTGCATTTGGCCCATATCCCTCCAAACCCTTCCCATCCATGTACCTATCCAAATGTTTTTTTTTAAATGTTGCTATTGTATCTGCCTCAATCACTTTCTCTGGCAGCCCATTCTATATATGCACCACTGTCTGCATGAAGAAGTTGCCCCTCAGATCCTTCTTAAATCTTTCCCCTCTCACCTTAAGCCTATGTCCTCTAGTTTTCAATTCCCCATCCCTGGGAACAAGACTATATGCATTCATCCTATCTTTGCCCCTCATGATTTTAAACACCTCAGTAAGACCACCCCTCATTCTCCTACATTCCAATGAGTAAAGTCCTATCCTGGACAACCTCTGCCTATAACTCAGGCCTACTAATCCTGGCAACATCCTCGTAAATTTTCTTTGCACACTTTCAGTTTAACTGTGTCTTTCCTCTAACAGGGTGACCAAAACTGTACACAATACTCCAAGTGTGGCCTCACCAATAACTTATACAACTGTAACATAACGTCCCAACGCCTATATTCAATGCCTCAACCAAAGAAGGCCAGCATACTAAGTGCCAGCTTCACTACTCTGTCTACCTGTGACGCCGCTTTCAGCAAACTATGTACTTATACTCCCAGGTCCCTCTGTTCCACACACTCACTAGGACCTTACCATTTACTGTATAAGTCCTGCCGTGGTTTGACTTTCCAAAGTGCAACACCTTGCACTTATCTGTATTGAATTGTATTTGCCAATCCTTAGCCCACTTCCCCATCTGATCAAGATCCCTCTGTAATTTTTGATAACTTTCCTCGCTATCAATGATACCTCCTAATTTTGTTTCATCCATAAATTTACTAATTGTGTCTTGTACATTCACATCCAGACAATTTATGTAAATAACAAATATCAAAGGTCCCAGCACCAACCTGTGGCACACCACTAGTCACAGGCCTCCAGTCTGAGAAACAACCTTCAACCATCACCCTCTGCTTCCTACCATCGAGCCAATTTTGAATCCAATTAGCTAGCTCTCCCTGGATCCCATGCGACCTAACCTTCATGACTAGCCTGCCATGCAGGACCTTGTCAAAAGCCTTACAAAAGTCCACATAGACAACATCTACTGCACTACCCTCATCTATCCTTTTGGTTACCTCTTCGAAAAACTAAAAGATTTGTCAGACATGACTTCCCACTCACAAATCCATGCTGACTATCTCTACTCAGACCTTGACTATCCAAATGTTGGTTGATCCTGTCCCTCAGTATCCTCTCCAATAACTTGCCTACCACCAATGTCAGGCTCACTGGTCTGTAGTTCCCTGGCTTGTCCTTGCCACCTTTCTTAAACAATGGAACAACATTAGCCACCCTCCGTCTACCAGAACTTCACCAGTGGCTAAAGATGAAACCAAAATCTCTCCAAGGGCCTCTGCAATTTCTTCCCTAACCTCCCACAATGACTGAAAATGGACTTGATCAGGCCCAGGGGATTATCCACCTTAATGCGCTCTAAGACTACAAACACCTACTCTCTGGCAATATGTATGCAGTCCAAAACATCCCCACTTGTTTCCCTTATTTCCTTAGCATCCATGATTCTGTCCTCAGTAAACACTGAGGAGAAATATTCCTTAAAAATCTCCCCCATTTCCTGAGGCTCCACACACAGACGGCCATGCTGATCTTTAAGGGGACCTATTCTCTCTCTAGCCACCCTTTTGCTCTTATATAGCTATAGAACCTCTTGGGATTATCTTTAACCTTATCTGCCAGATCCATCTCATACCCTTTTTTTGCTCTTCTGATTTCCCTCTTAAGTGTGCTCCTGCACTTTTTGTAGTCATCTAGGGATTTACTTAAACCCGATAGCTAGCTTAAACCCAATGTATGCCTTTTTCCTGACCAGAGCCTCAATATCCCTCAGCCTGCCAGCTTTTCCCTTTACTCTAACACTCACTTACTGACCTTGTTTACTAAGACAAAGTCTAGTATTGCACCCTCCCGAGTAGGGCCCTCTATATATTGATTTAGGAAACTTTCTTGGATACACTTGACAAATTCCACCCCGAATGGGTCTTTTACACTCTGGGCAGCCCATTCAATACAGGGCAAATTAAAATCTCCAATCAATACTACTCTATTAATCCTACAGGTATCTGCATACTCTCTACACATCTGCTCCTCCAGCACCTGCTGCTATTTGGGGGTCTATAATACAGTCCCAACAGAGTGAACATCCCCTCTTGTTTCTAAGTTCTAACCATATGGCCTCATTTTATGATCCCTTAGGAATATCCTCTCTAAGCACTGTAATGTTCTCCCTTATCAAAAAGGCAATGCCCCCTTCTCGCTTACTTGTACTTCTGTCACACCTGTAACTTCTGCTTCCACTTCTGATTGGACAGCAGGGTAACTTAACTTGCCAAACTTCTTCGTGCTTGAACTGGAAGCTGTCGACTATTAACTCTTTCCAAGCCACAATCCACAGTATGAGCAATTACATCATTACATTCTGACTGGCCTCCATTAGGTGAGGCTTATTGCTAGTTGGTTTAAGGGAGACATGATCAATTTCTAATTGACTCTTAAGGGTGACGGGTTCCTCGGTTCTCAGTTATCCAAAGGCTCGTCAGCCTCTCTGCTCCTATGATGCTGCTTGGCCTGCTGTGTTCATCCAGCCCTGCACCTTGTTGTCTCCTCTTCACTGTGGTCTGTTTGTTGTCTCCTTATGACTTTTTCACTAAAAGGACAGTTTGAAATGTTCTACACCCCTCTGTTAGGGATAAGGGAGGAGATGCAGTCAGGTCCCACTGATTGATATACTCGAGCTCATCACATTTCTTATTTAATTCGTGATTCCCAGTAAGTCAGATGCTTGTAACTTTAAGGCAAATTTGAACAGTCAGTCATTTGTTAGCTGTTGTATTTGAATGCTTGGTAAGTGTTAATACAACCCTTGTTTTCTAAAAGGCAAAACATTTAGTATAAAATATTTCTGAAATCTACCAAATTATATAAAAACTAATACAGAGATCACAAAATGCTAAACAAATAGTTATGTGAATATTATTCAATACATAGCCTTGAGTGATGAAAATCTGAACGATCACACAATTAAAAGATTTACAAAGTTAACTACAACACAAAGGTTACATTTAGTCAGAAGATTAAGTTTGCTGATCTAGAATTGTCTCATGTGTATAGCAAATAAAATCAGCACCAGTACAGCTGCACAGCTGTGACTGTGATTTCTTGATAAGGGTTAACAAACTGGGAGGATACTAACTCTGCCTGATTCACCTTTAGAAGTCTGGATACAAGCTACAGATTAACTAAAGAGGGGCCCCTTGGCCTTGCAGCTGTAATTCTAAACCATTAGTCTATTGTCTTCACTCTGCAGTCCCACGCCGTATTTCCTTGTCAAGTGAAGCTAAGCAGAATCACATGTTACAGTACCAATGTCTGAATTGGCTGCTGTTACGCAGAATAATGTATTAGATTATACTTCGGTGATTTATAACTAAGACTGAGTCAATTGTGAATGTTAGTTTCCCTACTAATCCTGGCCTTGATAACTCTGAGGGTCCCCTTGGCCTGACTGAGGGCTACTCCTTGTAAATCTTGAGACATGGCTATTAGGTCGATGCACTTGCAGTGTGTTGCTGCGCATGCTGCTCGTAACTAGCATTGGTGTGAGATTGCAATATGTCCACCCCTTGTTAACCCTTACAACAAGCTGCCTGGATTCAAGTAAGGACTGTGAGTCATTAAGCTCTGGCTGAGGAAACAAAACACAAAAGGGAAAAGCAAGGCTAAAATGCTATGATCATCCAAATAGATGAAAATAGAGTGAAAGCCCAAAGAGTAATTGAAGATCATCGAGATGTACTCTGGTCCAAACTATGAGGTGTGTGCCTGGCCCTGTGTACAAAATGTCCTGGCAGCAGCATTACAGTGTACAGTAAGATGGTTGGACATGTGCCATGATGGTGCAGATTCCACACATGAATTTACCTCCCCCTGCCACCCCACTATACCTTCCATCAGCACTCCAAATCATGGGTGCTGAGGCTAATTTTAGCCTCTCTACTACAACCCCTGTTTAAGGCCATGTAACTCAATGTTGACAGAAGTCTGAATTTTCATTCTGGGGGCAGGAATCCAGGAAGAGGAACTATTTTGGAATGCAACTGCTCCTATGAAGGTAAAGAAAAACACATAGGAATTTTGACCTTGGCATCCCCTGAATTGGCTTGGAACCAGGTTTTGTTATCCAGTTAAGGGTGATAAATGGGATCTCAAAGCTGGAAAACCAATCAGAGATCTTCCAGCTTCAGAGAAGCAGCCAGCTGCAAAAAGTGGGACAATGCTTCAGCATGAAGGTGCCCCCTCAGCCTGTTTTATCTTTAAAAATTAACAAGTACAGAGAGTGCTGATGAAATAATCCTGAATGCAATGTCATTACAGATTGTTCTTCTCGTGTAGAATTTTTATACTTATTAAAATGTTTCTGGAGTCTGTCTGACTCTGTGAAAATCTCGCCCTATGGCTTTGCCAATTTTATCTTGAAAAATGGTTTTTCACCTTTTTGAGACCTATATGGATCTATGTATGAACTCTAACTGCTTCATAAAGTTTTTTGTCTTATTTACGTCTCATTAGCTCTGATCGAGCAACTTACTGGTTAGTTGGTCGAATTTGTTTCGTATTAACAAGTCTCTATTTTTTATAAAATCAAAACAAAGACTAAATATGGAATGTGCTTAATGTGACAGAATGTGATTCAGAGCTTTGCAATAAGGTTTTTACATCCCAGGAGTAAGCTGGCCAATGCACAAGCTCGCTATCAGGCCTGCTTGAAAACTTCTCTTGGCATGTACAGAGGCAATTTACTGCAAATATCTGAAATGAAAACAGAAAATGCCAGAGCTGCTTGGCAGCATCTTAGGAGAAAGGAGCACAGTTAATATTTATGGTTAATAAATGTTACCTCTGTTTCTCTATCCACAGAGAATGATGTGAAGTATTTCCAGCTTTTTGTTTCATGTCTCACCTTGTAACCTGCTGATGTCACAGATAGATATATATATATTGTATATACAATATATAAACACATTAAATTGAAAAGTGAAAATTAAGTTCAGAACTCATTCAAGTCAGAAATGAATGAGCTATGCCCATATGTACCTTTCAGATTAGCAAATAGTAAATTAGCAAAATCATATCATCATTGCAACCTTATTGAAGGAGATTATGCAACTAACTGTGCTTGTGCCTGTGAAACTGCAAGCAAATTTGCCTTTTATCAAAAGTGTTGCAGATACTTGCTATCTTTTTAAGTATATATCCAATTTTGATTTGAAAGTTTCCATTGAAGCCGCTTCCACCACATGCTCATTTTGGATCAGAACAGCATGCTAGAATCCCTACAGTGTGGAAACAGGCCATTTGGCGCATCAAATCCACACCAACTCTCAGAGCATCCTACCCAGACCCACCCTCCTACCTTATCCCTGTAACCCTGCATTTCCCATGGCTAACTCACCTAGCCTGCACACCCCTGGACACTGTGGGCAATTTAGCATGGCCAATCCATCTAACCTGCACATTTTTGGATTGCAGGAGGAAACCAGAGGAAATCCACACGGAAACAGGGAGAATGTGCAAACTCCACACAGACAGTCAAACCAAGGTGGAATCGAACCTAGTCCCTAATGCTGTGAGTCAGCAGTGCTAACCACAGAGCCACCATGCTGTCCAAAATCATCTCCTGTTGCCTCTGGTTCTTTTATCTTTAAATCAAATTCCTTTGGTTACCAACTTACCTATCAGTGGAATACCAAAAAAAGTACAACATCTGTGCCACACGGTTATTATTTATGTGGACTAAAGTCATGTTTTCCTGGTACTCTCAAAGCTTTTGCCACAGATTTGCTTTGTAAATCTGGCTTATTATAAAATGTTTATGGGCTTCCAGGATTCTGAAAATGAAAGGTGAAAATCCTGACAATGGGCTGGATCTAAAGGGGATTGGCAGATTGCTTACATTCCCCAAGGAATATTGGTTGGAAGCCTACACCCTTCCTCCTTTAAAGCCTATGTCACAGCAGAATGTATTGCAAGTTGCTAAACTGGCGACCTTTCACCTGCCCTGTCTTCACTTGGGAGGATCTCCCACTCTGATCACCAGACAGCTCCATCAGTCCTAGCATCACCGGAACTCAGTTGTCTACATTGTCCAAGAAAGATCACGGCTACCTTGAGAAGTTAAGTGCCGGGGTTTTAGCCAGGGGTGTAAGCTAGAGACCTGTGAAGGGTGAAAGGTGGATGGAGGGACCAGGCTCTGGGCAAGCAGTGCAGAAGGATAGGGTGACAGCTTTGGGAGGGATGCCCCTGCAATGTGCACAGGGTACTGCCCTGAATGAGGTGCACCCCACCCTCTTCCTGCCTTTGATCATGTCGGTCACACAAAATGGCCTGCCCAATCCCACCCAAGTGCCCAGATATTATTTCTTGGACAACATATTGTTGACCTTTCAGTTGTACAGATATGTTGATGGCCAATTTCATCATTCACTCATGTAACATGTTATGAGTTGAGTTTGGGAGTAGGTGGTAAGACAGTGGTCTGGGCACCCGATCTGTTTGACTTCCCTTGCTGTGCTGAACTCAGGCCAAGTGAGGGCACATAAAATCCCGACTAGCGCTGACTTATGGTGTGATGAATCAGTACATATAAGGTTATTATAGATAAATATTAGAATCTTCATATTTTTGGCATGAAATCAAAATTAAGTTAATCTTTGCAATTGCTCACAAAACAAAAACTTCCATTGAAAGCAATGTGATGTCTTACCAATTCAATGTACGTAAGGCAAAAAAAACTTCACTGAAGCGACATTAGCTTCCCCTCCCCCCCCCACTTCTGATAAGGAGCGAAGTCAGTGGGAATATGAGCTCCAGATTAACTGAATTCTCTTTTTGTGTTCCAGGCTCTGGTGCAATTGTAGCTGTCATTGTAATTGGAGTAATAATCATACTCACCCTGGTATTGCTCACTTTAAAGCACTATAACAGGTAATGAAGTAATTATGAAAAATTGTTTATATTACACTTTTTAAAATTAATTCATGAAATGTGGGCGTTACAAGCCAGCATTTATTGTACATTCCTAATTGTCCTGGAAATGGTGGTGGTGAACTGTCACCTTGAAAAGCTGCAGTCCTTTGGATGCAGGAACACCACAACGCTGTTAGAGGTGGAGTTCCTGGGTTTTGATCCAGCAACCAGGAAGAAATAGTGACATGTTTGCAAGCTAGAATGATGCATAGTTTGAAGAGGAATAACAGGACCATCTATCTATGAGTGTAAAAATAGTTAGGTCCATTAAATCAACATATATGCAAGAGAGAATCTTTCTAAAGTTGAGGTGTGTGAAGTAGCTATTCCTTCCCTCATCAGTTTAAATGATCATCGGCTTTTTAATGTAATTATGAGAATTTGCACAAGTAGAAAAAAAATACCAATCACAAATAAGAAACCCATAAAACTAATCATTAAGTACATTTGGCCTGGATTTTCTGCCAACCAGATTAATTGCAGATTCCAAAGTTGTTGCCCGAGAAATTGAATTTTCTACTGGGCAATTCCTCTACATCTGGAACCCTTCAAAAGTGTCCATTTAAATCAAAAGATTCAGAGGGTTCAAATGAATTTAAGTAAATAGTTAACCAGGAAAAGTTAGACTTAAATATGTAGTCTAACTCCTGAGTAAATATTCAGTGGAACCCCCTTTTCCTCCTGCTTTTGGACACATTGCCCCCTTCCCCAGCTCTGCACCTGATCCCCTTCCCCACCACTTACCCCAACACTAGAGAAGCTCCCCACTTCTGCTTCTCCACTTGCGAAGCCTTCCACCACTCTGCACCCAGACACTGCTCTGCTAAACCTGATTTCTCGCACCCTCCCCAACCTCCCACAAACACCGTCAAAGTCTGTTCTTTCAAATGCCAGAATAGGGTAGCTGACTGTTGTGAAAAGGGGCATGGTTTACCTGCTTCTGACAGTTCTGTGCTACAAAAAACATGTCAGAGCGGAAGTACTGCTGCACGTTTCTAATGGAGCCCTGATTGGAATCTCCTCTCAGAAGGACAGAGCTCCCTCCTTTCACATAAAATAAGAGATGGCTAGCCCCAATCCTGTTTGATGCTACTCCTCAGAGAATCCAGCCCACTTTTCTGAGGGCAAATTCTGCAAATTGAGCCAATGAAATCCATAAATCCAATTTTTAAAGAAACTGTATTGACCATTTTCATTCTTCTCTCAAGCCAGTGTATACAACACAAAATAATATACAACCAAAAGTACTTTCATTAATACAATGGGTTAGCCATTGTTCTAGGAAATAAATTGAAATCTATTGAGAATGAAGAGATCCAAGTCTTCTTCTTCCACTTGAATAGAAAGATCATACATGAGATAAGCTTGAAGAGTCTTGATTCAACCTCTACTGAGCAGACATAACTAATTCTCACAAGCTTACCTCGAAGTTAGTGGATGGCTGGCATGGGAGATGTGGCAGTCTGGTGCAGTAGTGTTCCACTGCTTTTCTGAAGTTAAGGCTGAAACTTCCCTAATGCAAACATGTTTGATGTTAACGCTCAGTGTCTTAAATGGGAAGAATTTATTCACTAGCGCTGAACCGTGTTTTCTTTTTCCACATAAAAATTACCCAGTTCTTGAAAAACCACGAAGATTATATATAAAAATAATTGTTACAAATGGTTTCCCTGTTTTGGCCCATTATTATCCTTGGATCTAAACCTAGGTTCTGCTTTGCCCCCATTGTGTAAGTTTGACCCAGACATTGGGTTCAGTTGTGTTACAGATTTTGTGTGTGAAAGAATGATTTATATGATAGGAGTGTTCTCGTAACCTACACTGTACTCACTATGGAATTACAGCTCCAAAAGTGTGCACAATAACCAAGTCTCAAGACAAGAAGGCAGTACATAAAATGAGAAACAATGAGATATAAGTGTCAACAAAACAAAAAATTCAAAATAGAATTTATCTGCTATTGCATACATGACATTGGGGATAACATCACCAGTACGGCACTGTGATAGTTACAACTTCAATGAGAACAGCATGTGCATTTTGACAAGAAAGAGTATAATGCTGCTTTTATAATGTGTACATTTCTAAACTGTAGGTCCAGGCCAGTGTAAAACCATTGGATTTTGGGGAAGAAAAATTAGCAAACCACTCGTCTTAAGTGAATATGCCAATTCGTTGTGGGAAATGGAAAAAATTTCTTGAATATAAATAAAAGACTAAAGTTTTTGGGAAGGAGAAACACAGTTTATTGTATTGTAAGCATTTTTGTTAAGTGATAAATGAATTTTATTACAGGTATTTTTTTTTATATTTTGCTATGGTGAGATGGGTAGAGGGACTAGTGGAGGAAGAAAGCACTGGAGGATAAAAGGAGCCCTATAGTAAAGTTATTGGCAGGACTGGGGAGAGTAGTTTAAGAGAGTGGCATGGGCATTGCAGTGATGGGATGGATGAAAAAAAAACAAAGGCAAGGTAACCCCAACACTAGCACTTTGGCTGGAAGGATTGGTGGGATGTGGGCAGGGGATGCAGTTGTCCCATATGAAAGGGATGGGCAGCAAGAGATGGGAAGGATGGCATAGGGATTGCACAAGGAGAAGGGGTGGAAAGCTTGGAAATAATATGGGAGGTGAGTAAGAAATGAAAAAGGCATGGCATACGGGAAAGGTGGATTGGCATGAGATGAGAATTTAAAGAAGCACTGTTGTACTAAATTTCAGAACAAATGATGTGCAGGTTTCATAGTTTGTAGATTTTGTACAATATTTTTAACTTTCTGTCAGTTATGATACTTTATAGGTTATACCGGGTCTGTGGCACCCATTAGAAAAACATGTACTCCAGTTCCTGCACCGCTTGTGTGCAAAAATGAGGGAGAGTTGTTAGCAATTTATTAAGATTAATTGCAGAATATTGCACACATGATCACTTTCCCTTGAAAACCGAGTGTTTTGCAGGCTACATTAGAGTTGAAGAAAGCCATCAATGTGGAGTTGAGTAAAAAACCATTTCAAGTCAGGAACTGTACACCCAGACCAGAGTAAAGCAAGGTGAAGGCATATTCCCGGGTACGGAATAGCTGGTGGGACGGAAGCTGAAGGGAAGAGGATATGAAATTTGCAGAAAGAAAGACAAATTATTTTAAAATGATGCAAAGTCAGGAAAAAATTGGTGAGCAGCAGGAACAAACAACTTTCTTCAAAGTAATGCAAATTAGGAGGAAAATCAAATGGTTGCTTTGTACATAGTGATTCATATTTTGTGATGCTCCATGGTTAACATTGTTTTTGTGAGAATCTAGAAATGTATAAATTGTCTGTAATCATGCCTTTTTTGGTTTACATTCTGATGGACATAAAATAATATGTAGCTTGAATGTAAATATCACACCAGTGTCACCAACACTAACAATTGATGTTATTCTGTAGACAAAGCCGACTGAAAAGAGATCTGGCGCCAAAATCATCAAAGCAACTTTCAAATCCACTTCCACAGACTGGTCTTGACACAAGCAGGCAAACATCACAGGTTTCTAGTTCATTGAATATTCCATTGGAAAGGAAATAAAAGCTGAAGTACCAATGTAATGGGACAGAGAAGGATGCTATTACAGACTGAATCTGGATAATTTGGGTCGCAGAAGTGCGAAATAAAAATGTGTTACTAAAATTACCATCTTTATCCAGTCTCCAAAGGACCCATTATCTCTCAGTTCACAAACTTTCTGGGCTGCACTTTATTTTTTCAGACTGCAGAATTTCAAAGAGAAAGCAGTTACATCAACAATTGTAGATCCCTGAAAAATAGTTGGGATCACAGTTCCTCACGAAATCTCTACATTCGTCGACTCATCTGGAAATAATTGATTTCTTTCTTTCTCTCGTTTAGAGACCATAAGTAAATCAGGGACGTTAAAAGTCCAACACTTGTGTTTTTAACTCTCACAACATCCAACGCTATTTTGAAAAGTACAATGATTTTGCCTTTATTAACTTGCTTGGTAAATCACCTTAAATATTCATCACTTTGATTAAAAAGTTCGAGGTGAATGGAATTATTAACATAGAGAAACTGCTAAAAGAATCGAAGTGTAATAGTGAACACATCACTTCCAAAGTATTTGATGTTTCTAACTTGATTTTCATTTTTAATGGCTTCATCTCTTTACTTATACACTGCAAGTTTTGTTCTAGTATCTGTGTTAACTGAGAAAAATTTGTATGTAACTGTGATCTATGTAATTTGACTATGTGCAATACTTTACATTTATCAGTGTTAAATATATTTTACTGTTTCTCGATCCAGATATGTAGACGTTTTTGAAATATGCTTTTTTTATTGCTTCCCTTATTTTCCTTAGGCAGCAATTTTTGACAAAATTGTAGTTGATTTTGCTACTTGGATTGTTTCAGTAAAATTCTGAAAGACTGCATTCTCTCACAACATCTTGCATGATCTTGGTGTCCTATTTATAAGACACAGTCCTATCTAGTTCTATGTTCTTCCTGCATTTGTGCAACTTTCCATTTAATTAGCCTGTTTACATGGAGATTTTTCAAAAGCTTTCTTAAAATTCTGATGAACAGTGTCAAGGGTAAGCTGACAGCTATTTTATCCGTAATGTCCTCAAAGTAGTGAAGATGTTGGGCAGGATGTTTTAAATCCATGTTGCTTGTTTCTTGTTAAGTTATTGCTTCATGAATACTCTTTCAACATGTTGCTTGGAATAAATTGTATTGTTTTACTACTTATTAATGTTATGTTAATAGACTTGTAGTTACCTAGATCAAATTCACTGTCTTGTCTTTTGAGAGATTGATTTAAAGTGAGACAATGGAGGTTCTTCAAGACCCCCATTTGTATCCGTGCCATTGAAAAAAAATTCTGTAAAACAAAAATGTAAAATGGGGAAATTTGAGGCAAGACCATTTAACTCTGCTGGTTTGACAAGCCTGATTGTTTAATTTAAAAGGCAATGCTATATCCATAAACCATGGAATCACTGATGTTGTTTTGCTTTCAAGTTTCAATTTTCCAATGTCGAGGTTGTGGGTACATTTTACTCCTGAAATTATATAATCACCAATTACTTTGTAATTTCTTTTGCTCACTCTTGTCACAAGTTGTTTCTCAGAGTATGGCCTTGTATTTTGGCAATATGCAACACTGACAGAAGTCACAGCCAAGTGAAATTAATGCAGTTACTACACAATATTGTAGTTGATACTTGAGTTGACTAATCTGTATTAAGTAGGTTTTATTTATTGCTTTGTGTAAATGCATATATTAAAATTAGAGCAATCTGGTATTAATAGACCAATATAGTTGGTTTATGTAGTTTTTCTGATCCCCAATCGCTATAAGAAGATCATTCAATAAGTGGAGAGCCATCAATGAAGATAAGTCATGCAAAAGCAGCAACAACCCAGGGCTTACTTGAGCTGAATACAATACTAGCAAAACCCCATGAGCAAATTCTTGTTTGAGGAAAGAGAATTTCAAAAATACAAGGTGAATCTGTAAATTTTAAATAAATGCCCAACTTGTCCTAAAGTGTTGCAGTGTTTTATAATATCAAGCCTGACCTTCTTATAAACATGAGAATTGTATGTGAAATTATGAAGAGAACGTTCATTGTTTACATGCAAAGTGACACATTGAAGGATCGAGTCACTTTAAGTGAAACCAATTTTTATTATTGCACAACAGATTTTTGCTGAATTTGAAATGTGGATGCCTTCCTGTCATGCAGTTTCCTGTACGCAATAAATGTAAAATCTGCATTCACAGGTTAGTCTTCATACTCATTCCATGTTATTGGCTGTTTTGAGGCTTGGTAACTAAATTGTAATTTCAAAACAAGTCCACAAAATATTGCCTCCATGCATTTGTCTGCATGGTTAAGTGGTAACTTACATTTAAATCGTTGGGTTATATGTTCAAGTCCTGCTCCATAAATGTGAATTCATAATCCAAGCTGATATGTCAGTGCAGCATGGAGAGGTTTACATTGTTGGAGGTGTCTTCTTTCTAACAAGACATTATATTAAGTTCTTGTCTAGATGGAAGATCTCAAAAGACAATGGATGTTCTTCAGATGTTCTGAGCAACAGTAGCTAAACAGCAACATGAAAATGAGTGATATAAAACAAAAATTGCAGATTCTGTAAATTTGAAAGCAGAAATTGCTAGAGAAACTCAGTGGGTCTGGCAGCATCTTTGAAGAGAGAAACCGTTAATGTTTTGAGTCCAATGACCCTTCTTCAGTACTCAAAGTCCTAATGTTCAGTTCTGAAGAAGGGTCACTGGACTCAAAAAGTTAACTCTGTTTTTCTCTTAAAAGATGCTGCCAGACCTGCTGAGTTTCTCCAGCAATTTCTGATTTTGAACCAAAATAAGTGAACTTGGTGTCTTGTAATTATTTGCTCTTTTTGGGTGCAGTATGTGCAAATTAGTTGCCTCATTGGTCTTATCAAAGGTTATTACAGACAATCCATTCAGAAACCATCGCACGTGAATGATTTCAGTTGAGGCGAAAAGATTCATTTCCAGATGGTGGAGCAGGTTGGCTGAAAGCCTGAAAGCTGTGACTGTGGGCCATCCCTGTCAAAAGTGGATCTAATTAACATTTTTCAGCCAGCTGCATGCCCAATAATACTGCCTTAATACAACTCAGTGGCTCCAGAGTGGTGCAATGTCACTGGAGTCTGATCAAACTTGGAGAAAACCAAGTCCTGGGATAGGGGTGGGGGTTGCAGTGATGAAAATAATATTAATTCTGAACATGTGATTCCTTGGGATCCTGGAAAACTACTCACCCCTCTCTCCTCTTAAAAGTAGTTTTAGCACTTACTTTGAAGGGTCTGTGCTACTCTGCCGCTAGGTTTTACTGAGCAACACATCTATAGTAAACTCCTCATCAAATATATCACGTTAAAATACATTTAGGTTCCTAATACATCAGAGGATCTTACTTTGCATGGATGAATGAGACTGGTTACTATTATCATTGGACCAACCTATTCACCTGAGGCCAATATACTGAGTCTGCAGAGAATTCATCCTCAGGATGAGGCTCCTGGGTTTACGGTGGGACACCTGTGCCTGTTCTTGTTGTTAGAAAGCAATGAAACTATCCAAGTAAATCAATTACATTAGATACAAAAAGGACTCAAACTAATGGAAGAAAAACTGAAAGAACTGCGGATGCTGGAAAGCAGAAATTGCTAAAAAAAATCAGCAGCTTTGGCAGCATCAGTGGAGAGAAATCAGAGTTAACATTTTGAGTTGATTTATCCTTCCTCAGATCCAAAACGTTAATTCTGGTTTCTCTCCACAGATGCTGCCATACCTGCTGAGCTTTTTGAGCAATTTCTGTTTTTGTAACTGAAGAAAAACCTGGTTTCCTATGGGTTCAAAGCCAAACAGAATCAGAACTTAACCACATAAGATTTAGTTTGCCTGTTGATGTGGGATTGTGCACCATTGTTTATTATAATTTTTATTGATAAGGATGTGTTTCAAATTAAGTGAAATATGTTTTGATTATAAACTGTCACACTAAATGTTTACTTGTATGTAAATTAAAACAACTTACTGATTATATCTGGGCCTGTCTCATCAATGTGTTTTTAGTTGGTATGCTGAAAGATTGGAGAAGCATTTATAAGGACAATTTCAGGTTACAAAGAGGGGACTGTTATTTCACTCCTGGTTATGGTTTATTGTGCTGAGACATTGGGTACAGGCTTGAACATAGGACATGGACTGCTTAAGGGAGTGTCCAGCACAACTAAATCCAAGGAAAGATCTAAAGTGAACTGAAAATTTGCATGTGATGCCATTCATTGTATTTTGTGCATGCATTATTTCTCTTTTCTACCCTAGTTAAATTGTTGGCTTGATTCATCTGTTAACACTCCCATGCCACTTCTTCCTCCTCCTTCTAGCAGTTCATCCTATTCTGTGTCACCTCTGTTCATTTGCCCTGTCATGCTATAATCTAAGCTGAATACCTCCTACTACATCTACTTCTGGAAACAAGTGGTTTATGCAAAAAGCCTAAAGTCAGGATGAAGTCCTTCGGCACATGCCTCGCCACTCCCTGCAGATTTTGACAACTTTAAATAGAGAAACACCAAACCTGTAGTGATTATAATGAGGTCAGCCAGATGGACCTCATATAATATAAGTTCCCTAATTGGGACTTTTAATCTAGATCGATGAGGGAGCCCTGGCTCACATATAAACGGGAATGTCAGAGATTCTGTTCACTCTGCGAGCTAGCTCTGAGGAAACTGGATCAGTGTCAAGGGCTCTCCATGTGTATATAAAGGGTGACTTGGTGACAGGATACCAGCCCATAGGAGTTATTTCAAAATCCTGATCGAGCAGTGGCAAATTTAGTTGATTAGGAACAACCCTTAAAGTCGTTGATCCCTTCAAATATCTTTGATGGATTCCTGCTGCTGAATCATCATTCAGCTTTGTGATATTAAGAGCTGGAGCACTGAGCTCTAAAATGGCAGTGCTGGTGATAAGTCAAGGCTACGTACTGGACAACATGATAATCTGCTTATTCTGCATCATTCCAGGGGCATTCTAATTTTTTCATCAACATGGAGATTGGTGTGCCAGTTGTTCACCATTGTACCAGAGGAAAAGAGCAGCAAATGCATATGAGCAACACCGCTTGCACATTCTCTTTCAAGCCACATATTATTTTGAATTGGGACTATATCACCATATATAAATGAGTTAGGTGAGAATATAGTAGGCATGGTTAATAAGTTTGCGGATGACACCAAAATTAGTGGTATAGAGGACAGTGAAGAAGGTTGTCTAAGATTACAGAGGTCTTAATCAATTGGATCAATGTGCAGATGCAGTTTAATTTGGAGATATACGACATATTACATTTTGATAAAGCAAACAAAGGCAGGACTTGAACAGTTCATGTAGGGCACTGGGTAGTGTTGTAGAACAGAGAGACCTAGAGGTTCATGTACATAATTCTTTAAAAATTGCACAACAGGTAGATAGGGTGGTTAAGAAAGGGGTTTAGCACACTTGCCTTCATTGCTCAGATCTTTGAGTATCGGAGTTGAGATGTCATATTGAGGTTGCACAGGACATTGGTGAGACCTGTTCTGGAGAACTGTGTGAGTTCTGGTCACCATGTTATAGGAAGGATATCATTAAATTGGAGAGGGTTCAGAAAAGATTTGCCAGGATGCTGCTAGAAATGGAGGGTTTTAGTTATAAAAATAGGCTGGATTGGCTGGGACTTTTTTCACTGGAGCTAAGGAGGCTGAAGTATGACCTTATAGAGGTTTATAAAATCATAAGGGGCAGAGATTAGGTGAATAGCAAAGGTCTTTTCCCTATGGTGGAGGAGTTCAAAATTAGGGGACACTTTTTAAGGTGAGAGGAGAAAGATTTAAAAAGGATGTGAGGGGCAACTTTTTTACACAGAGAGTGGTTAGTGTGTGGAATAAACTGCCAGAGGAAGTGGTGGATGCAGGTACAGGCACAATGGTTAAAATAATTTTGGATAAGTACGTGAACGGGAAAGGTTTGGAGGGATATGGGCCAAAAGCAGGCAAGTGGGACTAGTTTAGTTTGGGAACATGGTCGGTTTGAACTAGTTGGACCAAAGGGTCTGTTTCCATGCTGTATGACTCAATGTCTCTTTCCCTTCAGTGTCACTGGATCAAAACCCTGGAATTCCCTCCCTAAGGGCATTGTGGGTCTATCTACAGTACATGGACCGCAGCAGTTCAAGAAGGCAGCACAATATCACAATATTTTCAAGGACACAAGGGATGGGCAATAAATACTGGCCAGCCAGAGATGCCCAGGTTCCACAAAAGAATAAAAACGTCACACAACTACTACTTAAGGGCAGTTAAGGATGGGCAATAAATACTGGCCTCGCCAATGACACTTGTATCATGTGAACCAATATTTTTTGTTTAAAAAATAGCAAATGGAATTCATATTACTAAAAATACAGGTGCTAAGGTCTGAATTTCTGCTCAAACTCTGCAGAACTTGTTTATAAAATGTCAGGTCAATTATACCAAATGTAGAACTGAACTTCACACTTGGTGCATGTATACTTGTAAAGTTCACCTCAGTGCATTGACTATTCTGGGTTCCACCTAAATGTGATCCAAATTGCAGGGAGACTAATGTATTGCACTTGTTTTAAGCTTAGAGCTTGTCTGAAGTGAACTCAAGTTGCCACAAACATACAAATGTAAGGAACACTGACATCTTTAAAAGTATAGCTCTTTACCAGCTTATAACATGGAATATAACATCTGGCTCAACTCAAATTCAATTGTGCTTAGTATTTAATCTCTCTAATGAGTTGATGTGTGCTAAATACAACTTCCACTACATAAATGATCTATAGTGATGACATGGGAATGGTGCTGGAGGACTGGAAGGCTTTGAAAATGTAACATTCCTATTCAAGAAAGGGTTGAAACCTGGTAACTACAGACTAATCTAATGAATGAATTCCTAATTGGAGAGGTATGAATTAACAAGAATCACCCAGCATGGATTTTTAAAGACAAACCTCATCTATGTAGCTTTATTGAGTTTGTTGATGAAGTAACTAAAGGGCTGATGATGGTTGATTGTTGTCTGTATGAACTAGCAAAAGATATTTGACAAAGTATCATAAAACAGAATTGAGTACTCTTGAGAAAAGTAGACATGCTGTTGAAAATTTTCGTCTTGAATTCGTCAAGCCAGACACAAGAATACGAAATTTTAAAAGGAATAGTCGTTTAAACTGCTGAACAAGGTGCTGATTGGTTGGCAAATATAATCTGACTAGCATGTGGACTTTGGCTGAGGTGACGTCATGGAGTATATACAAGGGACTGTTACCCCTATGTGGGAGAAAATTACTGCAGGATGCACATCAGCTCTGATGAAAAATCATCTAGACTCGAAACGTCAGCTTGCTTCGTCTGCATGGATGCTGCCTGATCCGCTGTGATCTCCTGCATTTTTTGTTTTCAATTGTTACTCTAAGTTTTTGTTGAAATTTATAAAAGGCAAGACAAGGCTGTTTGGTCAAGCTGTGCTTCACTGGCATTTGCTCAAAGCTACATATATTCGTATGCAGGTTCCCGTCCTCTGCAGGCAAGAGGAATTTATCCAGGCATTGTGCCTTGAAACAAAAGCATCATAAGTGGGGAACACTGTCCTTGATGTGGTACCTGTGGTACTTGAGGGAGATTTTTCTGCAAGATTTTGGAAATAAAATTAGGGAGTGCTTCTAAATTGAGTATCTTTCAAAGGGTTGGCATAGACATAGGTGATTAGAGAATATAGTTTTTCTTTTATGAATTGATGATTTGATAGTTCCAACATTGTCAACAATCATGATTTTTTAAATAATTTACTGATTTGGCATCTGAATTAAGAACACAATAAGTAGGAGTGTGGGTAGATCTCATCTGCTCTACCATTCATGCTGCACCCCACTTCCCTCCCCTTTTCCAATAACCTTTGCTCCCTCAGTACCAAAGTTCCAATGATTGCAATCGGAAATATATTCCACAACTGAGCATCCACAGCTCGCTGCAATAAAAATAGCAGAGATTCACAAATATCTGAGTGAAGGAATTTCTCTTCACTTCAGTCACAAATGGCCAACCAACCCCTCACCCTGAGACTGTCACCTCTCATTCTAGTTAAGGCAGAGGTAGATAGGTTCTTGATTGTTAAGGGGATCAAAGGTTATGGGAGGAAGTGGGAGAATGGGGTTTCAAAATTTATCAGCCATGATTGAATGGTGGAGCAGACTCGACGGGCTGAATGGCCTAATTTCTGCTCCTATGTCTTATTGTCTTATAGTTACTCCCACCAGGGGAAACATCATCCTGGCATCAGCTCTCAAACCTTCTGGGAATTATATGCATTTCAATGAGATTACTTTTTCTAAAATCCCAGAGAAGATAGACTCATTCTATTCAAACTCCCCTCACAGGACCACTCCAGTAGTCAATCTGGTGAATCTTTGTTGGATCCCCTCTCCAGTAAGTACTTCCTTCTTTAGGAAAGGAAACAAAAACTATACAGAAACTCAGAAAATGCTGGAGAACCTCAGCAGGTCTGGCAGAATCGGTAGAGACGGAAACAGAATTAATGTTTCCGGTCCAGGATGACTCCTTCAGAACAAAAACTGTACGTACATTAGGTGTAATTCAGGGAGAAGAGGCAAAGAAAAATGATTGTAGTCTTCTTTCTGCCTCTCTGAAGTGCACAAATTAAAACAGCAGTCTTAATATGTTATTAAAAATCTTGAGGGTCAGGAGAGAGCTAGTTGATATATGGTATATAATATGAATGATCTGCTTGATGATATGATCTGTTTACACATTCCTCTTCAATTGCTCAGGGAAACCTCCCATTTTATTGCACATAGCTGACACAACTCAAAGGTATAACAGCTGGGATGCTAGTCAGAAAATCAAATATCATTTGCTATGTCAGTTCTGTAGATCCCCCTGGTGGATCAATTGGGAATCAGCTTTTGCTAGACTTGTACACAAACTAAGGTAAAGGTTTTTACTTTCATTCTCATAAAATGGAGGGCTAGTAATGCTTTAAAATACATAAGTGGTGGGAAAAAAAAACTGGCTTTCTTTAAGCGGCATGGTGCCTCGGTGGTTAGCACTGCTGCCTCACAGTGCCAGGGACCTGGGTTTGATTCCAGCCTTGGGTCACTGTCTGTGTGGAGTTTGTACGTTCTCCCTGTGTCTGTGTGGGTTTCCTCCGGGTGCTCTGGTTTCCTCCCACAAAGATGTGCAGGTTAAGTGGATTGTCCATGCTAAGTTGCCCATAGTGCCCAGGGATGTTTCGGTTAGGTGGGTTAGACATAGGGGAATGGGTCTGGGTGGGGTGCTCTTCAGAGGGGCGGTGTGGACTTGTTGGGCTGAATGACCTGTTTCCACACTGTAGGGATTCTAAGGTTTAGATTCAGTTATTTTAATAGAGAGAGGCGCAGCCTCCACCTTTCAGAGGTCTGAAGGATTTTCACTGCATTATTCACACCCACATGTTATTTAGTTGTGCAGGAACCAATCAGAGAGTTGTCCTCAGGCTAATGACATTTGGCAAGCATAACTAGTCACAATTCCGCAAACCAATCAGCTACCCGTTGCTGGTCAAATCTCACCTTTTAGACATGTCCCAGTGCTGTGCCATCCGTTTACACTTTTGCCCCAGTGCCTCAAAACCAACAGTGTAAATACAATTTAAAATGAGTTTCAGTCACTTCCTTTCTCCATCCTTTGCTGTAAGACAGCCATTTTCCCAATTCAGATCACAATCAAAAATAAAGTCTAGGGGTTGACAAGTACGAAATTGTAATTGCACAGCCTTACTTTTAAACAGGCTGAAGTCTTCAGTTTAGTATTGGAATGGGGAGTTTAATGAGCACAACGGTAGAGAACAAGTATTCATGTTATTAGTTTTTGGCTGTTTTACAGATTAATTACTGCACTGATTCCTTCAAAATAATAATGGAGATGGTGTGGGGAATTGCTATGATTGCATTGAAAGGCTATTTCCACTCCTAGTACCTTCCATAAGTCAGGATTCATAATTGCTTGCAGGACTCTAGATTGAAACCAGCTAATGTTGTTACATTGAATTAAGGTATAAGGGATATGGACAAGAACTGCATGTTATGTTTATATCTGTTTCAGAAGGTATTTTGAATGAGACATTTTATTCAAAAAACCTTGGTGTTTGTTTCAAATTAAAGCAAGGTCAAAATTGTCAAGCATTGCTTAGAACAGTCAAAAGACTAATACAGCATGTTTCCCCTTCTATAAAACTAACATTCTCATATCCAACAAGATGGCCTATAACTTCATTTAATTTGATAGTTGTATTACAGTCTTTTAGAACATCATAATTAACTGACATAATTAGCAGTCTTTTAGAAATCACATGACCATAACAAGTGAACTAAGGATCCACTTGGCATTGTGGGTCAACCTGCAGCATGTGGACTGCAGCAATGGCTTAAGATGATCCATCTGGTTGTTCATGTTCACTAGTTAAGAATTAAGTGATCTGTTCTGCATAGGTTCCACGTTGCAATGACCAGCTCTGCATTGCTTAGCTCTTGTAAAGACTCAGCAGTTCATCAAGATGAAATTTGACAGTCTGCCATTTCACCGTAATTTTGTCACTTAGGCCTGTCTCAACTTCTGGTTTCAATAGATTTTCACAATTGGAAGAGGAATTTGGGTGCAGCGTGATATTAGTCTTTGTGCTGGACTACTTTCCATGCCTCCTCTAAGCACATTGTCCATTCAAAGATTACCTTGTGCAAGTCTGTGCTGGATTTCTCAATCACTTCAGTATTCCTTTGGCGATTTTCACTGCTACCTGGCCTTTCCATTTGAGTGGAATGGTGTAGTGATGTTGTATGGTGTTAAATTTACCAATCCTTTGTGAAGCGCCTGAAGTCTCCCCTTGGAAATTGAGGGCCATTGCCACGCATCACGATATCTGGAATGCTGTAACAGCTAAAGAATGCTTTCAGGTATTCTATAATCTTAATATTAGTTGTTAATTTCAGTCGGTATAAATCCCAGTATAGTAATCAATGGTGACAAGATAATGAGACAAGCTCCTGTGAGAGTGAAGAAGTCTACTACAAGCTTCATCCATGATCAGGCTGGGATGTGATATGACCAGCTTTTGACCTCCAGTGGTGTTACCATCACTGAATCCCCCATTATCAACTTTGTGGGGGTTACAATTAACCAGAAACTCAACTGTGACTTGCCACCTAAACACAATGGCTACAAGAGCAGGTCAGAAGTTAGGAATACTGTCACTTTCTGACTCCCCAAAGCCTGTCCACCATCAACAAGGCACAAGTCAGGAGTGTGATGGAATACTCACCACTTGCCTGGATGAGTGCAGCTCTAACAACACTCAAGAAGTTTGACAACATCCAGGGCAAAGCAGCTGCTTGATTGACACCACTTCAACAAGCATCCACTCCCTCCACCACCCATGTTTAGTAGCAGCAGTGTGTACTATCTACAAGATACACAGCAGATATTCACCAAAGATTGTTAGTCAGCACCTTCCACACCTACTATCATTTTGATCTAGATGAACAAGGGCAGCAGATACATGGGAACACCACCTAATGCTTGTTCCCCTCCAAGCCACTCACCATCCTGACTTGGAAATATATTGGTGTTCATTTAGTGTTGATGGATCAAAGTCCTGTAATCTCCTCCCTAATGGCATTGTGGGTCAATCTGCAGCATGTGGACTACAGCGGTTCAAGAAGTCAGCTCACCACCACATTCTCGAGGGCAAGTAGGAATGGGCAAGAAACCTGGCCAGCCAGCGATGCCCAATTCATGTGAGTGAATTTAAAAAAAGACCATAAAACCATCAGAAATAGGAACAGGAGTAGGCCATTTGGCTCCTTGAGCCTGGTCTGCCATGCAATTGGATCATGCTGATCCAATATGCCTCACATCCAATTTTTGTCCTTTTTCCATGATTCATGATTCCTTTGGTGATCAAGAATCTATCAACCTCAATCTTAAATATACACAGAACTCTGCCATACAGCCCTCTGTAAAGGAATTCCAAAGAATTTTTGCCCACTTTCTTAACCCATCAATATCTCTCTGTAAACTGTTTGTATCCTTCCCGGAATCTGTCTTTCTACCTATTTTTGTGTTGTCTACAAACTTGGCTACAGAACATTCACTTACTTCCTCCAAGTCATTCATATTTATTATAAACAGTTGCAGTCCCAGTACTCATCCTTGTAGAACCCCTCTGCTCATGGGTCACCAACTGGAGAAAGAACCCTTTATCCTCACTCACTGCTTCCTGCCTATGAGTCAATTCTCTGTTCACTCCAGTATACTACCTCCAACGCTATGGGTCTTATGACTTAACCTTTTTGAGGTACCTTGTCAAACACCTTCTGGAAGTCCAAATGCAACACATCTACTGGTTCCCCTCTATCCACTCTGGTTGAGACTTCCTTGGAAAACCATAAGATTTCATCAGACATGATTCCTTTTCATGAAGCCATGCTGACTCTGGTTGATTAGGTTGAGGTTTTCCAAATGTTCTACTACTACTTCCTTAAAAATTGATACCAATTCTTTTCCAACAGTAAGTGTTAGGCCAGTTGGCCATAGTTACCCACATTTTGCCTCCCTCCCTTTTTGAATAGGGGTGTTTCACATTAGCAATATTTCAATACCTTGATAATTGTCCAGAATCCAAGGATGTTTGGAAAATTGCAACCGATGCATCCACTATTTTTGTAGCTACTTCTTTTAGGGTCCTAGGATTGCAAGTCATCAGGTTCAGGGAACCTGTGTGCCTTCAGCCCCACTGTTTGTCTAATACTGCTTATTTAGTGGTGATGATGGTTCTTAATTCCTCCCCTGTATTCTTTAGTATTAATGGAATGGTCAAAGTATCTTCCGCTGTAAAGACTGAATCCTATTTCTTTGTTCCCAAAACCATCTCACCGGATTCATTTTCTACAGGGCCTATGTTTACTTTGACCTCTCTCTTTTTATATAATTAAACAAGTTCTTATAGTCAGTTTTTATATTCCTTGTTAGTTTGCCCTCAAAGTTTATTATTGCAATGCCGCTGCAAGGAAACTGTGAGCTCAGGAACGCAGTCATGAACTGGGCCAGGCTGTGTCTCTGGACTCATTGCTCCCTGTCATAGCGCTCACTCACTGGATGCTCACAGCATTCCTGTTTTGTGTTGGCTTGCCTTTTTGCATTTTGCCCCTTGAGTCAGAGATACCACACTCATTAAGCTTTTGGAATAGATTTGTAGCTCGGGTTGTGAGTGTTGAAGTTGTTGAGGTTGGTTGGCTTGCCGACTGGTTTCTTGTTTCGCAGACGTTTCGTTACCATGCTTGGTAACATCCTTAGTGCAGCCTCCGATGAAGCGTCAGTGTGTTTTCCCGCCTGGTTTTTAAACTCTGTGGTCTGTTGAGATGGATTGCCTCACTTCCGTTTTCTCCTTTGTAGTCATGGGGTCGAGTTCAATGTGTTTATTAATAGCATGCTTCGTGGAGTGCCATGCTTCTAGGAATTCTCGTGCTTGTCTCTGCCTAGCCTGCCCCAGGATCTATGGCTGACGGCCATACTAGTCTGAAAACGCCCAACCTTGTCTGATCTCGGAAGCCAGGCAGACTCAGGCCTGGTTAGTACTTGGATGGAAGACCGCCTGGGAATACCAGGTGCTGTACCAAGATCCTGGGGCAGGTTAGGCAGAGACAAGCACGAGAATTCCTAAAAGTATGGCACTCCACGAAGCATGCTATTAGTAAACACATTGAACTCGACCCCATATACGTTCCACTACGAAGGAAAAACTGGAAGTGAGGCAATCCATCTCAACGGACCCCAGAGTTTAAAAACCAGGTGGGAAAACACACTGACGCTTCATCGGAGGCTGCACTGAGGATGTTACCTAGCATGGTAGCGAAACGTCTGCGAAACAAGAAACCAGCTCGGCGAGCCAACCAACCTCAACAGCCTCAATACCGCACTCATGTTGCTTCAATTTTGCAGGAAGTTTGTCATGGTTGTCAGCAGCCCTCAGTCAAGTGAAAGGTGACAGTCTTCAGTCAGAGGCTACCAAAACAGTAAGTCAAGGGCAACCTCCAACACCTGTCCAAGGACATGGCACAGTCAGCCACCTGGAGCAGTCAAAGTCAGGATCCTTTCCTCATTGGGGGTGAGCAGCTGACTGTTGGCCAGTCCACCACCAGTCTTGAATGTTTCTTTCCCATTGTGGGCTGTTTTCCTCCTGGAATGAGAGAGAGGCAGGTACTAAGGCAGATGAAACTGGGTGGCACACTTACATTTTGTACTTGTGGGGAGATATCCTGGTCGAGTGAGTAGACAGCACAGAGGGCGTGCAGGCATAGAGATGCTGGGGTTTAGTGGGATGATAGCGAGTGAGGGAAGATGTTGCAGGCCTTTGTGGGAGCTGGGTACAATAGCTGGGACTGAGCGAGTGTGAGATTTGGAAAGAAGATGGTTGCACCGACTCTGGCAGGCTGGAGAAGGACATTGACTATACATTCCTGCAGACAGCCGATACTGCTTTAACCGGGTGGCAATATGGACCAGGCTGCTTGGTCTGGGACCATGGTGTCTGGTTTCCCCTTGTCTGTTATGTCAGGGACGAATATCAGGAACTGTGCACACCAGCTCTAGGTGCCTGTCTGGGTGCACAATGGACTTTTAAAGACGGAGCAGGTGCAAGGGATTTCGGTTAATTTCAGGACATCCCACAAGAGGCAGAAACAGCATGTGGTATGATGGGAGTGAAATTGAACACAATTTTTTCACCATGTTGGGGGCTGGAGGGGATGATGGTGGTCAATGAGTTGAGTTTGGTAAGATACCCACTATCTTTGTGATGAAAAGCTCTCTAAGAACACATAAAACTCATATTTAGCCAAACAAATGTAAAATTCAGCTCTATATTTCAAATGATGCTGATTCAAATAACTGCCACAGATTGTGCGTAAAGACACTTTCAGCAGAAGTAGAGATCACATGACATTGTCAACCCACCCTCTACACCAAAGTTACAAATGTATTTCTGCAAAAGGACTTATTTATGAGGATAGCAATGCACCAGCAACATGTGGCCTGTACCGTGACGTTCAAGTCCACCTTAAAGTTAAGGTTTGGGCCTCATTCATCTTCATGTGACAAGCTGATGGCAGCTGCTGTGTCTCCTCAGAATGGTCACCCATTTTGGAAGAAATCTAATGTTGAGTCATTTGCCTCACCAGTTGCAGACCAAAGCCAAGCCTTGGGTAGGAGTGGGTGGAGCGGTAAAGAAATAGATGTTTGGGGACTGGGGAGTGGTTATCCATAAAGTGGAATTAGTTGGTCAGGGTCGGTTAGAGATGTTGGGGCCCGGTGTACCGTTTTGACTGCACGGACACATCTGAAATACGCTTCACAGCACTGGTCAGCTGTAAAACTTTTTAAGTTTCTTGTAGGACGTGTCATTGCAAAGTTTTGAAAAAATATGCACATGCTCCAGGGTGAAATTTGTTATCAAGACTGCTCAAAGAAGTATAAATGCGTGACTCAAGACTGAAATGGATCATATTTTTAAATGGAAATTGTATGAGATTCACGCCACTCAGGCAGCACGTGTTTGAATGTAAGTTATTGTTATCTTGCTGCAGTATTTGTGAATGAGTGCTCAGAGGGAGTAGCGAATCAGCGTCTCAACCGCCGGCTGTTTCCGTCACCCGGGCTGCGAGGCTTCGGCTGTTTCCGTCACCCGGGCAGCGAGCTCTCGGCTATTTCCGTCAAGCGTGTTGAGCGGCCTCGGCTGTAGCCGTGTACCGGAAGCTCCTTGAAGAACGATCGGGTAAACCGGAAGTAGGTGATCCGGCAGCCCCTCCACAGACAGACAAGATGGACGCGGGGTTTTTCCGCGTAAGTAAAGCAGTAGCTGAGTAGAGCTTGTTTGTCGAGCCCGCTTAGAAAGTTCATCCATTGTAGTGGCAGCCGGAACAATTCAAAGGACCGGCGGACTTGCTCTGGTTGTTTTAAATGCATAAAACTCGGGTCTTTTCCCCGAATACACATAACTGCGGATTCGGCCTTAGCAACCGAGCGGGAATGAAAATGGCGGCGGGTGGCAGGCAGGCGTTTGGGGGGGGACTGTGCTGTAAGATTTGTTTTTGTCTCCCCAGCTCATCTGTTCATCTAATTTAATTCATTGCATCTTGAGCATAGCTAGGGAGCAACATGTCTCATTTTAGTTCTGGACGAAACCCGGGCAATTTTATCTTCCTTGAGGTATTGGTTCTAATGCGGCAGGCAGTGGAGCCGAAGCCTAGCAAAGTGCCCAACCGACTCTTAACACACATCTTAATGGCGTGGTTCGAATCTTAATCCGGTTCCTCCCTGTTGTTTTTTGGAGCTCTTCTGGCTTTTGCACCGAATGTTTCAAACGTTATTTTCGTTTCTGAGGCGCACTTGAATGGCTCCACTAGGGCCTGGTTCTCCAGCAGCATGGTTGCAAATAGAGCGAAGTGGTTCAAGGCTGAAAAATGGACCCAAGCTATCTTGCACGCGAGGGGAAATACAGTCACCCTTAAACAATCAAAGTACTCGTTCGTTTTAGAAATTATAGGTATCCAAGAGAATTCATGACTCGATTAATTTCAAAGCAGATATAATCCGAAGTAACACTTTAAATATTTTATTTGGAATTAGAGATAAAATTGCTTTAATGTAGAACAGATTATCGGGTGAGCAAGTTACAAAGTTACAGTTTGTGCTGGATTCTAGATTTGTGCTTTTTTTAAAATTCAAACTAGATCCAGTAGTAAAACGTCTCCAACTCGCTGCAGTATTGTATTAAGTTTCCCTTTATTATGAACTGAGCATTGCATGATAGGAAAATCCAGATTTGCGTGGTACATATTAGACATTTAAGTGTTAATACAAATTGTAAGTAATGAAAATGGAGCAAGTTGCAATTTATTTTTGGAGCTGCTTGAAACTCAAAAACTTGTTCATCCCTTCACTGTGTTGCTTTTATCATGCTATCTGACATTTTGGTCGACTATTTTTGCTTTTTGGTGACACACATAGTAAAAGCTGGTTTCTTCTATGTTGGCCATTTCAGAAAATCTAGTGCTTAGCTTCTCATTAATTTGTTGCAAAATAATCTTTTTTAAAAAATGAAAAATAATCACAGAAGCAAGTTTGGCAGTAGCAGTGGGAATAAATTTATTTCAGATCTATGATCTTCCATCAGAGATAGGAGCGATGTAATAGGTTTTTTATAAGTAAAGGGGGAAGATTGATGAAAGGCTAGATCTGATAGCCTAATCTCTCCCACTTTCTACCCTATTTAATGGGATGTGGGCATTGCTACGAGGCCAACGTTTATTTCCCATCTCTCATTACTCATGAGCTGAGTGAGTTGCTAGGCTGTTTCAGTAGCTAGGAATCAACCACGTTGACCAGGGTCTGGTATGTTAGCCAGACCAGGTAAGGATGTTGGTTTTTAATGGCAATCAATACTTTTATGATTGCCAGTGCTGACGCTAGTTCTGTATTCCAGATTTGAATGCACTTTTGCTGAATACTAACTGATTTTTGGATTACTTTATCCATTAAAATTAGTGACACCACCGTATCTTTTTAAATGACAAAAATGATCTTGCAACAAAACTAATGGGATTGATAATGGAGTAAATAAAAGAACAAAATGTGTCTCAGGGAGATGTGATTGGTAGGATCATGAAATCCAAAAGAGAGCCAAGATAAATAAAAACAAACCTGCAAGGGGAAAGAACAGGACCAGAGGTTATGATCTAAAGTCCCCAATTAAAGCATTAGATGGTGATCCTTGAGCTTGTATTGGAATGCATCAGATGACTGACAGTGGCAAAAATCAATGAGAATAATTTGTAGACTTAAAATGATAAGTGACTGGAAGCTTTGGGCCATGTTTTTGAACTGACTGTAGAAGTTGTGCAGAGGGGCTACTTGATTTACATTTGGTCTCAATATGAAAAATTGACCACATTGTCAGTGGAGTAATGAATTGAAATTTCAAGTAAATTGATATTTCACCTGGAAGCATTGTTTGGGGCTTTTGAAGAATACAATTGAGTTAGAGAAGGGTAGATATTTTATTTTATTGTGCATGAGAGGGTTGTGGAGATGACTGAGTAGTAGGTCTCTAAGTTGCAGAGGACACAATCCTTTTTTATTTATTTATGAGATGTGAGCATCACTGGCTGGCCAGCATTTATTGACCATCCCTAGTTTCCCTTGAAAAGGAAGTGGTCAGCTGTAGCCTTGAACTGCTGCAGTCCATTTGCTGCGTATTGACCCACACTGCTCTTGGGACAGAATTCCAGGAGTTTGACCCAACCACAGATATATTTCCAACTCAGGATGGTGAGTGGCCTGGGGAACCTGTTGATGGTGTTCCTGTGGGTCTGCTGCCCACGTCCTTCTAAATGGAAGAGGTTGTAAGTTTGGGAAGTACTGCCTGAGGATCTTCGGTGAATTTCTGCACTGCATCTTGAATATAGTACATATGGCTGCTAATGAGTGTCAGTGGTGGAGGGAGTGGATGCTTGTGGATGTGGTGCCAATCAAGTGAGCTTCTTGTGTTTTGTCGGAGCTGCGCCCATCAGTCAAGAGGGAAGCATTCCTGACAGGCTTTGGGGTGTCTGGCAAGTAACTCACCTCCTTAGTATTTCTAGCCTCTGACCTCCTCTTGTAGCAACTGTTTATGTGGTAACTTCAGTTGAGTTTCTGGTCACCGGTAACCCCCCAATATGTTGATAGTGAAGGATTCAGTGATGGTAACACCACTGAATGTCAAGGGGTGGTGGTTACATTGTCTCTTATTGGAGATGATCATTGCCTAGCATTTATGTGGTGCAAATGTTAATTGCCACTTGTCAGTTCAAGCCTGGATATTGTCCAGATCTTGTTGTGTTTGAACATGACTGCTTCAGTATCTGAGAATCTTCAAATGGTGCTGAACATTGTGCAGCCATTGAACGTCCCCACTTGTGATATTGGGAAGGTCGTTGATGAAGCAGCTGAAGATGGTTGGGCCCAGGCCACTACCCTAAGGAACTCACGTAGAGATGTCCTGGAGCTGAGATGACTTGCCTCTATCAATCATGACCATCTTTCAATGTGCCAGGTATGACTCCAGCCAGTGGAGAGTTTGCCCCGATACCCATTGATTGCAATTTTCTAGGGCTCCTTGATGCCACACTGGGTTGAATGTGACCTTGATGTCAAGGGCTGTGGTTCTCACCTCTGGAATTCGCTATTTTGTCAATGAATCAAGGCTTTTGAGGTCGGGCTGAGTGGCCCTGGTGGAACCCAAGCTGGGCATCACTGAGCAGTTATTGCTGAGCAGATGCAGCTCGATAGCACCGTTGGTGACGCCTTCCATCACCTTACTGATGATCTGGAGTAGATTGGGGTGGTGCTTGGCCTGGTTGGATTTGTTCTGCTTCTTGTATACAGGACACACCAGGGCAATTTTACATATTGTTGGGTAGATGCCATTGTTGTAACTGTACTGGAAGAACTTGGCTAAGGAACCAGTAAGTTCTGGAGAATACTATTGTCAAAATGTTGTCAGGGCCCATAAGCTTTGCGGCATCCAATGCCTCCAACAGTTTCTTGATATATTGAGGAGTGAATTGAATTGGCTGAAGACTGGTATCTGTAGTGCTGGGGACCACTGGAGGAGGCTGTGATGGATCATCTGTTCAGCACTCTGAAGGTTGCTACCAGTGCTTCAGCCCTTACCTTTTGCACTGTGTTGAGCTCTTCCATGATTGACGACTTTGGAATACTGAAACAAGTGGATGGGAAGAGACATTTGGAGGTGGGACAAATGGATTAAGATGATCTGTTGGAACACAGTCTGGTGCGACAGCAGAAGCCCTTTTGTAATTCTGGGAGGGTAGCGGTTACTGAAGTGAAATGGGTTACATTGAGCACTTTTTCAGCAATTGTGGACAGGAATCTTTGGATAAAGAAAAGGAAAACACATTTGTTGTACTATTATGGAAGGTTACATCAGGTGAGTGGATGTAACTGAGAAACTAGTTGAATTGAATGGTCCTGACAGGAAGTGGAGTGTGATGAAGTGTAGTTTGAGTAGTGAAAAGAGTCAGCAGGCTTGTAGTGAGCACTGGTCTATAGCCAATCCCTAGAAATGGTTTGGGGAAGTTGAAGGCACATATCGACCACGTGAAAGTGGGAAGAAATTTGATGGAATTTTCCAATTCAGTGCAAGAATGGGGAAAAGCATATAAGTAATTTGTGGAAAAAGTGAGGGAGGAAGGCTGCATAGAACTGGAATGAAGAATACTTCACATTTCCCACACAAGGTACACAGAACTAGTGCCTAGTACATACCTGAAGTAACACTGGGCACATTACAACCTTCTAGACTCAACAATGAGAACAACATTTCTTAGATCATTGTCTGTGCTCCCATTTTCTTTTTATTTTTGCTTATTTTCCCCTTTGCTTTTGTGACAACTATTGATGATCCTATTACAGGTATTCAAGTTGTTCTCGCTTCAACCCCCCACCCCCCACGACATCTTTCATTTCTTTGCTTGTCCCATTATCACTGCCTTTAGACTTGCACTATGAGCAACACGCGTCATTTGATCTCTTCTGAAGTCACGTGATCACAAGCCTATTTGTTCTTTGTCCTGCCTTCCCAACCTTTAGTTAAAAGCTATAACATATCTAATTTGGCAGCTCTGTTGGAGGATTACAGACCTGAAACATCAAATCTGTTTTTCTCTCTACCAGATCCTGTAAGACCTGAATGTTTCTAGTATTTTCTATTTTAAATAATCAATCACCAACGTTTGCTTTTGTTTTGAGCAGGAAGAAATGGTTTTTACCAAAACTTGAAACATACTAGCAGCTAAACTTTTCCTCTGATGTCTATTCAGTAATAAAATTACAAGACTTTCCCACTGACCGTCTGAGTTAGCAGCCAATAGTATAATTGCTTCCATCTTAACCAGTGATTTATTACTAAAGCTCTCCTGATATTTAATGCATTTCAAGTTTACTAGCATGCATCTGTAGAACGTGGCAAAGACTAAGGTATTGGCAGTTTATAGATATAAGGATTAATTGGTAGGTCAAAAAAGGCAATATTAGTAAGGTTAATTTTGGGAAAGAAAACCTCTAGTGCAGAGCTGAGTTTTGAGGAGGATTGTACGGTGGAGATGTTTATAAGTGAGAAGTTGTGATGTAATTGAGGTCTTGAAACGACAGGAATTTCACGTTTGAATTTTTGGGAGTCACTGGGTTGTCAGTGTGGAATGAATGGGTACCTGTTTAGGAATAAACTATGAACGCTTTAATATAAAATACTCTGGATACCAAAAATATGAAATAAAAAACAGATCGGTGGAAATACTCAGAAGGTATCAGTGGAGGAAAAAAAGTTAATGTCTAGAATGTTCCAATCCTAGAATTAAGGCTATATAATTAGATGGATTGGTGGCTTATCAGAATTCCATCACCTCCCCCTCTATTAGAATGAAGTTCTGTGCCAGAAGGCTCAAGCTTGATGCCATGACATCACTTGAAGTCCTTAAGTAGTTTAAGATTGCTTACTACCACTATATGCCTATTCCCATTTGGTGCTGCAGGCACGACACAAAAATCTACCAATATAATTGATAAATCAGCGTGGTGCGCAAGGTGGTGTGTTACAATCTTCACAAACCTCTGGTGGAAAGGAGGAGCTGGCCATTGAGAGTCGTACCCTTCCTTTGCTCCTGTCCCTGATGGCCTTCTACATCTTGCAAACCAACAGCACCAATCTGCTTCCTGGGTTGTTCTCGTGTTGTACAGGCAGCAACCATGACTGCCTGTGGCGCTGCTATATATTGGACCTATCAACCTATTGATTTGGGAGTAGGTTGAAGGCTAATCACTCTGGAAAGCACATTAACAAAGAGCATGTGCCTGTTTGGTATTCTTTCAGAATCTAGCAACATGAGTTTAGCCTGGTCGTCTCTTCTGTTTTTGGACATAGTGCTAAAACAGGAGGATACAGTCCAACATTTCAGAATGGAAGAAAAAGGAGCTGTAGTTTTGGATGAATTGATGTTTGTGAAGGGCAGAAGATAGGCTAACCACAAGCATGAAGGATTAAATCGGTCTGGGTGCGAAAATGGCTTGGATGGAAATGGATTATGTCTGAGTGGACAAAAATTGAGTCCAATGTAGGAAAATGTGTGGTTATCTATACCTGAGAATAAGAAATTGAAGTATTTTCTTAATACAGAAAGACAAATATTGAGCAGGCAAAGGTGAGTATGCATTCACGCCACTTTTTCTTAAAAAACATGCGTAGACGCAAAATTGCTAATTTAGTGTTGATCTTTATCTCAAGGATGTTGCAATTTAAAAGTGATTGATTGTCATGTTTCAGTTTAACACAATTGAAACCAGATTCCAACTAGAATGCTGTAACTTTTTGGCATGTTTCAGGAAGGAAATGTTTTTTCTTGGCATGGGATATAGCTATGGTTCAGATTCATGAGAATGATACTGGGGCTTAACTAGTTAATTTATGAGCGCAGGTTTCATGAATGTTGCTTGTATTGCCCTAGCTTGGATGTTAATCTTGTCTGTCCGAGTGTTAGAAGTTCCGCTGCAAAGATTTCAGGATGCGATCTCAGCTGACATTTCATTGCAGTGCTAAGGAATTGCTTTACTGCTGGACATGTCATCTTTTGGATCAAACATTAAACAACTTATTTGTTCCCTCAAGTGGATGTAAATGATCCTGACCACTGTGTCCCTCAGTTTGCATAGCTATAACAAGTAAGAGTTCTACAGGGTTAATATAGAAAAACTCTCCTCATTCTAATGAGGAAGTAGAATCTTAATGGCAGAGTCAAATATACTTTTTCACAGAAAAAAATTAAAATTTTCTAATCTGCAATTAATTAGTATTTTAGTTTTCATTTATATGGAACTAATATGGATCAAGGGTTGCATGGTGGCACAGTGGTTAGCACTGCTACTTCAGTGCCAGGGACCCAGGTTCAATTTCAGCCTTGGGCAACTGTCTGTGGAGTTTGCGTGTTTTCCCAGTATCTGTGTGGATTTCCTCCAGGTGTTCGGGTTTGCTCCCACAGTCCAAAGATGTGCAGGTTAGGTGGAGAGGCTGTGCTTAATTGCCCCGTAGTGTGCAGGCGAGGTGGGTTAACAATGGTAAATATGCGTTGTGGGGATAGACCCTCTTTGGAGGGTCAGTGCAGACTAATGGGCCGAACGGCATCTATCTACTAATGAAAATGAAATTGGTGTACAGATTGGCCGTGACCTAATTGGTGTGGGCTAATGCAACTATGTTTTGTGAATAACATAGTACAGGATATTCCAGAGATAGTAGGAACTGCAGATGCTGGAGAATCCGAGACAACAAGGTGCAGGGCTGGACGAACACAGCAGGCCAAGCAGCATCACAGGAGCAGAGAGGCTGAAGTTTTGGGCCTAGACCCTTCATCAGAAGTTGTGGTCTGGCCAGTGTATTATAAAGCCTTGATATGCCTGTTAAAGATTTGGTTATTTTTAACTGTAATGCAACAGTGCACATTGATTTCGGTGTGTAACACTATAACCAGAATTTATCCAAATTCTCCTGTGCTGTGATTTAGTTTAATTTTATACTTACTCTTGAAGTACATTTTCCTTAATCCTGCTCTGAAGTTATTGAACCGTACTTTGGTAAAAGTCCATGGATGGATGTTGTCTTAAATAAGTCCAGATTATCTTGATATATCTCTGAAATTTTTAAAACGCCATAAACCAAACTACAATTTATCATCGCAAAATTTACTGTGATGTTTCTTTCAGCAAAGGTTGTGGAGTACAGTTGTGAACAGGATTTTTATATTTCTTCCCTCAGTCTCACTTTCTCACCTCCTCCTTCAAGCCTCCGTGCAAACTACTCTTTCAGCTGAAATTAGCATTGATCTGAGATTGCTTTGAGAACTTGCCTGATCTTTTGATGGTTGGTCCTACACCATGCATTGCACTTAGTCTTTCGTTTGTTCATCATCTTCAATACAGTGTAGTCCTGTGTCTTGAACTTTCAGTCAACTTTGAGATATTTACAGACATTAACAGAAATGTACAACTGACTTGTATTTATAACTATGTAGGTAACATTGCCATAGTGCCAGGAGGCTATAGGGGTGCCCTCTCATTAGAGAGACAACTGGTGGTAGTTTAACCTGAGCATCACAGTGCGTCTGGCAAAGATGAGGAAGTGGGCCTTTGTGGTGACCTCAGCCAATATGGGAATTGAGCCTCTGCTGTTGGAGTCACTGTGTTACTAACCACCCGTACAGCTGACTGACACCTGATGAATATATAACTACTTCAATAAATATGCATAGCACATACTAACTAATTTTACGTACAGTATCTATACTTTCACGTTACCCTTGTGGTGACCTGACAATCAGTTGGTCGTTGATGTTAACCTGGAACTGGTGTTCGTTTGAAAAAAACTGAAAATCCACTTAACGTTGATGCATTTTTAAAGAAACCTTCATAATTGCAGTCCTGTCAATTAAAATTCGGAGGGTAGTTTGAGATTTGTTGTTCTGGCTTCTAACTTGAATTCCTTTCTCTTCCACTGATCAGATTACAAGACAGCATTAACTATAAGGTATCCTGTATGATTTATCAGTTGAATGCATATTTTATTTTTAAAGCCCTTCACGTAAGAACTGTTTAGGTCGTGTAATGTGTGAAAAGGTGATACAGTATCTTATGCATAAAAATGCATGGTATTGAGAGATTTGGAAGTGAATTAGCTTTGAGTGCAGATATAGATTATTCCTTTCATTTTTTGTTTGATGCTACATTGTTTAAAAACCATGTTTGGTGAATTCTTAGAGGTACTTTATCGCTTTCATTTATTTTATGCCACTATTCCCATTAGTTGTTGCACATTTTTCCATTTCAAAACATGAGCTTTTAAGCAAGATATGTTCTTCTAAGCTGAGCTCTCTTCAGGTTTTTATTTGATTCTAGTCCTATAATTTGACCATTATCTGTCAATATTTAAATAATAATGTATCCATTGAATTCTTTTTTTTTATTCTGGCAATTTAGTTTTCCACTTAGACTGTTACTAGTTTATCTAGGTTTTGTTTTCTGTCAAGGTTGAATTGTCTATGGGCAAATCATGTCTCTTGGGACATGTTTGCTTAAATTAGAAACCTGTTTGAGAAACTGATCCTCTTGTCAGTCATTTTTTAGCAGAAAAAATATGATCTTAATTTGCATTTGTGACTTAACAGTTCATTATGAAGAGAGTGAATCATGTTTATTTGAAATATTCTTCAGGTGTATACAATTTCGTGAATCGTGTTCTAGGATTCAGAATTGTTTGGCAAACGTGGAAGTTGATAAATCATTAGATTATCAATGCATTAGAAGTTTTGTTTTGGAAGTAGGAGAAAATAGTTCATATCAAGGTGAGTGGAGCACCCTTTTTACACTTGGCTTGAAGTGTGCTTAAACTTGGGTATGGCTCAGACCAGAAGCAGTAGAGCTGTCTTACCTAATTCTAGAATGTAGCAGTGTCAGTATTTCTATTCCCATGTTAGTTATCATTGAATTTTGCTGATTAAGTTTGCTGATTGGGTTCACAACATAAAATTTGATAACACAGACCTGAATATCTGGTCAAGACTGCCCATTCATTAAAGCACCTTAAGAGGTTTTATCCTGTCACCCTGTTGTCAAATATACATTACCGAGATATAATGGCATTTGAAACTGGTCGGAAATATGTTGTGATGTAGAAGTTTAATTTACATTAAATAGGAGCTCTCTTCATTTTTTCATTGTGTTAATTAGCTGAGTTTTGCAGATCTGTCTCAATTTACATATGATTGACAATTTCCAATAATCATTTTGAGTAAATAGTTTGCTTGTTTCTCACATTTATGGTATCAATGAGGGCAAAATAAGCTGTTGCTTTAACCTTCTGAACTAGAACATGTTTAAAAAGTACGCAAAGCGATTTAATTTAAAAAGCTTCCGTGATGGCTTAACAAATTTAGCCACTGAGTAATTGAAGAGTCGATCTCCTCTGGTTTGAACCTGTTTCCTTGATTCATATTTGTGATGTTCTAATTGACCTCAAACCCCAGTTTTAGGACATGCATGTTTATACACCTAGTTCACGATAATCGTGTTATAGAAAATTAGGTTATAGGGAAATCGCTATACCTATACAGCAGAAAGCTCATGTTATCCAAACAGTGTCCATTAGTCATCAATCACATTACAGCCAATTTGTGTCAATGAAACGCACGTTACATTAGAACTAACTGTAGATGTTGCTTTTCTGTCTGAAGCCCCTGTGGATGAATTACCTGCTGGATATGTTATTGAGGCTTGTTTAAATATTAATAATGTATATAGGATAAGGAGTTGAAGGTTTTCTGTAACTTCAGGCGAGAAGAGAAGGTGAGCTCTTGCATTTACAACTCATTGTATGCTGATACTTTGAGGTGAATTCCACAGTGGCAGTTGATAAAGGCCGCTAGAATTAAACAAGATGGAAGTTTTAATCTGTCTTTGATATCTTGGCTGCTGCCATAGTTATAAAGTATGTTGCATTTGGTCTTGATTAAAAATATTTAATGGTTAAGTGGTGTGAACTCCATTTGTTTCAATTATATTACTACTTTATAATTATTAGCATGCACTATCAAGGATATCTTCAATGTGAAGATCGTGGGTTTGAGTTCCCAATTATTGTTTCTTAAATGATAGATGAAGCCTTTCAAAGTTGACAGTTGACCTTTAGTATTGAAATAAACTACTTTGACAACATTTGGAGCTGTGGTGAACTTGATAGCTAGTAGTACTGTTTTGGTTATGGTGGAGGAAGGCTTCATAGCAAAGAAATTGAATTTGTATATTTTATAGCTTTCTGTAAGTGGAAGAACGTGTCTAAAATTGGATTGATATAGAACTGTATTGATGGAGCTCGGTCATATCCATCCAAAGAAGACCTGATGTGACAAAGCTAAATGCCAGGATGAGTTGCCAGATTTTGATGTGTGGCCTGGCAGAGCAAAAAATGCTATCCTGTTCCCAAATATGGGGCTTAAGAACAAGAATTTAGAAATCTTATTATTTAGAAATGCATTAATCCATTTCTGGACATCAGAGTTGAATGTATGACTAACAGGGAGTTCCAAACTTTAGTATACAGGAAAGGAACCCCCACACTGGCCAAATCCTCAATGTCCACAAAGCTGCATTAGGGCACTATTTAAACAGGCCACTACTCACTGCAACACCAGAACTACGCCAGAAATACTAGGAATCATGGTAGCACACAAGCCCACAGCCACTCTACGACAAACACAACACAAGGAATAAAGAACCCATTCCCACAAGATGCAGAACTGATGCAGTTTACAAAATACCGCGCAACGACTGCCACAAGCATTGCATCGGACAGACAGGAAGGAAACTAGCTACCAGAATACACGAACATCAGCTGTGAGCAAAACAACACGACGAACTTTCCTTTAATATCAGTACACTCGGACAATGAAGGCCATCAGTTTAATTGGGACAACATAACTTTAGCCCAAGCCAAATGTAGACAGGCACGGGAATTTTTAGGGGTGTGGTTCTCAATCCATTATGCAATCAACAAACATACAGAATTGGACCCCATATACAAACCCATACAGAACAAAACCGGAAATGATACTACTTACCACAACAGACCGTACAGTATAAATTCCAGCGGAGTAGAACGACTTCGCTTCATCGGAGGCCTCATTGATGTTACCTAGCATGGTGATGAAATGTCTGAACGAAAATGAGCTAGCTTGGTGAGCAAGTCAACAACCTTGCCCACAACCCAAGCTACAAATCTTTGCTAAAACCTTAATGTATCTTTATGTAAGCTACATATTTGAAACGAACTTAGAAAAGGAAAAACTGCCGCATAAAATCATTACTTTTTATTTTTGAAGTTTGTTCAAATGTGGTTTGATATTAGCAATTGGAAATGTGTTCCCTGATTTCCCACTTCAGCTACACTGGCCAATTTTGTTAAGGGCAACATTCAGGCTATCATAATTAACCCTTGTGCCCATGATTTAGCTGGGGTTGGTTCCCATGCCTTATCAACATACCAATAATGAAAAGTTGGTGTGCGCTCACGTTGAATGGGGAGAGGATTGAACATGGTTTATTTCATTCTGTAGTTCATTGATGTGCTGATATTGTCCAGGCTTGGAACTAATGACTGTACACTTGGCTGAGATATCCAGAGCACTTCAGTAACTTATGGAATTGTACTTGAGCATGAATTAATACTTTTAAAGAAAGCAGAAGAAATGTGCTGTTGTGGATTAACTAAAAGAAGCTGCAATAAGTTTATGTATGATATGGATAAGGAGTTGTGATTTAGGCCCATTTCTGCATTGTTACAACCTATTTGGGAAAGTGCACTGATTCTCAAGTTCCACTACTCCTGGGGTTGACCACAGAAGTTAATGATTTCAACAAAGCATGCAAAGTCTATGATTTATTTGTCTATTGGAGTCAAGTTAACAGAAATCAAACTCCTTTCTAATACCTCTGTGCAGTCATATAGACACACACAAGCAAAAACAGTGTCTTTACAGGTGGAAAGGGAAAGAAAAAAACTGGGAAACACGTTTCAATAGCATAAGTCCAGATGGCTTAAGTGATTTTGCTTACCAGGAATTTCTGTTTTTCATTCTCTGGGCTCTTTCATGACGCAGGAGGCAAAGTGCGATTTGTTACTGCAACTACAAAGTTCTTAGCACCTAGTCAAAGGCAGTAGCTTAACAGTAACTGGCGGGAGAAAATAATTGGCTCTCAGGTATTTTTGTTACAGAGAGAGACAGAACATAACCTGCTCTTTCAGTTGTTCAAAGGCTTCTCCCTGTATTTCTTTCACCTGCAACCTTTTCAGCTACCCAGGAACCTGTCTGTTATTGCCATGCTGCTGACCTTTGGCATTCAAGACTGGTCATATTATAGAAGCTAATCAGGTACTTGTTGCTGGTCGAATCTCATTTTGCACTTCCACCCCGTGCCATGCCACTTACAAAATCCTCCCCCACTGCTTGAACAAAGCAGTATAAATATCGCACAGTTTCAGTAATATGTTTAGAAAAGTACAGTAATTTCTTTCACAGTCCTTGCTTTTTATAACTGACCTTTATCCATTTTAGCCTATAATTAATAAAAATACTGCCATCAGAATGATTGAGTCATTTTGCATAAACAGTGAATTACAAAGATTCATTTAACTCTTTACTAACTGAATAGTGAGCAAAAGCTGAACAGGATACAGTTGGATGCTAACAATTTTTTCAGTATATCATATAGCAATCAAAGAGGGGGTGGGGGCAAGCATGGAATGACTACGTAGCTCTTTCAAACAGCAGAGCTGTGCTGTCAATTTTATGATCTGAACAACTTATTCCACCACTTTGTGTGTGATGATTGTAGTTTCTGCTGTATCTTCAATAACTGCAGTTGTCTTGGTTGCCTTATAACAAATGTGTGCTTAATAAAATGTACACTTCCAATTGACATGGTAACAGCTGGATTTCTTAAATCTGAGTTTGAGAGAATCTAATATACTTTTCTAAAACACACGTTTGTGAGATGTGGCTGGTACTGATAATGCCACCGTTTGTTGCCCATTCTTAACTGTCCTTGAACTGTGTAGCTTGCTCAGTCATTTGAGGGCAATTTGAGTCAAAAACTTAACTGTTGATCCAGAGTCACATCTAGGCCAGATCAGGTAAGGATGACTGATACCTGTCTCTAAAGAACATCAGTAAATCAGATGGATGTTTAAGCAATCATGATAATGGCCACAATTACTAATTAGCTTGCAATTCAGAACTTGATTGAATTTAAAATTCAACTAGCTGACATGGTGGGCTTTCAACCCACGTGCCGGTAAAATACCTATTGATTGCAGAGAGTAGTCGACCCATGGGCTAGATGTTATATATACACACAACAGAAAAAGTTATGATTTTATCTTGATGTTCGGAGAACTGTTACAAACTGCCTAGAATTTGACATTCTTTTGTGATACTATCCAAACTAATTAGTTTCCTTACAAAGGCATAAGAGACACAAGAATTATTGTTATAATCCTATAATTTAGTAAAAAGGCAGCTGGCATGACTGCTGGCTTACTAGACTGATATAAATGTGGATGCTACATTGCTTTGTTTGAAGACTGCCATATGAGATGCACGTGAGTATGCTGGTTTGTACCTTGTTGGCATGAGGCATCTCGTGCATCTTCAGTTTTTCTGCATCCTTCAGCCTAGCTTGTCGAACAAGTGAGTTGATAATTGTTATGGCAGCTGAGGCATCTGGAATGTAATTGAGCACTGGGACAAACAATGTCTCCTTAGCCAATGAGATTTGTTCAAGAACAGTTGGGTATGGGCAATAAATGGTTGCTTAACCAGTAACAACCACGACCCACAGATTTAAGAATCAAGAAACAACTCCGTGAAGGAATGCATTACAGTGGGCAAATTAGAATTAGGTTGAGTACAGTAGGTAAAGGGAGGGAAACAAGCTGGGTTAAGAAGGTAGTGAAAACTGAAAAACTGTACAAAATATTAAATTTTTAATTTTAAAAACTTGGCAACAATTGGTTACTTGCAGGAATGAGATGGAAAAATGAATGTTCACTTTCTCAGCCATAACGTTGACAAGCTGTGCACTAATAATCAACATTAGAAGGGTATTTACACATGGAATTACTGGACTTAAATTTCTAAAGTGTTTTATGGACAATTAACTTGGAAAAAGAGCAATGAATCGCCGAGCAAGTTTTGGTGATTGATAACGGCATAATCTGTTGGTTGATTTTGCATTTTAGTAATGGCTGGTCTGGTTAATTTACTGTTTTCCCAGCATGATCTTACCCACCCTTACCACCAGTCTGATACTGAGATAATACATTAAATGATATCAAATTGCTGTTTTTAAATGGATTGAAGTACTCTACTTAATTTGTATTCCTCTTATAGGGAACAAGTGCAGAACAAGACAACCGCTTCAGCAACAAACAGAAGAAACTCCTAAAGCAATTGAAATTTGCAGAATGTCTTGAGAAAAAGGTAATGTATACCAGTGTTACCTTATGACTTTTGTACTTGTCAGTACAGCCACCTAACTTTGTTCTTTCATTGGATGTGCACATTGCAAGGCTGGTGTTTGTTGCCCATTCTTAATTAGCCCTGAACTGAATAGTTTGCTAGGTCATTTAAAAGGCAGCCACTTTGCTGTGTAATTAAGTCATATGTTGGTCAAACTGGGTAAGGATGGCTAATGGGTTATGGTAGTGCAGCGGTAGTATCCCTACCTAATGAGCCATGAGGCCTGGTTTCACGTCCCACCTGTTCCAGAGGTGTGTCGTGACATCGGGGTTCATGTCCACAGTTCCCTGAAAGCTGCCTCCCAGGTGGAGAGAGTCGTATGGTGTGTTAGCTTTCATTAATAGAGGGATTGAGTTTAAGAGCCGTGAAGTTATGCTCCAGCTATACAAAACTCTGGTTCGGCCACATCTGGAGTATTGTGTCCAGTTCTGGTTGCCTCATTATGGGAAAGATGTGGAAGCGTTGGAAAAGGTGCAGAGGAGATTTAGCACGAAGTTGCCTGGAATGGAGGGAAGGTCTTATGAGGAAAGGTTGAGAGAGCTAGGGCTTTTCTCTTTAGAACGACGAAGGGTGAGAGGTGACTTGATAGAGGTGTACAAAATGATCAGAGGTATAGATAGTGGACAGCCAGAGACTTTTTCCTAGGGTGGACGTAGCTATTACAAGGGAGCATAGTTTTAAAGTGAGTGGAGGTAGATATAGGGGAGACGTAAGAGGTAGGTTCTTTACTCCGAGAGTGGTAGGGGCGTGGAATGCATTGCCAGAGAGGGTAGTGGAGCCGGCCTCATTAGGGGCATTTAAATGGCTATTAGATGATAGTATATTAGATGATTTAAACGGCATATGGATGATAGTATAAGGTAGGGGAGGAGGTTAGATAGACCTTAGGTTTACGGTAAAAGTTCGGCACAACATCGTGGGCCAAAGGGCCTGTACTGTTCTGTGTTCTATCTCTGAACAGGTTGGTTAGAAAATAGTGTATTTTTTTTTTGCTAATTCTCTTCACTGGAAAACCTGAGTAAACCAGATGGGTTTTTATCTGTTGAGCACAGGAGTTGGGATGTCATGTTGAGATTGAACAGGACATTTGCGAGGAGTACTGCGTGCAGTTCTGGTCACCCTGTCATAGGAAGGATATTATTAAACTGGAGAGGGTTTAGTAAAGATGTTGCTGGGAATGGAGGATTTGAGTTATTAAAAATAGGCTGGGATATTTTTCCACTGGAGCATAGGAGGTTGAGGGATAACCTTTAGAAGTTTCTAAAATCATGAGGGACATAGATAAGATGACTAGCAAATGTCCTTTTCCTAAGGTGAGGAAGTCCAAAGCTAGGGGCCATATTTTTAAGGTGAGGAGAAAGAGATTTAAAAAGGACATGGGCAGCCTTTTTGTACACTGTGTGGATAATATGCAGAATGAACCATCAGAGGAAGTGGTTCATGCGGGTACAGTTAGAATGTTTTTTGGATAAGTACACAAATAGGAAAGGTTTGGAGGGATATGGACCAAAAGCAGGCAGGTGGGACTAGTTTATTTCGGGAACGTCGTCGACATGAACTAGTTGGACCGAAGAGTCTGTTTCCATGCTGTATGACTCTCTGACAATTGACAGTTTCATGGTTGTCAGTTTTTTTTTACATCTGCCATGGTGAGATTGAAAGTTGTGTCCCTCGACAATTAGCTTTGTGCTCTGGATTACTTGTCCAGTGTTACCAAAATTTCCACTTTGCCACCATCTTTAACACACAGGTGCCTTGCAGAGAGGCATTACAGACTCTAAGCAACATAAGGGGGTAATAGACAGATAACAAACTTGGATGCAGAGCTATTTTTATGAAATGTCTGTGAGAGAGTCTGAGAGGTGTTGCGGGTGGTACAGTTCCAGAGCTTGCAGCTAAGACACCTGAAGGTACAGGTAGCTGGGTTGAGGAATTAAAATTGGGGATGCACAAGAGGCCAGAATTAGAGGAGTGCAAAGTTCTCAAAGGCTGCAGGTCTGCAAGAGTCTACGGAGACTTGGAGAGGTGATCCCATGGAGGCATTTGGGAAAACAAGGTAAGGACTTTTGAATTGCAGTGTTGCAGGACTAGGATTCTGTTGGTTACCATAGGTGTGATGTGTGAACAGGACCTTGAAGTATGTCTGGATGAACGCAAACATATCAGCACTGGGGCAGTTGGTCTAGGGGTAACATGGGCAAATGTGATGTTTTGCAAGTTGGATGAACTGAGGCCAGGCCAGAATCAAGAAATGCTATGACAGTGAATGTAGATGGTGTTTGGATATGGTCAAAAGCTCATTTCAACGTTGAATGTGACACCAAGGTTGTGAGTAGTTTATTACAAAGTATTACCAAGATGAGGGTTAAGTCATTGACTAAGGAACAGGATTTTGAAGCAAAAATGAAAGACGGATATCCTTAATATTTCTCGTATTTAACGAAAAGAAATTTCTGTCCATCTAATACTGGATATCAGACAAGCAATGTGTGAAATAGTGACAGTAAAAGAGTTGAGGTGATTGTGAGCTAGAACTGTTACTACAGCTTGTATATGGAACCTAATAGGAGATAATGGTACACTATCAAAATATTGAACTTGAGCTACTCACTGTTAAATCTGAAAGTTTAGTAACACGTTCAAGTAAAATCAAGCACATTTGCCATTATAGAGGTTGTGTTTAGTCTTGGTACTGACCCATTCACAACCAGTGAGTGGATTCCATATTGTTTAAATATTTTTGGCTCGGATAGAATCCATTAGACATCATATCGTAGAACCATACAACAAAATTGTTTGGTCATCTGTTTCAGGTGGTTTTTTTAAACCCATGTTGATCATGATCAGTCCTTTTCTACCACTATTTAGCAATAGGTCTGTCTTTGGAAAATGAATAAAGTAAGATGTGACACTTTTTTGGAGGAAAGACAACATAGCATTAAAGTCTACTAACTGCCCAAAGTGGTGTTTGTGCAACTGTGGAATATATGGTACCATCAGTTGTTTGCGCAACAGGTACCTGCCAAGTTATACCTAGATCTTTAAATTGTGTGAAAAATCTGAGGGCATTTCTTGTTTTTATTTCGAGCTCTTTAAAGCTAAACTTCTCAGCAGTGTCATTTGTGGCACTTTGGCAGCTAGTTTTAAGGAATCATATAGGGTTGATGTAGAGAAGCTATTATTTCCACTGATTGGGCAGTGTAGACCTTGGGGTTGTGATGTAACATATTAGAGCCAGACCTTTTGGAACATCTTTTGCAAACAGAGGTTAATGTTTTAATTAGAGTTGATGGTTTTTATCAAAGATATTGAGGGTTGGTTTGTGGCCCAAAGATATATGGAGAGGACAAATCAGCCATGATTTTATTGAATGGCTGAATGTTAAGGGACTAAATGGGTTACTTCTGTTCGCGTATGATTTTTTTTTTTAAAGGAAAGCATCAAATATATAAGAAATTTGAGGGGTAAGGGGTCCCTTGGTGAAATGCAAAATGGGTTTAAGAATTGAAATGTTTAGCATAATAAGAGTTTTTTGTAGGATGCCTACATAGTTTGAACTTATTTTGCAAGTTCATCAATCATTCATAAATGATAGCTTTGTGTAGTTCATCAGCTTCTTTAATTGTTCTGTAACTACTTAATTTCAATTGCCAGGTAGAAATTTTAATGTGATAAATCAATTTAGCAAAACCGCATACATTTTAATGAAAAAATTCCAGTAAGGAACACTGTTTATTGTATCTCTGCTTTTCTTGTAAAACACTTCTTTCAGTTTTTGGCTCTTCTGCAATCACCAAGAGGATGTTTTGAGTGCCTTGCTACTGGGTTTCTGGTGTTTCAAAACGAGCTATCAAATGAGCAGGAGAAGTTGGGGATGGCATAACTCCCTGCTAAATCTCTGCGCCAGTGATCCTGTTTTGTACTCAGTGATACGGGTGGAATCAAAAATTAGATGTAATGTGGTGCACATTGGTGCTCCATTTCAAAACATTTCAATACATTTTCAATAGATTAAGGTAAAACATCCCTCTGGGGACTATTAATCTGTAGTTGCAAGTGGTTGCTAATTGTAATTATTTTCAACTGGGTTTCAGGTGGACATGAATAAAGTGAACCTAGAAGTCATCAAGCCGTGGATTACACAGAGAGTGACAGAAATGCTTGGGTTCGAGGATGATGTTGTTATTGAGTTCATCTTCAACCATCTTGAAGAGAAGGTAATGATTGGAAAAATGCAAGAGTATTTAAAAAGTTATTGTGATGTGGTTTTTCACCTGGACTTTTGGTGAAAGAAAGTTATGTAAAGTGTCAGGTTTGCTTGTTTTCTACACAGTTAATGTTGAAGACAGTATAAAACGTGGTTTAAAAAGCTGCAAGGATAGCTTTAAATATGATAGGTTTCTTTAGGGACCATTTAGCACTTTCAGCTATTTTCACAAGGGTACATTGAGAAAGTTCTCCTGACTTACTTTCTTCTGAAAATACTAATTGCGGCTTGATTTGGACTCCAAAATAAAATCTCTGGATGTACAGGGTTTTTTAAAAAGTGCTTGAGTAGCTTCATTTGAGTTCACCACCTTTGTAGTTTTCCTTACCTCAAGGAAACTAGCATGAATGTCAATTATATTCTTGAACAGTCAGCTGAATCTATTTGCATATGCATGGTTGGGTCCTCTTCCTTAAGAGCGCTTAATATACTCTTGTGAAACAGTTGAAAATATTGAATGACCCCCTCAGTTAGCCCTCAGGTAACAAAAAGAAAATCCATCTTGTATGTGTTCTTATTTGTTTTGTTGTATAATAAGCGCCTTTGACAGCATTTTTCTAATGATCGTGTGATTTATGATTTAAAAGGCCTGAACCAAAATGGATGTTATTCCGTCTGAAGTATAGCACCATCACCTTGTTAGGTCACAGCAAAGTGAATTCCAATGTCGCTCTGACCCTCCTCCCTTGATGATGCAGTGTGTGTTTGGAGGTGAGTTGTGTAAAGTGACCAGACGAAAATCCTCATGCCACTCAATGAAGAGCACTCGGACAAACTTTACACTGCTCAGAAGTAAAAAGTGGAAAGCAAAACAGTAGCCAGTCTAGATGAGGAAAAATGTACTATTGCAGATAAAATTGTTTCTGTAATCTAAAAACTGGATATGGCTTTTTAGTGAAGCTTTAGGCTTATTAATGACCAATATGAAAAAAGTACTGTTGTTTTTGAACTCTTAATTAAAATCAAGATGTTGGAACTTTTCTGGAGGGCTAATTGTTTTCTTAAAAAAAAAATACTCAAAACTTCAACTCGCCACTGCAACCCAAGGGATACTGAGACTCCATCTTTCATTTGGGGAAGAATATTTAGACATATATAGGAGGAAAGTCATGTTGATGTGGAGCTACAAATGGTACATATTGAATTTGTGCCACCGTAAGGTTCTATTTTTCATGCGACTGAAATGTATACTTAACATTCAAATGTGTCTGATCTAATTTGTCCACGTAGAAATGTTCAGGCTTTTCTTATTTTACAAATGAATAACATGACAACAGCTATACTGGTAGATAGAATCCTGTATGGAAGCAAGGTGTACATCTTGAAAGAAAGAAAAATTATCCTGTTTACTTCGCTTGAAATGTACCTCTTAATAACTGATCATGGAATGACATTGGTGGTGAATAAGGAAAGGTTTGCAGCCCAACCATGCTGCCCTCCCAGTTGCAGGAGGATGCAAGCAGCTCACAAGCAAGGCAAAATATAGTAGTGTAGATTTCCATGTTAACTCTGTTGCATTGATAGATTCAGTGTGAGTTGCCAGCATGTCTGAGAGTTCTCAGAACTACCAGAAGATTCAAAGTAGTGGTGACTCTTAATGTACTTGTTTACAAATTAAATGATCTTCTGAACATCTTTTTAAACCATAGAATGTATGCTATATATGTTTAGATATTGAACAAAATATCTTGTAAAGATAAAAATAGCTTGGCATCAGCCGTAGAATATTTCTAAAAAATTTTTGAGCAGGGTTTGTCCAAGTTTGAAGAACTGTCTTTTGCAGCCCTGTATTTACCGAATAGTAACAGACTTAGATATGTTGACTGCTATGAACATAGCCAATTCATTTAGCAGTGTTTCAGTATAGCATAAATGCACTTAGCGTAAATCTCATTTATACTTAAAGTAGCATTAGTAGATACGTAGTAGGTCATGAAAATCAGTGGAAGGATCAGCATGTAAATATCTTAGTTCATTGAATTAATACATTGTAACATAGTTTAGGTGCTTGCATGTTACTAAATATTGTAGTTTAATGTAAAAATCAGATTTGGAGAGGTAGCAACAGCTCTGCTTCACTTGGAGCATGAAGGCAAGTTTATTTAAGCAGAAGTTTAATATAAACTGTTCATTTTTCTTTTATGTGGCTGTTTACTCATTATTGCTTGTTCGTCTCTTACAATTTAGATAAATGATATAACATTATACTCAAGGTGATTGAGTTGCAGTAGGGAGTCGGAAGCAACCCAAGGGAACATCTTTCTCTACAGGGGACTTGGAACTTTGGGTTCAGGAGTCGACCAGAAGAAATTGAAGACCTCAGGACTCTGTACTTGCTTTATGGTGTTCTGACACGTTTGTGTGTTTTTTTTACTGGACCTCGTTGCTCTGGCAACCTATGTGCAGTACCCATTCACTAAAACAACAGAAGGCCTATTGGCTATTGTCAGGAAATAGTGAGAGGCAGTCTGGCCTCGTAAGTGGGATTTAAGTGTATTGTTCATATTGAAAGAAATCTTAAGAAGACAAAGATGACACTCAGCCAATTTATATAGGCTGATAGATTAGGGAAATGGTACACAGTATAGATAGAAAAAAATTAATGTAATTTGCTATTATCTAAAGCTTGAAACTGTCAATTTTGCCTTAAGAATATTGAGGTAGATTGAAAGTAGTGAAGTGGACTGCTTTTAGATTTTTCCAAATAACCTTTTTGCCTTCATCTTGTGTCTGTTGCAGAACCCAGATGCAAAGCTGATGCAGATTAATTTGACGGGGTTTTTGAATGGAAAGAATGCAAGAATGTTCATGGGGGAGCTTTGGCCATTGCTCTTGAGTGCACAAGAAAACATCGCAGGAATTCCCTCTGCCTTTCTAGAACAAAAGAAAGAAGAAATCAAGCAGAGACAGGTAATCTGGAGATCTCTTTAGATGATAGAACTAAAGTATTAGGTTGAGATCAAATATGTTAGAGGCATTTTTCTATGACTTGTAAGTTACAGATCTCACAGAAGTTTTGTAATTTGCATATATGGATAAAGGTAGTATTGTTTCTTGCCTGCCTGCTGTCAACTTCACTACTAGTATTTGCTCTGGGAATAATTTAGAATGAGGGATGGTTAGGAGTGGTGCTGTTGAAGTCCTAGTGGATGGAAATTTAAAAGAATTACTGGAATTGACATGAACTTTCACTTTTAATACTGTTGGGCTCCTGTTAAGACCCTCAATCCTAACATGTAGATGGGGATTTTAACTGTGTACCACGTCACAATCATAGCTGAACAATTCCTTATCCTGATGAACTAATTTTGTATTTGTACAATGTTAAACCTTTTTACATGATTTATAAACTATTCATGGATCCTCAAATAAGGACATTTGTTTTAATATTTCTGTTTCTACATTAATCCCATTTTGTACATCCCAATCTTTTTGGTGGCTCAGCGGTCAACACTGCTGCCTCACACTGCCAGGGACCCGGATTCGATTCCACCCTTGGGCGACTGGCTGTTTTGGAGTTTGCACGTTCTCCCCGTGTCTGCATGGGTTTCCTCCAGGTGCTCTGGTTTCCTCCCATAGTCCAAAGATGTGCAGGCTAGGTGGATTGGCCATGCTAAATTGCCCATTGTGTTCAGGGATCTGTAGATTAGGTGGGTTATGAGGGATGGGTGGGATGCTGTGAAGGGCGGTGTGGACTTGTTGGGCTGAAGGGCCTCTTTCCACACTGTAGGGATTCTATGAAAATTTATTATATTTGCTATACAGTGAGTAACAATTGAAGGATGCTGAGTGCCTTTAGAGAACATTAAGTGAATATCCCACCTTTCCCTTTTGTTTGTGTCTCTTTCTCAATTTATATCTGTAAGTATAGATATTGATGGCTGCTGTTTTAACTTTTAGCAGCAGTATAATGTGTTGATACTTAGCTGTTTGTTTTGTACTTGCATGGAGGTTTAATAGTCAGAAAAATGTTTTCCCCGTTCTAAACATTGCTTAGTTTAAAAGTGACTTGCTTCCTTATGAATCCAGGAGTTAGCTGTGTTCATTATTAACAGTGGAGCATTGAAACACCGTATAATGGAATACATATTTCCTTCTATTCGCAACTTTGTGAATTTCTTGTTGCAGATTGAACAGGAAAAGCTGGCTACCATGAAGAAACAAGATGAAGAGAAGGAAAAAAAAGACAAGGAAGACAAAGAAAATAGAGAAAAGAGGGACCGTTCCAGAAGTCCAAAGAGGTGATTAAGAATGAAGTCTGTGTTATAAGGTTATGGTTGTATTCAGTAGTTAGACAGTGTATATAATCTAGTTTTTTGATTTCAGTGTACCAATTTATATCATATGGTAATATAAGTTGCTAACAATATTGCTACTTGCTGAGTCCGTGTTTTTTCATGCATAATGCACGAGCAGTCTAGCATGATGTATCAATTACTGCCTGCCATTATTGCATGTTGTATTCCATGCTAAATAGGTATACTTGGAAGAATAAAATAACCTCTCTAGTGTCCTTTTTAATTTTACTGTCCAAAAGATTTACTGTATCCTGATGCAGTTCAGCTGTGAAATGTGTTCTAGCTAGCATCTATCATGAATATTGTGCTGAACGTACAATATTTTGGGGGTGGGATGTGGGGATGAGATGGAAATTATAATAGTTTAATTGTTTTTTTAAGTTCACCTCATTTTGTCCTTTTGTCTCAAACTAATGTCCAGTTTAGCCAACTCCCGTTTAAACTGCATTTTTTTCGGTTATATAATTTCTTCACTTACATGTTTCTTTGACCCTCTGGCTCCCCTTCTCTCTCCGTTCCTTTTTCTAAGTGTTCATTCAAAATAGCTTCTAGTTTTAAAGGAGTCTAAACCTGAGCTGTTAACTTGTCTTTTTCCCTCCATAGATGCTGCTTAGCATGTTTTTTATTTCCAGTGTGCTCTGTTCCTTTTTCGCGTTTCTAGCGTCTAATATTTTGTTCATAATGTGACTATTTATTTCAATTCTGGGCATGCTGACTGCTCCCTAGCATTTAAAACCACTCATTATTTCAGAGTGTCGTCTGCCAAATATATTGGGTTAGTGGCGGATCTGCTGAATAATGTAGAGACTGATCTCTGCTTGAAGCTTCAGTTCTAAAGCTAATTTTTTTTTAAAAAAGCATGCAATGCTGAAGTGGATGCTGTATTTCTGTTTTTTCTATTTTCTTAAAAGCACTATAAATAAATGCCCAAGGATTTGATATGGGTCTCATTTGCTTGAGGCATTTTAAAAAGGGTCATAGAAATATTGAATTTTCCTAGCCATTTCATGTATTTTAAGTCAAAATTGAAATCCTTTTGGCTTTTCTGTGCATTTCTGATCAGAAAATCAGAATATGTGAGCTAAAACAGTAAATTCCCAATGAGAGAAGCTAAATACCTTTATAACATCTTTGTATTTGTTCGATGGTCTGACAGATTTCAGTGATTTTGAAAGGTTTTTTGAAAAACAGTAATCACATCTTTTCATGAGGATTTCCTTTGGAAGCGTTTTAACAAAATCTCTTTTCTAATTATATAAAACTTTTTGGGTGTTAAATATTGAATTCACTGTTTGAGTTTTAAACAAAAATGAACTTTTTGTAGGCGTAAGTCAAGATCTCCATCACCGAGGAGGCGGTCCCCAGCAAGGAAGGAACGAAAGCATTCTCTCTCCAAGTCTCCTCGTCGTAGGACCAGAAGCCGGAGCAGAAGTGCTTCTCCAGTGTCTAATATTAAGAAACCTGAACAGCTGTCACCTGAGCCAGATCTTTCACTAAAAGAAAGGAAAGAATCTCCTGCTCCAGAGGCAACTTCAACAAGGTGAACTAGTGATTTTATTTAAGTTTCCCAACTTAGTGAGTTTTTAATATCTTGCCTACGTTGAGATTTGTAACGATCACATTAGTTTACAAAATTAAGAAGTCAATTGGAAATGAATCAGGAGATATTGTAGGCTAAGTCTTGGTACTTTGAAAGCTTTAAATTGTTGTAAACCAAGGTTATGTTTGGAGAGAAAATGGTTTTTAGGATGCCTCTTAAAAAGCTGTCGTGAAAAATGTTGAGACAGCTGAAGTATTTGATAAATTTTAATCTTCATTGATTTTTGCATACACTTCCAATCTAGAACACCAGAATTTAGGGAATGAGAGAAGAAAAAAAAACTACATTTGAAGTACGTTGGAGCTATAAATAGTAATCAGCTCCATTTGTTAGCTGTAACAACAGGTTTGAGTTGCAGTTGTAATTACGTAAGCATTTGAAACTTTTAATTAGAACAGTGCTCGTCAAACCTTTGATCGTTGGACACAGTGTAATTTTGGGAGGGAGTATCGAACGCTCATGAGGCTAAATTTAGGATTGGGCATAAGGAGGGGTTTTGTGAACACTCTAGTGCTTATAATGTGGCTTAACTAGATACGTCTGTACATGTAGTGAAGAATCAACATATTGACTTTCTGCTGTTGAATAGTGATATTCTGAAGGAAATCAAACCTGTGATACCAGAGGTGAAGGAAATTTTATTAGAACAGCCGACAAAAAAGGAGAAGGAAAGAAAAGAAAGGAATCGACATCGATCACGGTCGCGGTCAAAATCGAAGTCCAGGTCCCGTTCACGCTCTCATTCACGGGCAAGGAGGCGTCCTCGGTCTCGATCAAGGTAAATTATTTTCCTTTCTCCCTCTTTGTTAATAGACATCATAGCCACATTTTTACATTTTGGATTACATATTACAATTGCAATATTTCAGGTCGTATTCACCTCGAAGATGGCCCAGTCCAAGACGGAGGTCGCCTCCTCCTCGAAGGAGGAGTCCACCAAGGCGTCTGCCGCCACCGCCCCCTCCATCCAGGCATCGAAGGAGTCGGTCACCTATTAGAAGGTATGTTTTAATTTCAGATTTCCTTAAGAACTGTAATAAAAAAAAATACTACTCATTCACAGTAATAACTTGAAACATAGAGCTGGTCTTAAATGTTCAGTATACACTTTAAATTCAGTCTGTTGAGTTTGAAAAATAGAACAAGTAAAGTGAATATTTTGGAAAGCTCTAAGATCTGTGCTTTGTACTATTTTCATTAAATATATTAGCTATCCTACTGAGCAGTTTTCTATAACATTAAAAATTACCACCAGTGTCTCTCTCTCTTAGTTGTCCAATACTGTGTTGCCTGTGCTAAAGAATTCGAGGAATCCAACAATGTTAAGGCAGAAGCCTAAGACTGAGGTTGTGAATATGCAATCTACTTTTTGGAGTATACAACAGACATCAAGTTCTGCAAATCAATTTTACTTCTGAGCAAAATTGCTGTTCTCCATTTCTTTACTCAAATAATTTTCAAAAGACAAGTGATTGGAACAATTATGAAGCAACCTTCTGAAACGAAAACCTTTCCAATTTATGCTTTGTGTGTAAAATAGGGTATCTCTATGATTTTTGCTATCTGGTAATAACTGACATAGCATCAATATGCCAAATATTTGCAATTCACTCACCCAGAGCCTCGTATTAGAAATGGCCATGAAGTCTTGTATTAGAGCAGGACTCCTGCTTTTCAAGGGCCAGAATCTTGACCACCTCAACGATGGCTAGTAGTGTAGGAGGAGCTGGCTGTGTGGAAACTTTCCTGGCCTGGAGTTCGCCCACCTTTAGTTGGTCAAAAAGGCTTCCTTGGGATGGGCTCAGATCATAGTGAGAGATATACAGAACAGAAACAGACCCTTCGGTCCAACTTGTCGTGCTGACCAGGTATCCTAAATAAATCTACTCCCATTTGCTAGCAGTTCGTAAATCTTTCCTATTCACATACCCATCCAGATGCCTTTAAAATATTGTAATTGTACCAGCCTCCACCACTTCCACTGGCAACACATTCCGTACACGCACCACCCTCTGTGTGGGAAAAAAAGTTGCCCTTAGGTCCCTTTTAAATCTTTCTTTTCTTAATACCTTGTAGTTCTGGACTCCCCCACCTTGGGGAGAAAACCGAGCCTTTTTACACTATCCATGCTGCTCATGATTTTATCAACCTCTACAAGGTCACCGCTCAACGTCTAACACACCAAAGAAAATAGCCCGGATCTATTCAGCCTCACCTTAAAGCTCAAACCCTCCAACCCTGGCAGCATTCTCAAATCTTTTCTGAACCTTCATATTTCACAACATCTTTCCTGTAATAGGGAGACCAGAATTGCGCGCAGTATTCCAATAGTGGCCTAACCAATGTTCTGTAAAGCAGTATCATGACCAATTCCTGTGCTCAATTTACTGACCATTAAAGGCAAACATACCAAATGCCACCTTCGCTATCCTATCTACCTGTGACTCCACTTTCAAGGAACTATGAACCTGCACTCCAAGGTCTCTTTGTTCTGCAACAGTCCCCAGGACCTTATCATTAAGTATATACAGTCCTGCCCGGATCTGCCTTTCTAAAATGCAGCACCTCACGTTTATCTAAATTAAACTCCATCTGCTACTTTTCAACCCATTGGCCCATCTGATCAAGAACCCGTTGTACTCTGAGGTAACCTTCTTTGCTGTCCACTACACCTCCAATTTTGGTGCCATCTGCAAACTTAGTAACCATACCTCTTGTGTTCACATCCAATCATTTGTATAAATGACGAAAAGCAATGGACCCCGCACCGATCCTTGTGGCGCACCGCTGGTCACAGGCCTCCAGTCTGAAAGCAACTCTCCACCACCACTCTGTGTCTTCCACCTTTGAGCCAGTTCTGTATCCAAATGGCCAGTTCTCTCTGTATTCCATGTGATCTAACCTTGTTAACCAGTCTACCATGAAGTACCTGGGCGGCCTCCAAGTTTGAAGTAGTGCCGCTAGGTCTAGACTGACCACAAGGAAACATCCTTTCCATGTCCACCTTGTTGAGACCATTCAGGATCTTGTACACTTCAGTTAAGACCCCCCTCACTTTTAAACGTAAACAGTCCTTGGCTGTCCAACTAGTCATCACATGCCAGTGAACTGTTTCTAGGTATCAATCTAGTAAACCTCCTCTGAGCCACCTCCAATGTATTTGCATCCTACCTTGCATAAGGAACACAAAAGTGCGCGCAATATCTGTGATGTGATCTCACCAATAGGCATAATATCCTTTTATGTTTAAATCCTCTTGCAGTAAAGGATACCCTTTTAGATTGCATGCTGTACCTGCATGCTAATATAAAACAAAAATTGCGGATGCTGGAAATTTGAAACAGCAGAAATTGCTGGAGAAACACCGGTCTGGCAGTATCTGTAGGGAGAAAGCAGAGTTTCTATTTTGAGTGTGGTGACTCTTCATAAGAACACACAGTTCTGAACTCAACAGTTAACTCTGCTTTGTCTCCACAGATGCAGCCAGACCTGCCGTGTTTCTCCAGCAGTATCTGGTTTTATGACTTATGCTCCAGAGCACCTAGGAATTGTGCAGTTGTTCTCCATTTTACTAATGCTCTTCCTGCTAAAGTGAAGAATTTCTCATTTTTTCAAGTTACTTATCATCTGTCAGATTTTTGTCCACTCTGTCAACCTGTCTATATCTGTATGCAATCTCCTCCTTATGTCTTCATGGTGTGCCATCTGCAATTTAGCTATCTTGCTTTCTGTCCCCTCATCGAAGTCATTTGTCAATTGCGATAAGTTTAGGCCCAACATAGACCCTTGTGGGACTTGACCAATCATATCCTGCCAATCAAGGAAGGAGTCATTTATGTACTATTTTCTGCCAGCTAAGCAGCCAGTCTTCTATCCATGTTAAATTATTACCTCTTTCAGCCCTCTTTTTGTTTTTCCCCTCCCCCAAAAAATCCCCTGATGCATTGCTGTGACTGTAGTTTGGCCTCCAATTCAAAACCCTGAACTGAAGCTCTTTGAATTTCAAGAGTTAATGCAGACGTGTTTGCACTGGAATGCAGTGGTTTCTGGGAGCTCCCATATGCTGCAGTCTTGATACATCACCTAAACTGCTAGTCTTAAAGTTTTAATCATTTAATATTGTTATTCACTTGTTTATGTCGCCTATGTGTTTTATTAACTTTACCACCAATTAGTAAACTTGCAATGTAAGGATGGAAAAGACCTTAATCACTTACCATGATTCACAAAACCGCTAGATTCTTTATTTCTAATTGGAATTGGTTCTTGCCATACGAGCTCTCATGAATCTAGCTCTTTCTCTGCCTGCGACAGTGTCCTTTTCTCACCTGTTTCTCTTTATGATGCTGACTACTTGTCTTGGGATCTCACCTGGCCTGTTCCTTTTGATGCTAACTGCGGATTGGGCTGTCTTCTCACCTACTTCTCTAGGTGATGCTGATTCCCTGTCTCTGGTTTCTTCCTCGTCCCTTCCATGTGATGCTGGTCACCTGTCTTTGGTGTTCTCTTCTGTCACGCTGTACCATATTGGATAGCTGCCCTGAAAAATGAGGCATTATGTGTGTAAATTATCCTTGTATTGAACCATTCTCAATTTCAATCAAACCAGCAGTGAAGGCGGAGGTTGGCAGTAGTAAAAATTTGAAAACTAGTTATATGGTGTGTTTCAACTTCATTCCCACAGGCGCCGATCTCCTTCAATTTCTTCCTCTGGCAGTAGTTCCTCTTCCTCTTCCAGATCGAGGTCACCTCCAAAGAAAACAAAACGCGTGTCAATCAGTCCGCCCCGGAAACCTCGCCGTTCTTCTCCATCTCCTGCTACTCCACCCAGGAGGCGACATAGGTCACCAGTGTCTGCAACAAGTCCAAGTCATAAAGGACCACGGTTGTCATCTCCTCCACATATGAATCGTTCAAGGAAAGGTTATACTTCTGTATCTCCTGCTAGGCCAGGTAAGTTTTATCCAGATGATCCTTCACTTTGTACGGGTTGAGGTGATCTTAAGTTAGAACATGTTTTTGCAACCCAGATCTAGCTAGCTGTTTTTTCCTCACTGAAGCAGTAGACTGGTTAGTAAGATTTGAAAGTCAGTTCTTTCACCTTTTCCTAAAGTGTGCAACTTGAAATGCAACCTTAAACCAGTTATTTGATTTTATTTTAGGGAGTACCTTCATTCTATTAGAATTTCATCCATACTGTCCTTTTAAAAAAAATAAGCTGCAGGTAAAAGGGTGTTAGAATTTTCAGACATTCGATCTTTGTACTATTTAGACTATTAAAATTACTTCTGTTACAGCACCTAAACGGAAAGGGAGTGTGAAGCATGAATCTGTTTCGCCCCCTCCTAAACCAAGACGATCAGAACCATCAGACTCAGGTTAGTATTATCACATGTTGATGTTTAAAAGTGGATGAGGAGAAATCAAATTGCTATTGGCTGCCTTGTAGCAAGTAGTAATCAAAGAAATATATTAAGTGCTTTACCAGGTAAAAGCAAGGTAACGTAAAGTCCCTCCCCCCCCCCCCCCATTGTTTTTTTTGTTTGTTTAGTAATTTCTTTTTGTAATTTTTGTTCCAATGTCACCTCTTTAATGTTATCTCTTGGAGAGGTTAACAATGTTTGTTTTTATTTTTGTTCAGAATATTATTTTCATTCTACAATTTTATTTTTTCCCTCTTGAGTTAAATCAGATGGTTTGTAAACTTGGTGCCCTGCTTGATGCTGATCTGGACTCCTGATTCATATATTTCCATTGTGAAGACACAATCTGCTGTTTCTGCCATTTCATCAGATCTGCTGAAACCTTCATTTACATTGTTATCAGCTCCAGATTCTCTAGTCAACTATTCATTGGGCGACACAGTGGCTAGCATTGCTGCCTCAGCGCCGGGGACCTGGTTCGATTCCACCCTCGGGCGACTGCCTGCATGGAGTTTGCACGTTCTCCCTTTGTCTGCATGGTTTCCTCCCATAGTCCAAAGATGTGCAGGCTAGGTGGATTGGCCATGCTAAGTTGCCTGTAGTGTTGAGGGATGTGGGGGTTCGGTGGGTTATAGGTGGATGGGTCTGGGTGGGGTGCTCGGAGGGTCAGTGTGGACTTGTTGGGCCGAAGGGCCTGTTTCCGCACTGTAGGGATTCTCTGATTCTATGATTCTGGTGCTAGACTAACTAATTGCCTAATCTCTGCCCTGTGCAAATGTCAGTTCATTCCAAAAATTTGTTGCCAGCTTTCTCGATTTACCCTTAATTCTATTATCATATAGACATTTTAAATTAAAGGGACTATCTTTTTTGGAATTCCCTTAATTACATGTGCCTCGCAATCTCTAATCTCTAGTCCCACACTTGTCCCCAACCTCCTGTTCTGTGTAGCCTATGTGCCCAAGCATCCAACTTGCTCATCAATGATAACCATACCTTCAGCTGTTTGTATGGTGGAATTTCCCAACATTTCCTTACTCAGCCTTTTTTAAGGCTGTCAATAAAACTACTTTGATCAAGCTATCGGTAACACTTGCAGGTGGCTCTTTCTTTGGCTTGGCAGTCTTTAAATCTTGTACCTTATGGTTATTTCCTTTGATAAGATGTTTAAGAATTCATTTTGATGCAGTGGTGCCAGCAAAATTCCATTTATTGCCTCAAGTAAATATTTTGCTGGGCTGTATTGAACCATTGCTGTCACGATGCTGTTGGGAAAGGTGTTACTAAGATTTTAACATGTGATAATGAAGGCACCGTGACCAGAGGATGCTCATGTTGGAGCTGTCAACATTATAGGGTACCGATCCGGTAGACTGATTGACCTGAGGATAGTATTGCTCTCCTTTAGTGCTATAGAGAGTCACCTGTTCAATCAAGATCCTGCTCTTTCACAGGACAGACTGGGTATGTCCTTAAATGCTGTGGGGTAGAGGTTAGACTGTTGTTGTATATAGTCCTTACCTGACACTTGAGTGACATGATTGTTATGTAACATCAAAGTGTGCTGTATATGTGTATGGACTATTTCCATTTCTGAGGATTTGCAACTGGACTCATGTAGCAGTCATTAGCGAAGAGCCTTATAACAGATATGGTCATTAATGAAGGAGCAGTTGATGCTTTAGCCTAGAATGCTGCCTAGTGGAGCTGCTACACTAATGCCATAGCTTTCCACAGTTTGCCACCATCTTCCTTTGTGTCAGATATGACTCTATACTTTAGAGTCTTTAGCCCATGAAGCCCATTGATAACTGCTTTGCTGGGATGCCTGGGACCACACCCTGGCAAATGTTGCCTTTGATATCCAAGGCAGTCAGTCTCTGATACCTTCATGTTTGGACAAAGACTGTAATGAGGTCTGACAGTGGGCAGCTCTGGAAGAACCTAAACTCTGGGAGCAAGTAATGAGAAAATGTCACTTGATGGCAATGACTCCTTCCATCAAATTGATGTTTAGGAGTACACTGATGAACTAGTAATTGACCGTTGTGAGTTGCCCTGATTCTGTGACCAGGACATGACAAGAACATTACCAGAACATCCATATCATAACATCTTGGATAAGGCCACAGCTAGTCCTGAAGTATATGGCTTCCTGGTCATTCCCACCAGTGCTAGCTCTCTAATTCTAGGTTTGTTTTGTTACTTGTTATTAAAATGCAATGATGTGGTCCTTTGGGCTAAAGAGCATCTAATGTTTTTTTCCCTCATGATCATTTCTGATTTTTCCCAGTTGCAGCACGTACTGCAAAATTGAAAGCACTTGTGATAAATTAAAGTCATAAGAATGCAGGTTATGAAGCAGTTATTAGATTCCTTTATTGTTGCAGAAGATGATAAAGGAGGTAAAACTGCAGGAGTGGAATCAGTGCAACAGAGACGCCAGTACCGCAAACAGAACCAGCAGACCTCTTCAGGTGAGATTCTTGACCAATATTTTATATAATGTTGCATTTATGGTTTTTAAAAATTACACTTGACCTTTTGGCATTGAATGTTTGAAGATTCAAATGAATTTATATGATTAAAGATATAACTTGGTACAGGAATGGTAGTAGCGAAGAGTTAGTATTTGCACTTGCTATTAACATTTTTCACTCCTTTATACAGAATTATTGTGGAATTCAAGTCTACAAGAATATTTGCAGGATTTATTTAAAATTCCTATTGAATGGATATTTGAAGATTACCTGCTAATTTCCATTGTCCACTCATGGTTCCCTTCATTATAAGAAATAATTGAATTTTCAGTGCAAATCTTCTTGAATAATTGATGCATTGGTACTCCAAAGTATTATCCACTGTCATCGTAGAAATCTGGAACTGTGATAACTGGACTACTTAGCTTTGCTCAAGTCTGGAGATTTCACATCAGAAGTTCAAATTAGCCTTGAAAATGAACGAGTAAAGAACTGAAGCAAATTATTATATTTGGAGCAGGGATTTTAGCTACTGAAAAGGACCATGAATAGATAATTGTAGAATTCTTCTCTCTGCTTCTGTAATTGTTACATTGTTTTGTAGTTTCAATCACAACCTTACTTTATGGGAACTTACAAGTTTTTATTTCAAGTGGACAGTTTGCATGAGAGTTGCTAGGATATTTTCGGTGCATCCAGTACTGCCAGTTCAGATACTTTGCCAGCCAAATACTGGTTTATTTTTAAAAAAACAAGGAACTTGGCTCTTAATTGGATATTAAACCAAGTCGTAGCACTGGATCAGGTTCTTAGAATTTTCAACAAAAACTGTACAGAGCAGCAGTTAAGTTAGTTGCAGTGAAATGGCTGGATGCAGTAACTGTGTAATTGGCTTCCTTTTAGTTCTTGTGTTCGTTATGTTGCTCGTTACAGTTTTTATCCTTAATTCGTGACAATGGAAAAAATACCTGGGGGAAGGAAAGGTGGTGTCGATATTTCCCAAGAAAATGTGACACCGTTCATTCTGAACACTGAATTGTGATTGCCAGAAACCATTTACAAATGCTGGCTAATTTTTTTCATTATTGGAAAGTTGAGACAGAGATACGAGATTAGGTTTGGAACTAAAACTGCTTACAATATGATGGATTTAAATTATCAGGACTATTTGGTTCGTGATTGATATGTTTCAGAGTATAATTAGTGATGCTGGGAATCAGTTATATCTATGGAGAACTGGGGGAAAGCTTAATTTAAAACTGCTAAAAATGTGATAGAATACAATTCAAAAAGCCTACGTTAATTGTAATTCAGAGAATAGGTCATGTTTATCAAAAGGCTGAACTATGTTGATTTAAATGGTTAGAGTAGACGGTAAGGCTTTTAAGCAGCAAGTGGAGCAACTTAAACCAAGGAAGACCTTTTTTAATCTATTCATTTAAGGAGTGTGAGCTTCACTGGCTGGACCATCATTTAATTGCCTATTCAAATTGCCCTGGAGAAGGTGGTGGTGGTGAGCTGCCTTCTTGAACTATTGCAGATCTTGGAGGTTAGGAACACCTACGGTGCTGTTAAGTAGGGAGATCCAGGATTGTGATCCAGTAACAATGAAGGAATGATGATTATAGTTCCAAGTGGGGGTGGTGACATCATGAAGGGGAACTTGCAGGTGATGGTGTTCCCATGCATCTGCTGCACTTGTCCTTTTTTTTTATGGTGGTCACAATTTTGAAAGGTGATGTCGACGGAGCCTTGGTGACTTGTTGCAGTGTCTTGTTGATGGAACTCATTGCTGCCATTGTGTCATCGGTGAATATTGAGAATGGTAGATGTGATGTCAATCAAGTGACTGTACTAGATGCTGTCAAGCATTTTGAGTGTTGCAGCTGCACCCATCCAGGCGAGTGGAATATATTCAGTCACATTCCTGACTTGTGCTTGCTAGTTTGTGGGTAGGTATTGGGGTGACGGGGTTAGTTACTGCAGAATTCTTTATTCTTTTTTGGTCATAATTTGTATAAGGGTTATCCACTTTATCTTCTGGTCAATGGTAAGCCCCAGGATCTTGAAAGAAAGGGATTCAGCAATAATGCGTTTGAATGTCCAGGGGCAATAGTTAGATTCTCTTGTTGGCGATGGTCATTGCCAGCAAAATTTGGATATGGCCTGCTTCAGTATCTGAAGATTTGGAGACGATGCTGAATGTCAGACAGTTATCAGTGAATATCCCCACGTCTGACCATCTGATGGAAATAAGGTAATTATAGCTACTGACTGTGTTTGTGCCTAGGATAGAACCCTGAGGAATTCCTGCGGTAGTGATGTGGAACTGAGATGATTGACTTGCACCTACCAGAACCATCTTCCTTTGTGCTTTCGAGCCAGTGGACAGTTTCCACACGATTTTCCATTTCCTCTAGTTTTGTTCGTTCTCCTTGATGTTGTATACTGTGCAGTGCTGCATTGATGTCAAAGGTAGTCACTTTTGCCTCACCTCTGGAATTTTGTTCCTTTTGTCCATGTTTGGACTAAGGCTATAAATGAGATAGGAGACAAGTGGCTCTGGTCTAAACCAGACTGAGCCTCAGTGAGCAGGTTGCAGATGCCCCTCCATAGCACTGTTGATGAATCTTTCCGTTGTATTATTGATAGAGTAGATTGGGTGGTAATTGGCTGGGTTAAGTATGTCCATGGGCAGGAGATACCTGGGTAGTTTTCCACACTGTTGGGTAGTGATAAATACTGAAACAGCTTAGCTAGGAGTGTGACTTGGCTTGGAGCATAGGTCTTGTATATTTTTGCCAGAATATTGTCAAGGGCCTTTTGGTCTTCTAAGTATCCACTTCCGCTATTTGGATTCACTCCATGTGAAATCAAGAATTGATTGATGGCTGGCAACTTTGATGCTGTAGACTTTGTGAGGCCAAGATTGACCTTGCACATGGCACTTCTGGCTGAAGTTGGATGTAAATACTTCAACCTTAGTTTCTGTATTGATGTGCTCGGCTCATCCATCACTAAGCATGTGCATGTTAGTGGAACCACCATCTCCTGTTAGTTCATTTGGCTGCCACTTGTGGCTGGATGCAGCAGAACTGCAGAGCTCAGATCTAATCTGTGAGTAGGGTGATCATTTATCCTGTTTGGCATGCAATGAGATGCAACAAAAATTAATAACTTTCTCATATGCTTTGCTTTATTTTAATTCTTGGGAAGTAAAAAGTAAACCTGTGTACAATATATATGCTTATAAACCTTAGCATTAACTTAAGCATACTTTGTTTAATTTGTTTTATAGATAAGATTTCACACTTTTGTTATTCTCAAATTTATGGCATACTTGTTAATTCTCTTAGTGTTTAGATTTCTCATTAAATATTAACGATCCCTAACAGGATCATAACAAAAAACCATATTCAGCTGTGTAGGTGGCTAAAACACAGAAATAAGTGGTCTAAAATTTGGGTGCATACCAATGTAAGTTTCAAACTTCAGAATTAAAATACATTGTTATATTGCTAGGTAGTTTCTAAAGGGATTGCTGTTTGAATATCAAACATTGTTGCTGTTAAAATGGAGTATTTAAGAGCATCTTGCATTGATAAGGCACGTTTCCCACCCTTGGACATTGAACATGGTTTTACAACCAATGAAACTTTTTCTTAGTTTCTATTGCTAAGGTAGGAAAAGTGGCAGTCAGTTTTCACACAGCAATCTCAGGTGTGATAATGACCAAATAATCTGTCTTGCTGAAATGTTAATTTGAGGGCTGAGTATTGTCCGGAACGCCAGGAATAACTCCTTGACCGTTGAAGAGGTGATATCAAATTTTTAACATTCGCTGGGTGGCTGTTCTTCAGCTTAACATCTCACCTGAGTAATGGCATCTCCAACAGTGTAGAGTGTAGCAGTCTTTCAGTACTGCATTGGAGTGTCAGTTTTTGATTTTTGTATTCCACGTATTTTGTATTCTGAACCAGAACTTGAACATACAACCTTCTGACTCACTATGTTCAGATGTTGTTTTTTGTCTAATAAATATTGTGAATAGGAAAAAAGGCCTTCTGAAGGTATTTTCTAGAACACATGATAACTGTTACTTTATAGTAGATAAGTTAACAAATAATTATGATAACTAGACATTTTAAGCATTGTGGAATTATGAAAGGCAAATCATGTTTGACATCCCTGTCAGTGTTTTTGACTGTGCTCCGAGCAGAATGGATAAAAGGGAATCTGTTGATATGTTGTATTTGGATTTTTAGAAGGCTTTTGATTAACTCCCACATAAATTTCAAACAGAATTTGTTCACCACGGAGAATATGTTGACAAGATTGAGGGTTGATTTAATGGAAAGAAAATAGAAAGCAAGAATAAACACATTCTCAGATTGGCATTCTGTGACTGGCATGATATCTTGGCTATCGGTGTTTGGTCCCCAGCTGTTCACAGTCCTGTATCAGTGATTTTCATGTGGAGACCAGATGTAATAGTTCCAGATTTGTGCATGACATAAAATTAGATGGAAACATGCATTATGAGGATAATGCAAAGAGGCTGCATGGGAATTTGGTTAAGCTGATTTAATTGGGCAAGAATACAGTCGATGGAATATAATGCAGATCAGTGATAGATTAACCACTTTGGGAGGAATGGAGGTGAAGAGTATGGAGAAGTTGGGAAATGTGATGTTCAAACGGGCCTAGGTGTCCTTGTATGTAAGTCATTAAAAGCTAACGTGCACATGCATTAGGAAGCAACACAGAACATTTGTTTTCATTGCAAAAGGATTTTGGGTACTGGGGCAAAAGGATGTTTTGTTTCAATTATTTAGAATCTTAGTCAGACTGCAGCTGAAGCTTTTTATGCAGTTTTACTCCATGCCTAGAGGTTCACTGGATCAAATCTTAGGATGATGGGATGTCGTGTGAGATTAAGTTTAGGAGACTGCGCCTATGTTCAGTCAAGTTTAGAAGAATGAGAGAAGAACTTCCAAGCATACAAAATTCTTAAAGACAGGGTAGATGCAGGAAGGATGTTTCCCCTGGATGGGGTATCCAGAGCCAATGGACACAGTCTGAGAATAAGGGCAAGCCATTTAACCCTGAGATGAAGAGCAATTTCTTTGCTCAGGTTGGTATATCTTGGAATTCTCCACCCCAAGGAGAATGGGAAGAGCTTACCATTGAGGTAGATGATCAGCCATGATGAAATTGAATGGCAGAGCAGGCTTGAAAGGGCTGATTAGCCTTCTCCTATTCTTATGTTTCATTTCGTATGTATTTTAAAGTGGTTTAAATATGTGCTGCACTCAATTTCTGCAGATGAGCTCCACATTGAGCCAGCTTCTAGTGAAGACCTTTATTAAAAAAGGCAGCTTTAAGGATACAGAAATACTTTAAAAGAAATCCTTACTGGTGAAACCTGAATTATATAGTCATAGATATATACAGCATGGAAGTAGACCTTTTGGTCCAACTCGTCCATGCCGACCAGATATCCAAAATAAATCCATTCCCATTTGCCAGCATTTTGCTCGTAACCCAGTAAACCCCTCCTATTCATATACCTATCCAGATGCCTTTTAAATGTTGTAATTGTACCAGCTTTCACCACTTCCTCCGGCAGCTCATTCCATACACACCACCCTGTGTGTGAAAAGGTTGCCCTTTGGGTCCCTTTTAAATCTTTGCCCTCTCACCTTAAACTTGTGTCTTCTAGTTTTGGACTCCCCAACCCCAGGGAAAAGACCTTTGTCTGTTTACACTATCCATGCCCCTCATGATTTTATAAACTTCTATAAGGTCACCCCTCAGCCTCTGATGCTCCAGGGAAAATAACCCCAGCCTATTCAGCATCTCCCTGTAGCTTAACCCCTCCAACCCTGGCAACATCCTTTGTAAACCTTTTCTGAACCCTTTGAAGTTTCACACCATCCTTCCTATAGTAGGGAGACTAGAATTGCGCACATTATTCCATAGTTGCCTAACCAATAGCCTGTACATCCTTTAACATGACCTCCCAACTCCAGTACACAATGCACTGACCAATAAAGGCAAGCATATTAAACACCACCTTCACTATCCTATCTGTCAGTAACTTCATTTTCAAGGAACTATGAACCTGCATTCCAAGGTCTGTGTTCTGCAACACTGCCCAGGACCTTACCATTAAGTGTGTGAGTCCTATCCTGCTTTGCCTTTCCAAAATGCAGCATCTCACATTTATTTAAATTAAACTCCATCTGCCACTCCTCAGCCCATTGGCCCATCTGATCAAGATCCCATTGTACTCTGAGGTAAGAGTGGATTTTTTAATAATAGTTTTATTGAGACCTGTCTCTTGATTAAACTTTAAAAATATTACACATAGATACTAAGTTAGCCTGGATTGGTCTTTATCTTTTAGAGCGGTAAAGCTGTGCTATTTTCTGGGTCTGTAGATTGTTAAGGTGCAAAGATGACCTTTAGTAGAGTGATGTGCTCTTCCTGTCAGATGTGGGAGATTAGGGAGAGTTTCCATGTTACTGATGATTATTGTTGATTTATTTTTACTTGTGTAAGTATCTAAATATGATACATTGCATCAATTTTGTTTGAGCGAATAGGCTGGGCTATTTTTGCTGGAGTGTTGGCGATTGAGGTGGTGACCTTATTGAAGTTTGTAAAATCATGAGGGGCAGGGATAGAGTGAATAGCCAAGGTCTTTTCCCCAGGGCAGGGAAGTCCAAAAGCAGAGGTCCTAGATTTAAGGTGAGAAGGGAAAGATTTAAAAGGGACTTAGAGACATTTTCTCATGCAGAGGACGGTGCATGTATGGAATGAGCTGCCAGAGGAAGTGGTGGTACAATTACAATATTTACAAGGCATCTGGATGTGTACTTGAATCGGAAGGGTTTAGAGGGATGTGGGCCAAATGCTGGCAAATGGGACTAGATTAATTTAGGGTGTCTGGTCGGCATGGAAGGGTCTGTTTCCTCACTGTATATTTCTGTGACTCTACTGTTTGGGCTATCGTGATGAAGGCTAATGATACATTATTGTTTGGATACTTGGGTTCTGAAGTGGGGAAAAACATATCGAGCTTTGAGTTTGATTTGTATTTCTGATGTTGTCAGTTAAGAGTATTTCGTTTTAATTTTCAGTTCTGTTGATGATGTCTGAAATTTTGCTTACATGAATCTAAATGAATCTTTGAAAATTCTTGAGATGATCAGATCAGTGCCTTAGCTACAACAAAAAAGAATCAAGAAATTGGCTGTTGCTTTGCAACAGGATGTCCTTTGACATAGAGAAAGAGGCAGAAACAGGTTTCCCTTTAAAGAAAACCTCCAAAAGGTTGTTTCTGTCAGGGAGTTTGCAGGTTTCTTTCAGAGCAAAAGGCCTCTATTACCAGTAGTGCAGTTTGGCTTTGCTTCTTTTTGTTCCATTTCTTAAGAATGCTAATATGATTTCTATTTACTCTGCAGTTTTGTTTTAACCTGTTGTTATGAATGATATGTGCTTTATTGCAAATTAATTTTGTCATTTAATAAAATATCACTAATACAGAGTCAGGATCTTCATCTTCATCTGAAGATGAAGCCCCAAAACGGTCAAGTGCAAAGAATGGTGAAGTTCGAAGAAGGCGCCAGCGTTCATTGTCGCGGAGTATATCTCCACCTCCTGCAATGCGAAAACGACACAAGGATTTTTCACCGAGGTAAAATGCAAAAGTTTCTGTTATTGGGATGATTTTTTTGTTGTATTACCTTTTGAGTTCAGCAGTATGGAAGACATTTAGTTATGTTTTAGAGTTTGTATTTTGAAGTGTCCTGTATCACCATGCATTTTTTGGATAATATGTTCTTAATATTTGGCTTGGTGTAATCACTTCTCGTTCAAATTTTGCTGTGCCTCCCTTCCAAATTACATGAACATATTCCCATTACTGCAATCTAATGTTTGAATTTTGAATGTGACTTCAGAGTGCATCCTCTGTTGCTGTGAGACTGCATTTTATTTCGAAGTAAAAGCCCAGTGTTGGGGATGTGGTAAGATTTTTTATGCAATGCAGGTTGAAGAATAATTCTGTTTTTGCTCCTTTTGGTCCTAAGTGCATCCAAACTACCACTGTAAATTGTGAAATAAGATTTCTTTTTTCTTGAGATTTGTGTAGGAGAATGCATACAAGGACCATATTAGTAAATGATTAAAATCTCATTGTTAAAATCACTTATTGTTAAAATCTGAATTAAACAATTCTGAGCTGAATTTCTTGCATTATTGTAGGTATTTCTCTTGTTTTAGTGATTTTCTTTTTCACGTTATGAGAACACATTCAAAACCAGGTTACACAAAGGGAATCAATAACCTTGAACAATTCTTTTTTGTTTCCAAACCCAATTAAAAAATTTCTTCCTACTTGCAAAGCAAAATTGCACATTTGAACTTCCAAGTTACCCTGCTGAAGGTGCACAGAGCACTTCATTTATAAGAGCTCTTTTGCTTTATTAAAGAGGTCTTGACTCATCTGGTGCCTCATTGAGTAGTTTGGAATTTGCACTTCCCTTTATGCTGTTTAAATAAAATGTTGAACTTTCTACATTAGGGCAGATGAAATAAATGAGAAGTTTTTGAAAGTAGCACTTTCTTAAAATTCAAAAGTGGTAGTAAATAAAAATTTCATAAGTGAAGATCCTCTTTATTTCATACCCAACTTTTCTAATTTATTCTTGCAGAAGATTCCAGTACTTGTGTAAAATCAAAGTGCACAGTAAATAAGAACAGTATTTTTAAACTGACTGCAACTCTAATGAGTGTTGTAGGGTGGATTGGGAGTTGCTACTTTTAGCTGAACCGGTAGATGCAGCGCCAGTCAGAAGCTGGGTATCTGGCCTGGTGAAGATAAGTCACCCTTGTTCCACATCAGATTACACTTATCATTTCTTGCAGATTGGGCTTTAAAGACCACTGTCAACTGCTCTCCCTGGCCAGTTTTCAGTGTGAGAGACGTAGAAAGAAGTTTGGAAGGTTATATGTTTTTTTAAAAAGTATAGTAATTAATGAACTAAATTAATCAGAGAGGTACTGTCTGTATGAATTATTGGTTTAAGATACTCCGTTAGAGGTTGATCTGTGAAAAAAACACAGCTTGGTTTTGTTTTCTCTTGCTATCAGGATGCCGCTCGGAAAGAGGTGGCACTTCCCAGTGGCGAAAAGGTTGGTTTGAAAATGAGTTGCTGTCTGATCACTGAAACCTTTAGCCTGTTTAAGGTTCCTTTAATTAGCAACCCCAGCCCAACTACTAATTAGTCGAATTATTGCCCAGCATATCAGGCAATGCAGTCCAGTTTCACTGGAATGCTACAGTAATTATGCATCAAATTTTCAAATGAACAGGAAATTTTATAGCACTCAATTCTTGGGATGTATGCTTGAAATTGATTTTTTGAAATTGATGACATTTTGCAAATGGGAACTTTAAACTGAACTGCAAAGAACTAATTCAATGTGGATTATCTGCTTTTGATGAATTAAACCTGCAAATACTTGGGGAAATACAAATACAGTGGAACCCACTTATACCAAATTTGCCAAGATTAATATCGAGGATTACAAAAATAATCAAAAACAAAATTAAAATCCAAGGATAAAGTAAAGAATTCTAGAAATATATTTCAAGTATAAAAACAAGAGAATTTGGAAATCAGGATTACTTGCATGTAGATCTAATTATAGAGCCAATCTTTTTGTATCAAAATATTTTCTAATTTACTGGTCCAGGACCTCAACACTGAAATTTCTAATTCCAGTTTTTTGAGTGAGTTTTATAGATATCAGTATTTATAAGTAGATACCATCCTTATGTCTACCTAAAATACTGTCAACTAGTTTTCAGTAACCCTTTTCTTTAATCAACTTCGGCCACATACATCCCAACCAAGTTTATTGATTCATGATAAATGTACCAACTGATTCCTTCAAATATGTAAACGGAACTAAAGAGTATCTATAACCAGTGGAATTCCTGATTTTTGAATGTAGAGCAGTATATATTTCTAGGAAAGTGTAGATTAGCGTACATAGAGTAAATGCAACCAGAGTGCTTTCATTTTGAATGTAAAGTTGTTTGGGACAAAGGAAAGGCACTCTGCAGAAATGTGGTTTGGTCTTTGAATTGGATACAAGAAGAATAAGTGGTTTTCACTGTATGTTGAATACCATAGTAGCAACAGCCCGTTTTATTTGGTGTAAAAGACCCACAACCAAATGAGTAAAATAGCAGTGTCACCAGTGATATTTTGTGGTGACTGCTGAATTTTATCATAAGTTTTAAAAACCTATGAGCATTTAGATTTAATGGCTGGCTGAAAAATTACATTTTATTTGGAATCTTTAAAGCTAAAATTCTTTTAATTTCTGTGAAATTTGTAGTCTGGTCACTTCTTTGAATATTGAAACACTCTTACTTTAAAATTGCACTGAAATAACCTGAATTTTTGAATGTTGATTTAGAGAAAGTTTTGTTATCATTATTTAACTTTCTCTAAATGATAGAAGTTTCTAATTGTTATATTATTTCTACAATTGCATTCCAAGGGATTTACATAATTTTATTCATTGCATCTAAGCTGTGTATTTTTGAAAGAACATGTTCTGTTCCATATTTCTCTATTCCTGAAGGCTTTGATATTTGGGCTGGTAGCGATTTGTCGACTTCTAGTGCAGGACTCTGACCCTAGATAGTATGGTGGTAGGACATCAGTCTCCAGATAGTCTTGACCTGATTCACAATCGGGTGCCATATTCATTGAATATTTTTAAGGCAGAGGCAGATTCTTGTTAGGCAAGAGAAACAAAGGTTATCTGGGGTGAAACACTTAAGTTTAATGGCTGGCTAAAAAATTATGTTTTAATCTGTTGCTTTAAAATTAAAATTCAATCCAAGGATATTTTTGAAATGTCTGTGAAATTTGTAATGTGTTCACTTCTTCAAATGTTGAAACCATGGTGTACTTAAAAATCGTCCTGAAGTAAATGGGAATGTGGAATTTGTAACATAGATATGATGTAATTGAAAAGCAGAGCAGGCTTGATACACCAGGTGGCTTGCTTCTCTGAATTCATGTGTTCTTAAGTGATTAGGTAGCAATTATCAATAAATGGCTGACTTTAAAATCAACACTCATCTGCCAAACTGGTTGAAATTAGTAAACTTAGATCAGACTAGGGATTGCAGTTGGGTGCAGAGTGTATGAGTAAATCATAAATTTAGCTATTTTTATAGTATTTAGAGGGGCATTGCTAAGGATAGTATTGAAAGAAGTTGAGTGGGAGAATGCTTCTATGTTGCATAAGTTCCATCATTGCCCGACCCGCCTGAATGGCTTGATTGTGTGCAATACATTTCTCCTAAGGGGGCTGCAGATGCATCTAATTCTGAAGATTACGTGTATTGAGAATACCTTTTCGATTCTGTCAAAACGGTTGGTTTTTGTTACTCATGTTAAATGGTGATAGTTTTTAAAATACCTATGTTTCAAAAGAAAATTTCCCCTGTAATCCAACTAGGGTTGTGCAGAAAATAAATTTTGAATACTGTGCAGCAAATAAATTTTGAATACTGTGCAGCAGAAACCTGATTAATTTTCAGAGGCATTCCATACCAGAATGTACTTCAAGAGTAGTTTATATCAGTGCAATGCTTTTTTGCTTTGGCTAAAATTCACTTTTAACTTTTGAAGCTGGGAATTAATGGGATCGGTGGGCGATCTACGGTGAAATGTTTTTGTGCTGACTCTTTAAATGTATGTTCACATGTTAATAATGTGTGGCAAACAGGAGAAGGAGAAGCCCATCACCGCCTCCAAGGCGCCGCCGAACTCCATCTCCTCCCCCTCCTCCTCGAAGGCGCAGGTCACCATCTCCATTGAGGCGCAGGTTAGTAAATGGTTTGCCTTCCAATTATCAAGTGATTTCCTATTCGAGGAAGTTAGTAACGTTGTAACTTCTAGCATGGTGCTTGTGAATTTGAAGTTGATGGTGGAATTTAGCTTTTTAAACACCCAAGTTTATGGGTTCCTTAAAATCATGGGGCTGCTGATTTTCATTCTAACTATAGTTCCAAAATAAATTGGTAAGTTTCAAGTGACATGCAGAATTAGATTTGGGTAATTTAAGTGTGCATGTTAGGTAATATGGCAAAATTATGACATGGAACTGAAACAGGATTATTTTAAGTTTCAACATAAATGCTCCCAAAATTGTTTTAACTTGATGCAAGAACATTTTTATCTATAACTTCGACTGTTTCCCTTCAGGGTAACTGCTTGCAGTTGAGCTATGTTGTAGTTCATTACAGCAAAGTAGAAATCAAAGCATTTTTATAATTTAGCAGTTTTTACAGCATTAAAATAGGCCCATTGGCCTATCATGTACTCGCCAATCAGCGAGCATTTATCTATTCTAATCCCATTAACCAGCACTTGCCTTGTATGTTATGGCATTTCAAGTGTTCATCTAAATACTACTTAAATGTCTCCAGGGTACCTGCCTCTACCATTCTTTTAGGCAGTGACTTTTGGATACCCACCACCACTGGGTGAAAAAAGATTTTCCTCTATATCTCCTGTTCCTTAACTTAAAACTGTACCCTTTGGTAATTGACCCCTCTACTCAGAAGTAAGTTTTCCCCCTATCTACCTGTTATAACTTTGCACACCTCGGTCAGGCCCCTGTCAGCCTTCTCTGCTCCAAGAAAAACAACTCCACTCCACTGTATCTAGATACTTAGCTGAATTACTCAAGATCAGGCAACATTGTGGTGAGTTTCTTGTGCACCTTCTCTTAGTGTAATCACATCCTATAGTGTGGTGACTAGAACTGCACTCAGCTCTAACTGTAGCCTAATTAACGTTATATACAGCTCCAGCATAGAATTTTGAATGTAGCTGCCTTGCCTGTAAAAATTCTATACTAGTTGAGTTTGATTTATTGTCATGCATACCAAAGTGCAATGAAAAGCCTTGTCCACGAACGGTACATAGATTGTAGTAAGCAAGGGTTTACAGATCAAAAAAACTTAGTGGCATACAGGTTACATTGTATGTTATGTCGCATTGTTGGATGAGATCAACGTTAGCAAGGTCAGTGTTATTTGGGGCTAGAGAGTCTATTCATCAGTCTAATAATGGCTGGGAAGAAGCTGTTCCTGAACCTGCTGGTTTGTGTGTTCAGGCTTCTATATCTTCTGCCTGATGGAAGAGGTTGTTGAATATCATTACCAGGGTACGATGGGTCTTGATGTTGGCAGTCTTCCTGTGGCAGTGATCCATGTAAATGGAATCCATGGATGGGCAGTTGGCTTCTTTGATGGTTTGGGCTGTGCACACCACCTTCCGTAGTTTCTTACAGTCCTGGGCAGAGTCGTTGTCATACCAGGCTGTAATGCACCTGGGCAGTACACTTTCAATTGTGCATCTGTAGCCGTTGTTGAGGGGTGCTTATCGACATGCCACATTGCCTGAGGAAGAAGAGACATTCTTGTGCCTTCCCTTCTTGACTGTCGCATCTACGTGGGAGGTCCAGGACAGGTTGTCAGTTATCGTCACTCTGGGGAACTTGACACTCTGCACTGTCTGAACCTCAGTTCCGTTGATGTAGATTGGGGCATGTTCTCCTCCTTTCCTTCTGAGTCAGTGATCACTTCTTTAGTTTTGCTGACATTGAGAGAGAGATTGTTCTCATTGCACCACAACACCAAGCCCTCTATCTCCCTTCTGTAAGTTGACCTATTGTTGTTAGCCATCCATCCTACTACGACGGTGTCGTCAGCGAACTTCTAGATGGCAACACAGTTGTGGGTGTTTTTACTGTAGTTGGTGTTGTAAATTTGGCACTGAGTTTCCAATCTAAAGCCAATGAAGGGCTGGTTTCTTCAGTCTACAGAATGAATATGTATTCATTTAACATCCCATTAGCATAGGCCTTCGTAAAGCCTGGGTTTCCTGTAGAATGGTGACAGTTGGGTTTGTCTATTACATTAACTGAAACAGACTATTCTGCTTAGGTTCTTTTCTCGCCCTCTCCAATCCAGGAGTGCTTTACTGTATTCAGTGCATACTGTTATTAGCTCCTGATGTATGATAGCCTGGGAAGTGAAACTTAATTATCTTAAGATGGTTCTAATGTTTTTAATGTTTTGCATTCAGGCAATTGATAACATTTTTTGATATTTGTGTTTTGATTCCAGGTATAAACTACTGTAAACATTTGGTGCATGTATATAATTTTTTTAGTCATGCCTTATTCCAGCTGAAACGCTTTCACTCCCCATGTCAAGTTTTTGTTTTTGTTTTTGTTTTTCTTTTCTTCCCATTCCAAGGGCAGTGACATGTAGTCACCAGCAGCTCACCACTGCCTAGGCCACATCATAATTCTTTGTGTGTTCTGATTATATCGGGCAATTTTTAGCTTTGAAAGGAATCCCAACTAAGTAACAGCCCATTCACTACAGAAGTATGTATGAGTTATTGGTGTGAAGGTCAGTACTCTGAGAGAAATTCCACTGCTTTATCCAACATAACCGGAGACCACTAATGGCCCTGCTGACTGGGGACAAAAACTGGCAGGTTTCTAGTTCATGTGGAGCTCCTTAATTGTGCTTCCAACTCTGAAATTGTCAATGCAGTCATTACTGATGTATTATTTATAGCCCAACTTGAGATGTTATTTCTTGTCGGCAGTGGAATCTTGTTCTGTGTTTTATTGACAGGAGCAAAAGTTAATTGTTTTACCAGAATAAAAAAAGATTAATTAGAGCAATATTAATTTGGATTTGTTACGACTTGGATAATTTTGCACATAATTACTAATTTGACTTCTGTCATTGCTTTTGTCTTTTAGATCTCCATCTCCACCGCCGCGTAGGCGTTCAGCCTCACCTCGGCGTTATTCCCCTCCAATTCAGAGGAGATATACTCCATCACCACCACCTAGAAGGAGGGGATCCCCATCACCAGCTCCAAAGCGCCGTAGTTCCCCTTCTCCCTCAGCCAGGCGTAGGAGAGGATCACCACCGAGTCGTTCCAACAGAGATGTTCGCTCTCCTCCTCCACACAAACGCCATTCACCATCCCCACGACCAAGGGTGATGCGTGGATCTATTAGTCCACCACCAGCACGAAGAGTGTCAGTATCACCGCCTCCACCGCAACGACGTCATATGTCACCATCCCCTAGTAATAGGCCAATTCGGCGAGTTTCACGGACCCCGGAACCCAAGAAACCTAAAAAGTAAGGGTATTAAATAAAACACTAATGCTCAGTCGCTGATTACTGTTCAAAAGTATTCTCACAACGTTGTGCTACCTGTCTATTACTGGTTGTCGACTCAAGTTTCTAAACCAATGCTTTACCTCAGACTGCATGAGTTTCCTTAATTGATTTTCAAGCTCTTTGCGGTGACCAAAACACACACGTGCAATATTTTCTATCTTGGGTTTTCATTCCAACTTGTAACTAAAATAGTATAGAAGAATTTAGTTTACTTCTTAATTACATGTTTTGTCAGCGTTCATTCAGATTTACCTAGTCGTAATTTCAGCATCTTCTCTTCTAGTAGGTAATTCCTTAAACTGTTTGAATAATTGACTTATTTCTGTGTCTAATCTACTATTATTAATAATTGTTGCAGCTATAACATGCAGGTTCTTATTTCAAGCATGTGATGCTTTGGACTTCAGCTATAAACTTGTCTTCTAAGCTCTTGATAGCTTCAATCCAATTGATGTAGGAAATTACTTTTGTATATCCTAGTATTGATTCCTAAGGATCTTTCATTTTGAATACACTAATTTGTAAACTTTTCTTAGGATCACACCAAGTCCACTAGCTGTAAGAAGAGCTTCTTCTTCCAGATCCATATCAAGATCACCAGAACCTCTTCCCAAGAAGAGGCCAATTGCTTCAGTCTCCAGGTCACAATCTGTCAGCAGGTCACCAACTCCTGCTCCCACTCTACCACAAAACAAAAAGACAAAGAGTGCTTCGATTAGTCCATCTCCTGTGAAGGTAATTGATGATACTACACTGCTAATATCCCTCCATCTGACATTGTTTTCCAATTTAGCTTAATATATTCTCCAAAAATCAAGATCAGCAGAGTGAATAAACCCCCACAACAAAATCTATTCTACCCAGTGTTAAGGGCCCTTTGTAGCTGCTTATGGCAACCCTTGCTGTAACTTATGTTTTTGCACAACTTCCGTCATGAGGGGCAATGGAAAGGGTGAATGACCAGGATCGTTTTTCCAGGATAGGGGAGTCCAGAACTAGAGGGCATAGGTTTAAGGTAAGAGGGGAAAGATATAAAAAGGACCTAAGGGGTAACTTTCTTATGCAGGGGGCGATGTATGTATAGAATGAGCTGCCAGAGGAAGTGTTGGAGGCTAGTATAGTTATAACATTTACAAGGCTCTGGATGGGCACATGAGAGCAGTATTGTTTAGAGGGATATGGAACAAATGCTGGGAAATGGGACTAGATTAATTTGAGTGTTTTGGATGTGGATGATTTTTGGACCAAAGGGTCATTATCTGTGTTGTGCAACTCTGTGACTGTGCAGAAACGTACTGATGTGAAAACTGATTCTCACTAATTTTGATTTTATTATATTAAGTGATGAGGCATTTCTATAGCTAGTGCTTTGTTTAGTATTGTAAAACTGAGTTGTGGAAGGTATGTGGCACTCCCATTAAAATTGGATGGATTAATTCAGGTAATTTAGACTGCAAACAAGTTCACAGATAATTGTAGTTTTGGAAATTGCATTAAACAAAATAAGTGATTCATGCATTGAAATAATTGAAGTTTATTTTTAAACATAGCAGATGCTACATGAGTTAGTGGGGTAACTGCTCGTTTTTGAAGTTATACTATGTGAATTTTTCCACCTGAAGATGATGATCCCTCCCTTGTTGATATTTTTACTAAATCATCTTTAGTTTCTTCTTGGCCGTCTTATCTGTGGCTGTCGAGTCAGCTGCCAGGATTTCACCAGTACTGTCTTTGTGGGGCACTGTTGAATTGCCTTGCCACTCTGATTTTGGATTTTATACACCTTTCCTTCAACCATTGCAGGGTACCAAGATAACAGAAGTGTTAGTATTTGGTAACGTCTCCTTCAGAAACTGCTTGGAGTATTTGTACAATGCTTAATGATAAAGTACATCATTTTGTAACACTTTTGCCAGATATCTAAAATAAGCTTACCAAGTGTAGTGAGTCCACTTTAAAATGATGTCTTGCTTTTAAACATTGTGAAGTAATATTACTTTGTATCCTCAAGATCTCTGATCAGGAAACTGGAGGAAAGAAGAAGAAAAAGAAGAAAGATAAGAAACATAAGAAGGACAAAAAGCACAAGAAACACAAGAAGCATAAGAAAGAAAAGGCTGCAGCGTCAACAGCAGTTGTAGAACAAACAATGGGGTCATTTGAAGCTCCAGCAAAGTCACCCCAGCCAGAACCTTCAGAACCTGTAAAGGTGAGATAGTTAAAATTGGAGACTAGTAGAAATAAAGTTGATGTTTCCAGTAATTAGCTTGGAATGTACGATTTACAAGTTTGAAGCACGCACCTTAGAAATGTATGCAGTTGCTCATTTTTAGCTATATTGCTCAACTGAGCACTATTTCTCAGCGCTATTAGCTAAATGGAGAATAACTTCAGAGTGCTTTGGTGAAGAAGGATCTGGGTGTTCTTGTACATTAATCGAAAACTAGTGTGCAGGTAATAAGGAAAGCAAATGGAATTTTGGCATTTATTGCTACAGGAATAGGGTATAAAAGTGGAGAAGTTTTGCTCCAGCTGGAATATTGTGTACCATTTTGATCCCCTTCCTTCAGAAGTGTCATTGTATTGGAGGCTGTTTAAAGGAGGTTTGCTGTTGAGCAGAAAGGTTCAGACAGCCTATGCTGTCTGAAGTTTAGAAGAATTAGAGAAGAGCTAATTGAGGTATAGAAGATGCCAAAGGAGATTGACAAAGTAGACGAAGAATGAATGTTTCCTTATGGGGCAATCTAGAAAAATAGTTTGCGGTTTTAGGTTAAGGGATAGCAGATTTTAAAACTGAGATGAGAAATTACTGCTTTAAAGAGTTTTGAAACTGTGGAATTCACTACCTCAGCGTTCAGTGGATGCTGAGTGATTGAAGTGATAAATTTTTAATTAGTAACGTGTTGACAGGTTATGGAGACTGGGCAGGAATGTGAAAATGTGATCAGCCATGAATGGCAGAACAGGCTGGAGGGACTGAATTACCTGTTTTTAGTTTTTATGTTCCTGTCATGGCACTAAGGAAAACAGTACAAATTAAGCCTCATCCTCAAAATGCACTTCATCAGGTAGCAAGAGAAGCAGTGATTTGAGGTCTTTGTGGTACAGGTTGGTGCTGGTTATAGTTGTAACTTACCTTTTTGAAAATGCACATGGGAGGGGCCACTTGAGTGATCTGCATTCTACATTGTATATTGTTGCATGTCTGCACGTGCATGCACTTTAAATCATTGCGCGTACTGCTTGTATGTTATGAAGTTCAAATAATTTGGGAGCCCAATGTATTTTGAAGTGCATCTCTTTGAGGCTGTGAGTACTTGCATTAAAAATTGTGCTTTATAGAACTTAGTTTATAACAAAGCATGTTGTATACCTTTCAAATTTTCTAAGAAAAAAAAAATCTGAGCCGTGTAACGTGCTGCTCAAATAAATTTTGGCTTCTCCTGTCCAGAAGTTGGAAGTATTAAATATTAATTTTCTTCAATTAAATCATTGAGCCCTGGTGCAGAAGTTTTTTGTTAAAAATGCCATTCAGCTTAGTTCTGAGTTTCATCTGATCAATTTGTCATAGGAATCGGAAAGTGAAGAAGAAAATTTAGATGACCTGGAAAAGCATCTCCGAGAGAAGGCTCTACGATCAATGCGGAAGGCTCAAGTTTCACCACCATCATGAAGGAGAGTGCAGAATATATCTAACTTACGGAGCTGATTGGATTAGGCACAAGGGCTTTGTACATTTTAAAATTGACTGCTAGAATAATGCCAGTATATTGAAATGGCTGTCATGCCACTCATGAACACTGACACTGCCTCTTACTTATACCGGAAATAATTTTTCATAGTCAAATTGAAATGTTTTATTACAAATTTAGACAAAATTCCTACATGGCTTTCATTTTCACAACTACATCTCATTTTAAATGCAATAATACTTGAAAAGCCGTTGATCTCGATGGTTTGATGGTTGGTTTTAATCCTGGAGCTGTATTTTGCTTATCCTCATCGACCATGATTGGCTGAGATTCATTCTTTCCTATCTGACCTTAAACAGCTCTGTCCCATGGAGCTGTTTCATTTCTTCCATCAGCTCAACCAACTTACATGCATGGTTGCTGCCAGCTGATCATGGAACAGAGTGATGGAAATCTTGGGGAAGCCTCTGACTCAGAATTTCCTGACTCCTTTTGAATGGTCTGCTTGATAGTGAGAAATCCTTTGTGGGGGAACTGGTTTTGATAAAAACAGATCTGTATGGAATAAGTTGTGAATTTGGAGTGAACCAGTTTTCAAATTCAGCCATAAAGTATGCTGGATTTGCACTGAATTGACTGAATTTATGCTGTTTGTGATGAAACATTTAATGTGTTGGTACCTTTTTCTTTCCGTTTGCTGTTTTTGTCTTGGCTGCCATTAATGGTATTATGTGACATCATTTATGTAACTGTACAAATCCTTTGTGTTTAATCCACTGATACAATCTGTAGTGTAGTTTCTGCAGAGTTTGAGTTTTATTTGAGCCGTTTGATTGTCCACAACATTCTTTATAAAGAGCTTCAGGTGAAAATGCGCTGTATCTAGAACACTGGAAGTCTCTTTTTTTTAAAAGAAATGAAAATTGTTATAGGAAGAGGATGGTACTACCAGGATCTGAAGGATTTTAAGATTCCCTGGTTGACAGTAGCTATGGGTTGTATTTTCCTTTGTGTAACAGGCTGGTTTCACCCAAACTGTTAATGTCTTCTACTGTTACGGTTGTTCTGGGAGTAAAAACAAAACATGTTTAGATGCTGTTCTTTTGTGGGAGCTTAACAAAATCTGTAATGAATATTTTGAATTTGTCATCTTTTGACTTAAAAGGGTTTTTTTATAAACGTTGAATTATAAAGCTGTAAAAAGCTGAAGTAATAAATGGAAATTAAATTTCTAAATTGAACTTTCTTCTCTTTGGTGGGCTTTTTTCCCTAACAGGAAGTAGTCCCAGATTTTATTAATGGGGCATCTGCCCTCATCTTTAATAAATTGTACTTGTATTGTTTTGGTCAAAATTGGTTACAGCAAAGAAAATGGAAGCAGATTATAAGCATTGATCTTTATTTAAATGTGAATGTAAATTTTTGTTTAGAAGTTTGGGAAATAAGTTAGTTCGTACCTTTTTCAACTTAAGAACAAAATGGAGCAGAAATTTGAAATGCAATTGATAAGGAACTAAAGTCAATTAATACTAACACTGGCATTGTTTTGCTACTACTTAAAGTGCATTAAAGGATGTTGGATGTAGGTGTCAGATGCAGTACAGAAGCAAGTTAAACCAGAGTACCAGAAGCAGTAGCGTTTTGCTACAGAAGGGAGTATAACCATATTAAATAAATAAAAATACTTAAATATCATTGTATATTCAGGTTGATTTTTCAGAAATTTAAAGTGCCTAACATTCTTATCATATTGCAAATTTCTAAAATAGTTGATTATTGTTTGGGAATGACAAGTGTGTGATGTATGGCACAAGGGCTTAAATCCATGTTCCCCCTTGAGGGGTATTTTGTTGTGTAGATCTAGAGCTTTTATTTCAAATTCATGAGCCCAGAACTCCTGTTTCCTTTGACCAGTAAGGTGATTGGGTTCAGTTGCCAAATTTTGTTGAGGTCACATTAAAGTATATTAAAAGAAATTATTTATTTGCTTGCCTGAAGTAACTGAGGAAGCCCTTTTTGAGATAGATGTTTGGCAACATTAGAAACACTATATAACTTAATGTTATAAACCAAAGGTGCTACTTTTATTAAAGAGGATAGATAATCCAGCAATTTAAATAAATGCCTTTACTTGCACTTCATTTTTCCTCATGCAAATAGCATGGGAATATTGTGGGACTTCTTCCTTTTAGCAGTTTGTTTTTACAGTAATTGTGTGGTCATTCCAAGTTGATGATTCTAAGTTCTAGTTCTTAAGTTACAGTTAATTATTCTTTAGTTAGTGACAGCACTTCCACAGAAGGAAAATATTCAAATTGGCCATGATCAGTTATTTGTAGCTCTTCATGTTCAATTATTTTATACCCTGGTTCCTTTTTTAAATTAGTTTTAAATTTTGATTCTTATTTTGCAGCCTAGGCGTTGTATTCCGACTTCTATAGCCTCCTCGGCAGTGCCTGATGAGCAACTGCCAGATTTCAGTTTATATTTTGCAAAGCTCCTGTCTAGCTAATTCACAAAGCTGACGCATTAAGTGGTTCTTTTCCTCACTGCATAACCTGCAATACATCGCTAATTCCAAAATTTGCAAGACAGGTGGTTATGACTCTTGAAGATTAGCCAGTCAACTTCAGTCTATTTCGTTGTCAAATGGAAATTACAAGTTGTTTTTAGTCATGTAAAATACAGTCTCCAGATAAAAAAAGAAACTTGAGTATTTTACATTTTTCACATTTTCAGGCTGTCAAAATGCTTCACAACTCCAAATACATCTGATATCTCATTGTTTTAAAGTTAGTTCGTAGACTTGGGTCTTGCAGCAGTAAAGTAAATAACAATGCTGAAGCAGGATTGATAAATGGAGAAACATTTGACAGGACCTCTTGCTATTCTTCAGGATTAGGTATATTCATTTGAGCAGGTAGACAGGATTTGCTGGTTTGATGTAGCGATTAGACAACACTTTTGACATGCAGCTATCCTCCAGTACTACAATGAAGCATCCGTCTAGATAACATACTTAGGTTCTTGTAGTGCAACCTGAACCCATCACAGAGTACCGGTGCAAAGAATCATTGTAAGAATTGGATGATAACCAGTTCTCTAGAAGACAACAGGAACCCCAAAACCACTTTCTTATTACTCCGAAGCTTGCATCATACCAGTTCTCAAAGAGATACATTGGCTATATAGTACCGGAAGTTTTTGCATTTGGGAGACCATTTCCAGATGGAGTACTTACTTTGCTGGGCGTATCTGGTGTGACTGAGCTTCTGGTCACTTAAACTTTAATTCTGCATTCCACTTCTATCCTGACCTCTTAAAACTTAACACAGGTTTAAGGAACAGAAACATATCTATCAGAGACTTCACAGTTTTTCCAGTTGTACACTGAAGTTTGACAACTTTAGCTATCACCTGTCACTCCAGTTTCTCTCCAGCATGTGTTGATTATGAAGGATAGTTGCATCAGAACCACTTAAAATTGCAGTAGTGTAGGCTGGTATACCCTACTGATGTATTGCTAGTGGGATAGTCATACCCATAGAGTCGATCTGCCTTCATTAAAAATCTGGGAGTCTGCTTGCCAGCCTTTCAATCCTTCCCTCCCACTGCTACTTTTCTGTAAGTACTTGCACCTCTACACCAGTGTTCTTGCTCAGCTGTTTGGGTGTGTGGTTGCATAGTAGCCTGAGAAATACTAAATGGGATTTGTCTGGGATAAGTAAAACATGAGCAGGGCCATGCATTTAAAAAGAGATTGCACGAAGCAAGTAAATTTTCAAACAAATATTGTTATGGACCCATCATCTGTTGCTCATCCTATTAACATCCTCTTTGCGTTATTGTAGCCTCCTTTGAGCAAGTCTAACATGTAGTGCCCAGTCCTCTGACACCACCTTCAAAAAGATTAGAAGATTGTAGCCAGAAATTGTGTATTTCCACCCCAACTTGCCACAAGATTAGGAAGCATCTCTTCTGGTCTGTTGATATTTTAAGTGCTGCTTGCCTTTTAAAGTATATTCTCTATTTTGTGAGGTACCCACCGTCTCCACCATCTCCTTTTACTGTGACATTGGAATCATCCTTTAGACAGGTGAATACTACTCCATGGTTCTCTCTGATTCTACAAGGTTAACGGTTACTTTTGGCCCTATTAATTTGTTCAAAGGAGACCAGAGGTTGTTTTTTTGTGTTAGCCACTAATGTATTCTCATGCTGTCCCTGTAGCCTTCATTTTATTTTTTAAGCTGCCCGTTGTATGTTGTATACAGCTTGTTTTCTCCACTGTTATGCACATAAGCTTCCTTTTTTATTTTAGTCTCTCCCATGGAGATGCAGCTTTGAAAGACCTTTCTATTCCTATTCAAAATTGTTCAGTTTTTGCTTTCTGCTCAGTTGTTTAATTCCAGTCCACAGAAGTTAACTTAAGTATTTTTGCAACTAACTATAACTAAATTTAACTTTTCTATAACTAAAAACCTAATGATGTAATCGTTGTTCTTCAAGTGCTCCACTGAAACCTGCATCGTTTGAATTCTGAGAACTAGATCCATTGCTGCTTCCTTGTTGGACTGGAAGTACGTTGATTAAGAAAGGGTTCTCGTTTTTATTTCTGAAACTCCACCTCCACTCTTATTATTGCTGTTTAATTTTGGGATGATTTACATCCCCTTTTATCATGAATTACCCTGGTGTTCTCAACTCTCGGTTAAGTAAAAATGGTGGTGGAAGGTTGAGAAGTTCAGTACAATTATTTAGTGAACTTTGGGCTACCACATTTCTCACTTGGCATGTAGAATTAGAATTATTTTCAAAGTTCCCCACAGTACGGTCTGTTCAATTGTTTACTTAAGCCATTGCCGTCTTTGTTGCTTTGCCACTGACCTTGACTAATGCTGACACCAGAGTGAACTTGGTCCAGAAATTTGCTGGAACATAATGGGGGAGCACAACCAGAAAATTCAGCACTGCAATGTAGCCCTTTTCTACTGTATTGCAGGATACCGTTCTTCATGGTCCTACAGCAGTCGCACAAAGATTACGGACAGGTAGCTAAAGAATACTGTGAAAGCAGTCTCTGATAACTAAATCTGCTCCAACTGAATGCTCCCAGTGTTCTCGCATTGTGAGAGGTGTGAAAAGTCATGAGTCACTGTCCTTCCCCATTCACAAAGACTCAAAAGTTCACCTCAGAAACATTTAAGATCATTCCAGCACTTCTAGGAAACAGCAGCAAATACTCAGGCAGCTGGTGTCCATTTACACTATTCATAAATTGTGGGATGCATGCAGCATATAGGACCAGTACCTCGTCCCTGGTTCCAGTCTTGCAAAGATGATAAACATTGCTCAAGCATATCATTGCAGAGGACAGTGCTGTGACTATTTGTTTTGATAAGTGGAAGATGAGTGACAACCCAAAGTAGAATTTGGCCATTCAAGAAATCCAGTTTCTCACTAAGATTTGATATAGGAAGCACCTTCTCCACTTGTGATCTCAGAAGATTATCAGCCAACTTGGGTGTCAGTAGCATTCCCTGTCGTGTAGGAGTAGCAGGTGCTGGAACCTGTATTCAAAATGTCAATGGTTCTTTCCTGTGATTGGTACTCAACTAATGAGTACATGTAGTCTGATACTATTCCATGTTTTACAGGAATGCGCACACTGCTCCAGACTACCCAGCCTGCTCAATTGGAATCTTTAAGACAGACTCGTAGAGGACAGGATATCATTGCACACGTTCAAAACATATATCAGTGAAGCTCCTGTGTCTGCTTTGTGTTGATATGGAGGTGTTGGTGTTGGACTGGCGTGGACCAGGTCAAAAGTCACGCAACACCAGATTATAGTCCAACAGGTTTATTTGAAATCACAAGCTTTTGGAGTGCTGCCCCTTTGCCAGACTTTACCTGATAAAGGGGCAGTGCTGCGAAAGCTTGGTGTCATGTGACTTTTGACCTTGGCTTTACATTGACTGCAGAATCGCAGGTTAAAAAGTGAATGTAGGTGATAAATTTGATTAATTTTGTTTGAAGTGTGCCTTTTTATGTCAGTTGTCACTGAGGAAACTTGAGTGGCCTGAGACTACGGTTCTCAAGCAGTGGAAGAAATGTTATGTGGCTACATATGCAAGCTTTATTTAAATGTCCCTACTGACCCTCTTTTGCTCAATGACAAGCTCATAAGAGGTAGGAGTGAAGTAGACCATTTGGCCTTTCAAGTCTGCCATCATTCAATGAGATCGAGAATGACCTGATAATCCTCAATTCCACTTTCCTGCCTTGTCCCTAGAACTCTTGATCCCCTTACTGATTTAAAAATCTGGCATGTTAGTCTCAAATGTACTAAATGACCCAACCTCGACAGTCCTGTGAGGTAAAGAAGTCAGTAGATTTACTAGTCTGAGAGAAGAAATTCTTGCTCATCTTTGGTTTAAAGAGTGACCTGTGACTGTGAGATTATGTCCTTTGGGTCGTCAGTCTCCCGCAAAGGGAAACAATTGCTACATCTTCTCTAAAGCCCCTAAGAATTTTGTTTTCAGATGCTTTCTCATTATGAACTCCAATGAGTTCAAGCCCAAATGTCTCAACCTCATAATCTCCATACCTGGAATCGACCAGTAAGCTGCCTGTGGAGTCCCTCCATGCCAGTATATTTTATATTAGATTAGAGGCCCAAAACCCTTTGTATTTAAGGTGTGGTCTGACCAGTGCCTCATGTAATTTTGTCAAGACTTCTGTATTTTATAGTTCCGTTCCCTTGGAAATAAAAGCAAACAGTCCATTAGCCTTCTCTATTATCTGCTACAATGGGGGGAAAAAAAACTGCAGATGCCGACGATCTGAAAGAAAAGCAGAAATTGCTGGAAAAACTCAGCAGGTTTGGTAGCATCTATGCAGAGAAAGTCGTTAACATTTGAAGTCCAGTGACCCTTCTTTAGAACTGATAGTAGCTAAGTCAAGGTGGCATTTCTGCTGATGACAGGTTTAGGGAGTTGGTAGTTGGGAGAAGGAATGAGTAGATAGGTGGAGCTGGAGACCAGAGAGAAGGTTGGGCAGATAAAGGGAGGGTTGATTATGGGCCAGGGAAGAAGATAAGCTAATAATAGGGAACATAAGTAGATAAAAATGTGTTGGCTGAAAGTACTACACATTCTGCTGGAGAAACTCAGTAGGTCTGGCAGCATCTGTGGATAGAGAAATTAATGTTTCAAATCCAGTTGACCCTCCTTAAGTTCAGAATTGCACATATTGTTCCGTGTAAAACTGGACAAGTGCTCTGTATAGTTCTTAAATGAAGGAGCATCATTTTGGACTGAGGTGAATACCATTTGAGTGAAAATGGCAATAAATGGTTAGAATGTTTTTACCCCAGATGGCTATGGAAGCTCAGTCATTGAGTATATTTAAGACAGCGATAGATTTTCAGATACTAATGATATTAAGTGATAGAGAGTGTGGGGAAATGGCATTGAGATAAAAGGTTGGCCATGATCTGGAATTGTGGACCAGGCTTGATGGGCTGAATCGCCTCCCCCTGCTCCAATGTTTCTGTGTTTCAGTTTTTCTGATTTGCTAAGTTGTGGATGAAATATCAATGTGTAATTTGCTTCATTCTACAGTAAATTCTGTTTCACGATGATGCGTTGTTGGTAGTGGTGATAGGATTTCTTTTATTGCATGAACATTTGCTGCTATTTAAATCAATTTTATTTCAGTCATCAATTTACTGATCTATCAGAAAATAATTCAGGCAGTTTGTGCTAAAATTTGATTAATGAATCATTGTTTGAAGTTCTGAAATGGTAGTAGATGCCAATAATTTGGTTCCATAATTTGAAATTACTACTTACCTGCTGATCTAGCCAATTTTGTGATTTCAGTGCCCCACTGTGTTGCCTGATCAGGAAATTTGTGTTCAATTGCAAGTTATGCAATGGCATCAAACAAAAGGGCATGTGTTGGTAATCCAAGACTGCCTCTAAAGTTATTGAGTCCTTCCTGCTTCAACAAAAAGGTGGGAGTAGTTTGTGTAAAGAAATCACTTAACCATTCCCCCCCCCCCCTCAATATTTATTAGCTCAATTCAATCATGTTAAACTGGTTTTAGAAATTGCTCCATATATTCCCAACAGACATGCATTCAAAATTATGAACCATTCCTAAATTGAGGCAAGTTACCACAGACCTGTTCACAGCTCAGAAGCTACTACATCTGCTACTATGTTGGTGAGAGGAACACTGCATTAAATGTCCAGACCCTGTAAGGGAAATGGCTAGTCTCTGTTGTGCCTCTCCTAGTAGCCCTAAAATTAGAAGCTCAAGGTTATTCCAATCTTAATATCGCCACTCTATCTTGCAGTCATTGCTGACCACTAACTTACAGATACTTTCTAATCAGTCTGTTCAGTGATGTTAGTACACAGATCTGGAGCAGGCGGGAGCAAGTATGCTTCACTATTGGTGCAATATTGGACGCTGGAGCTCTGCATTACATATTTTAGCTAGCATTATTCCCCTTGTCTGATATGATCCATTTAAGTCTGTCCTTAATGATGACTTTGAGTGAATTTTTGCAATTAACTAAGACATACACACCAAACTTCATATTCATGCTGCAAAAGTTCAAAACCAGTTACATTTATCTACTCCATTAGAGGGCAGTACAGCACTAGATAAGATCATTGTTGTGCCAAGCGCTTACGGATGCAGAGATAGTAGGAACTGCAGATGCTGGAGAATCTGAAATAACAAGGTGTAGAGCTGAATGAACACAGCAGGCCAAGCAACAGGTGAGCCTCGAATCTTTGCTGTTGCCATTTTTTGGTTCTTTTCAAATTAACTTCCCTTGTAATGTCCTCACAACTGATGTAGAGAGCAACAAACTGGATGTTTCATTTGCCCCAACACTCAGGTTGCCATGCAAGGCCAAATACTAGCTCAGTAAAGCTCTGATTATACTTGGAGCTTTTAATGTGCAAGTGTTTGAAAGTTCCTCATCAGAGGAGAACTGGATCTTATGGAGAAGTGGACTGAGGATATGTTTTAAGTGCCTGGTTTTGAAAGAGCTCTTAAGGTAAAAGGATTTTTTTAAAGGGGAAAGTTCGTAACAGTCTGAAAAGCTGGTGATTAATGTGATTGCACAAAATACATTGTCTGTCGTGACATTGAGATGTCATGATGTATGCTCAAAGTCTTCCATCATGGGATAGTATACCTTATGCTGGTAACTGTATTTGTGAAATTAGGTTATACTAACCACTCATATTGGCTGTGTTATTTTTCATAGTGAAAGGTTTTGAGTATAGAAGTAGGGATGTCTTCCTGCAATTGTACAGGGCCTTGGTGAGAACACACCAGGAGTATTGCATACGGTTTTGGTCTCCTTATCTGAGGAAGTATGATCTGTCTATGGACAAAGATTTACCAGTTGATTCCTGGGATGACATGACTGATGTATGAAGAGAGATTGGATTGGTAAGGACTATATTCATTGGAGTTTAGATGAATGATAAGGGACCTCGTAGAAACCTATAAAATTCTCATAGGACAAAACAGGGTAAATGTAGGCAGGATGTTCCCAATGACTGGGGAGTATAGAACCAAGGATTGCAGTCTAAATGACATAGGATAGGCCATTTAGGACTGCGATGAGCAATTTCTTCATCCAGAGAATGGTAAGTTTGTGGAATTGTCTGCCACAGAAAGCAGTTGAGGCTAAAACAGTAAATGTTTTCAAACGGGAGGTAGATATAGTTCTTAAAGCCAAAGGGATTGGGGTGAAAGCATGAACAGGGTACTGAGTTGGATGATCAGCCGTGATCATATTGAATGAGGGTGCATTCTTGAAGGGCTGAATGGCCCACTGTTCCTATTTACGATATTTCAATGACAAGTCACATTATAACAGACAGCAGAGCAGCTTCACCTTTTTTGTGTAGTGTTGGAAACACTTTAAATCTATTCTGCATAGCCATGCACATGCACCTTTAAAGGTGCTAACTTGTGTGTGGCCTGTTTGCGAACTTTCAGATTGAGCAGCCATGAAGTTTAAGCCTACAGCTAATGCAAAAGGGAGACTTGGCCTTTTGACTTTTCGTGCCAGCTTACTAGACCAATCTAGTCAGTCCCGTTCCCCTGGTCTAACTCGTGGCCCTGCAACTTTATTTCTGTCGAGCTATATAATTTTATTTGAAATTGTTAATCTTTCCTGTTTCCACTGCCCCTTTTCAGCAGCAAGTTCTACGTCATTGCCTTTCACTGTATGGAACGTTCGTCCTCACTCTCCCTCTGTATCTCTTACCTAAAAAGTTAAATGTCCTGTTGTCGGTGACCCATCAGTTAATGAGAACAGTTTTTTTTTATAATCTACCTTACCAAAGCCTGTCAGAGGGAATATTGCATCAGGGCATCTCTGTTAATAGGGAGAATAACCTCACCCGTATAGGTGCAGTGGATATTGAATGGACTTCACTCAGGCTAGTCAGATGGTCACATAATTTTCTTAACCTAATTGCATCAACAACTAAAGTATACTTTAGTCATTGCTTTGAAAAGTCACGTTCATAATGAGAGAAAACCATTTTTCCAAATGAATTATTTAAAGCTAAATACGTGTTATGTTGAATGTAGTGAACAGAATGTTAATTCTTCCAACCATTTAGGATAAAAGTTCAAGGGCAAAAGGAGGTCACTTGGCCCACACTGCTGGTGTTGTCTCCGTTGTGAGAGCATGAAAGATAAACTTTCACTGTTTTCTTCTCCCCATTGTTCAATATTTTCCACTGCTTGAGATATTTGCATCTTTTGAAGAAAAAAAAATGTCCTTTACTTGAACTGCTTTGTGTGGTAAAGCATTCCATGCTCCAACAACACTGTGCAAAAAGACTGCTCTCCTCACTCACTCAACAATGGTTTTAAATGAATGACCTCTCGTCATTGATTCCCCAACCAGAGGAAATACGCTTTCCTGACATACCCTTTATAAGTTTAAAAAAACCTCTGATCATCTCTTAAACCTTGATGTAAATGCTTAATTGCAGGAACTGTAAGTACTGTATCCATAATTTATATCCACAATTTTGCTCTCAATGGTATTCATGAAATCATGCATGTTATTTCCAGAGTTTGAGTTCTGAATTTATTGAAAGCTAGTAATCTGCTGTTGCTTGCTAAAAATTAATGGCTAGATATTCTATATGAAAAAAATATATTCAATGATTGATCAAACAAACAGCAACTAGATAAGTGTATGCCAAATAGTTGTTAGAGATTCAGACTAGTTATTTTGCAGCCTAATGGTTAGAAAGAATGCTAGTTAAGCTGGATAAATTGGATCACTTGGAGAAGGACAAAGAGCATATGCTGTATTAAGTTCACAGTAGTGCAAATATTTTGTGATTTTTAAGATACTAGGTGTGTAAGAAGTAAGGACCCATAAATGCTTATGGATTTAGTTGGTATAGCATTGACCGTCCAGCTCTGGAAAAACAGAAAGACAATTCTCAGCAGTCAAGGATGAAGACAAGGTAGAGATCAAGGTTACAATGATTGCACTCCCAGCATTGAGCTCACTGCGTTTCTGGGCTGACAGCAGGGGGTCTCCTAGCACCGGTGTAGCCGCCTTTGTATGCAAGGTATTTTTTTAATTCATTCAAGAGATATGAGCTTTGCTGGTTGGAACAACAACTGTTGCCCATCCCTGATTGCACTTCAGAAGGTGTTAGTGAGCTGCCTTCTTGAATTGCTGCAGTCCATTTGGCACTGTCATTTGGGAGGGAGTTCCAGGATTTTGACCTAGTGACGCTGAAGGACAGTGATTTAGTTCCAAGTCAGGATAGTGAATGGCTTGGAGAGAAACCTGCAAATGGTTGTGTACCCCTTTTTCTTCAAGATAGTGGCTCAGGGTTTGAAAGATGCTGTCTAAGGAGCTTCGGTGAATTTCTGCAATGCATCTCGTAGATGGTACATTAAAGCCAACAGCATGGATTCAATTCCTGTATCATCTAAAGGTCCCACCTTCTCAAACCCAGACTTGCCCCTCACCTGAGGCATTGTGACCCTCGGATTAAACTCACCATAAATTATTTCTAATGAGAGAGCAGCCCTATGGTCCCCTGGAACTATGCTGGCTGTGCTTTTACATTACACACTTCTATTGTACATCAGTGGTGGAGTTTGTGAATATTTGCGTTTGTGGTACCAATAAGTAGTTTGCTTTATTCTGAATGATGGTTAGCTTCTTGAGTGTTGTTAGAGCTGCACTCATCCAGGCAAGTGGAGATTATTTCATCCCAATCCTAATTTGTGCTTTGTACATGGTGGACAAGTTTTTAACAGTCAGGAGGTGAGTTACTCCCTGCAGGATTCATGATCTCTGACCTGCAGTTATAACCACAGTATTTATATAGCTAATCCAGAAGTATTGTAATGCATTTGAAAGTCAAGTGATAGTTAAATTCCATCATTGGAGATGGTCTTAACCCATCAATTGTATGACTGATGTTCGTTGCCACTTGTCAACTCAAGCCTGGATATTGACTAGGTCTTGTTGCATTTCGACATTGACTGCTTCAGTATCAGAGGAGTCAGAATGGTGATTTACATTGTGTAATCATTAGGGAACCAACCCCACTTCTGACCTTATGAAGGAAGGAAGTCATAGTTGAAGCAGCAAAGGATGGTAAGGCCTGGGATACTACCCTAAGAAACTCTTAGAGCTGAGATAACTTAGCTCCAACAACCACGGGTGACCAAGGAAGCAGGACTTGAGTGTGTTGGGATGTTGGCAGAACCCTCATTCACCTTACCCATTTACACAGCCCTGTGTTAGCTTTCATGTTGGATAAATGGTGTTGGGTGCAGCAGTTGCACTTTCTAGCCTCCGAGTGCCAAGATTCTATTGGTGTGCTTGTTGCTCACTAACCATTATCAGCACACTGGCGTATTTGCATGCATGTGTTCTAAACCTGTCATTGTATTCCTTTGTAGTCCTTCTTAGTCTGCTGCTATCTTGCACAGTACTACTACTTTCCCTAGTGCAATCCAACACTTCTTTATGTACCTTATTCCTCTTTTCTGCTTCTATATGCTGCTGCCCTTTACCTGCCAATTTTGCTTGAATCCTCATTTAACCACATTAGTAAGCCTCCTGAGAAAGGACATTGTTTTTAATTGTGTTGAGGTATAACTTGTCCTTTTGAATAGGTGACTTTCTCCCTATATAGTAGGGCCTAGTATCTCAAGAATCTGAAGCTCTCCCTTCTGCATATACATTGTTATGCATTAATCCTCCTATCTTCCTGTTTCTACTTTTCTGTGGCATATGCTGATTTCCCAAGAAATGTTGGGTGCAACATCTGAGAAGAATCAGAGGGGCACAAGTCTCCACACTCCTTTTAATCCAACCCCATTAGCATTTGTTTTTCTCTTGTACGTATATCCAGTTTCCTCTTAAATGCATCTGATATTCACTTCCACTATTCCTTGCAGTGGCAAGCATCACATTTTAATCTCTCTGGGTAAAGAAGTTCAAAATTCTCTATTGGCTTTAGTGATGGCTATCTTATTTATTGCTCCTAGTCCTGGTGTCGCATACAAGACAGAAAAATTTCTACATCTATCCTACTAAACTACTTTATAATCTTGAAGACCTCTATTGGATTGCTCCCCAGCCTTCTCTTTCCTAAAGAACTTGCTCTAACCTGTTCAACCAACTCTCTAATAGGTATAAGCTGTCAGTTTTGATGGGAGTCTAATAAATCTCATTGTACTTTCTACCATGTATCAAAACTCTTTTTATAAAACTGATGCCAGAGCTATTCACAAAACTAAAAATCACTACATCAGGTCATTATTTTTGTAAGAATGATCGATTAACATTCCAATATTTGTACCCTCTTCAGTAATTAGTATCAACTGCTCAGCAATATATCCATTTATTGCCTGCACAAACTATTAAGCTGCTGCAATCACAGATCAATCAAGGGGTCAAAGCAATAAAGTGAGATTCTTAGAAAGGGGTCAGTTCATTCCATTCAATTGCAAGGACCCTTTGGGGCTGTTTGTATTGCACGTTTGTTTGACAGATTTATTTGTGTGAACAAATGGTATTATGAATCCCTTGAATCCTTATCCATTTAAATGCAGTTAGGATATATCTTTTAAAATTCCCTTTGTTCTGACATGAAAAAGGACTAATAAGGGGCACACATATGGTGCAATGGTTGTGTCCATACTCCTGGACTGGGAAGCCTGGGTTCAAGACCAACCTGCTCCAGAGGTCATAGAGTCAGAGATATACAGCAGAGAAACAGGCCGTTTGGTCCAACTCGTCCATGCCGATCAGATATCCTATATAAATCTAGGCCCATTTGCCAGCATTTGGCCCATGTCCCTCTAAACCCTTCCTAATCATATACCCATCCAGCTGCCTTTTAAATGTTCTAATTGTACTAGCCTCCACCACTTCCTCTAGCAGCTCATTCTATACACGCACCACCCTCTGCATGAAAATGTTGCCCCTTAGGTCCTTTTTAAATCTTTCCCCTCTCACCTTAAACTTACGTTCTCTAGTTTTGGACTCCCCTACCCTTGGGAAAAGACTTTGTCTATTTACCCTACCTATGCCCTTCATGATTTTATAAACCTCTATAAGGTTACCCTCAGCCTCCGATGCTCCAAGGAAAATAACCTCAGCCTATTCAGCCTCTCCCTATTGTTCAAACCCTCCAACCCTGGCAACATCCTTTGTAAATCTTTTCTGAACCCTTTCAAGTTTCACAACATCCTTCCTACAGTAGTGAGACCAGAATTGCACGCATTATTCCATAGTGGCCCAACCAATATCCCGTACATCCTTTAACTCCTATACACAATGTACTGACCAAAAAAGGCATGCATACTAAACACCACCTTCACTATCCTATCTACCTGTAACTCCACTTTCAAGGAACTATGAACCTGCACTCCAAGGTCTCTTAGTTCTGCAACACTCCCCAGGACTTATACAATTAATGGTAAAGTCCTGCCCAGGTCTGCCTTTCCAAAATGCAGCACCTCACGTTTATCTAGATTAAACTCTATCTGCCACTCCTCAGCCCACTGGCCCATCTGATCAAGATCCTGTTGTAATCTGAGGTAACCTTAGCTGTCCACTACACCTCCGGTTTTGGTGTCGTCTGCAAAATTGCGAACTATGCCTCCTATATTCACATCCAAATCATTTATATAAATGACGAAAAGTAGTGTACACAGCACTGATCCTTGTAGCACACCACTGGTCACAGGCCTCTAATCTGAAAAGCAGCCCTCCATCACCATTCTGTATCTTATACCTTTGTGCCAGTTCTGCATCAAAATGGCCAGTTCTCCCTGTATTCCGTGTGATTTAACCTTGTTAACCAGTCTACCATGACAAAACCTTGTCAAAAGCCTTACTGAAGTCCATAAAGATCACATCCACTGCTCTGTCTTCAAAAATCCTCTTTGTTACTTGTTTAAAAAACTCAATCAAGTTAATGAGAGAGAATTTCCCAAGCGTGAAGCCACGTTGACTATCCCTAATCAGTCCTTGCATTTCCAAATACATGTAAATCCTGTACCTTGAGGGTAGTGAGCTATCTGTCCCTGGAACAGAGAACTGAACTGAAAGACTTGTTGCAGTGCTATGAGGACTTATGTAGAAGTAGAATGGGGTGTACTAATGCCATTGTACATGAGGTTGATGTAGGGAATGCGAAATCAACACCCCGTCAAGTATAATCTTCTCAAAGCAATGAGGGTTCAGAAGCAATGCTCTAAGAAGACATCATAGAGACGAGTCAAAGCGAGTGGAGTTCGCCGATCGTGTTGGTTCCAAAACCTGATGGTATTTATTGAATCAGTGTAGATTATCAGAAGGTCAACTCTGTGACCAAATCTGACTCGTACTCGGTTCTAAGGAGGATTGTGCGGAAAAGGCAGGACAAGCCACTTACGTCACACAGTTGGACTTACTTCATGGTTACTGGCAAGTACCTTTTTTGGAGAGAGCAAAAGAAGTTTCTGCTTTTGTAACCCCAAATGGGCTATACCAATTTAAAGTAATGCTGTTTGGAATAAAAAATGCACCAGCCATGTTTCAAAAGTTTATGAACAGAGTTATTGCACAATTGACTAATAGTGCCGTCAATATGGATGACTTAGTGATCTTTAGCCATTCGGTGAGAGATCACATGGAGCATTTGAGGAGCTCTTTGAGAGACTATGGAAGGCAAAGTTGATCATAAACTTGGCAAAAACGGAATTCGCGAAGGTGGAAGTGACATTCTTAGGGCACAACATCGGACATGGAAGGATGACACCGAGGAACGTGAAGACGTAGGTCATCGACGAATTTCCAAGATCATCCTCGAAGAAGGAAGTGCTATGATATTTAGGATTGAGTGGATTCTACAGAAAATTTGTATCAAACTCTAGTAGCCTAGTGACATTGTTGACAGAATTGTTAAAAAAAACCACTAAATTTCAGTGGACAGAACAATGCCAGGAGGCATTCGAGAATGTAAAAGCAGTGTTAACCACTACACCAGTTTTAGCCACATCAAATTTTTTGAAACCCTTCAAAGTCACCATCGACCCAAGTAAATGCAGGTGTAGGAACTGTGTTATTACAGGGGGATAACTGTGGAATTGAAAGGCCAATCGGTTATTTTTCAAAAACACGCAATATCCACCAGAAAAAACATTCAACCTTTGAAAACGAATTATTGAGTTTGGTACTGGCCTTACATCATTTTAATATTCACTTTGCAAACAATGCATCAATGATGGTTGTGTATACCGATCACAATCCTTTGACATTTTTGGAAAGATTTAAGGACAAGAACACTAGATTATTTCATTGGAATTTCATGTTACTAGCAATTAATTCACAGATTGTACATGTTGCGGGTCATGAAAATATTATCGCAAATGATTTATCACAAGTTTAAAAGAAAAATACTTATATAAGACAGAAACAGTAGAGTTCAATGTTATATATAAATAGAATAGTATAAAATGTGTAACTCTAGCTTAATGAGCTATGGATCTCGTAATACAACGGAGTTATGGTTTAAAAAAAAGAAATGAAGCCATCTTTTCATAATGATGGTTTATTTATTTCTTAAGGGAGAAATGTTGCGAAGTTGGGTCAAGCACTTGTGGATTGGGAGGCAGGAAGTTAGAGTTTGGTGTTTGTAAAATGCTAGGGGAGAAAACATTCTATGGTCCCTTTAAAAGATCATGTGCTTTTGCTGTGCTGACAGATTTAAAATGAACGTCTGTGAGCAACAGCATGAAAGTTTGCAAGTACACAGACAGCGCCCAAAATGAAACATTTGTATCAAAAGGCCATACAGTTAGCAGGCCAAGCAGCAGTTTTTATCAAGATAAGAAGCTTTTGAATTTAGCCAATCAATTTGAACCAGGTACTTTGGTACCAAAAACCAATTATATTTAAATCTGATGTGTTTTGACAACATAGGACCAATCCTACTGTAAAAAATATTGATATGTCATCAAGGGTATAAAAAAAGGGTGCAGTTGAACAAAACGCCAGAGCTAACTGCCATCCACCAGAGCTAACAGCCCTCAGCTCTTGAGTGAGAATTGCTGGCTCTCACAGCCTCCTCTATGTCTTAGAGAAAGCACCATCTAAGTAACAAAGCTAGCCACGGCACAACTAGTTAATATTCCTGACAGAAGAATCGACGGAGAAGGCACAGAACATTCCAGAAGACAGGTAACCTGGCTGTAATTTTGAGAGACTAAATGTTTTTTTCATGTAAGTGGGACTTATATTTATTGGAACAGCATACCATTAGAATCTTGCTTTATTCAGGAATAGTTAGCAGTTAGAAGGATTCATTCAGTTTGTTAATAGTTTAGTTAATTTATTCACTGTTAGAATTACGTAAATAAATTGTTACTTGTTGATTTTAAAGTGAGTGTCAAGGATTTATTTTATTTGACCACTAGAAGTTGCTAAAAGTCAAGCCACACCACTTTTCACACTCTTTTTACAGATTATAGGGTGAGGAACTCCTCTTTGTGTTTCGGTTTTAGTTCTCAGGGGGGTCAACTTTTGCTTTATAACAATGCCTTACTGAAGTCCAAATCGATCACGTCCACCACTCTGCCCTCATCAATCCTCTTTGTTACTTCTTCAAAAAACTCAATCAAGTTATTGAGACACAATTTCCCACACACAAAGCGATATTGACTATCCCTAATCAGTCGTTGCCTTTCTAAATATATGTAAATCCTGTCCTTTAGGATTCCCTCCAACATCATACCCACCACCAATGTCAGGCTCACTGGCCTGTAGTTCCCTGGCTTTTCCTTACCACCTTTCTTAAATAGTGGCATCATGTTAGCCAACCTCTAGTCTTCTGTAACCTCGCCTGTGGCTATCAATGATACAAATATCTCAACAAGGGGCCCAGCAATCACTTCTCTGATTCCCACAGAGTTCTAGGCTACACCTGATCAGGATTTATCCACCTTTGAGCTCTAAGATGTTCAGCACCACCACCTGTGTAATATGGACATTTTTCAAGATGTCGCTATTTATTTCCCCACATTCTATATCTTCCATATCCTACTCAATAGTAAACGCTGATGCAAAATACTCATTTAGAGTCTTCCCCATTTCCTGAGGTTCTATACATAGGTGGCTTTGCTGATCTGTAAGGGGCCCTATTCTCTCCCTAGTTACCCTTTTGTCTTTGATAACACAGCGTGGAGCTGGAGAAACACAGCAGGCCAGGCAGCATCAGAGGAGCAGGAAAGTTGATGTTTCAGGTCGGGACCCTTCTTCAGAAATAAGGGTCTTGTCTTTTGTCTTTAATGTTTTTGTAGAATCCCTTTGGATTCTCCTTAACCCTGTTTGCCAAAGCTATCTGATGTCCCATTTTTGCCTCTTAAGTATACTGCTACTGCCTTTATACTCTTGTAGGGAATCACTCGATTTCTGCTGTCCATACCTGACATATGCTTCCTTCTTATTCTTGACCAATACCTCAATTTCTCTAGTCATCCAGCATTCCCTACACCTACCAGCCTTGCCCTTCACCCTAATAGGAACATATTGTCTCTGGACTCTCATTATCTCATTTTTGAAGGCTTCCCATTTTCCAGTCGTTCCCTCACCTGCGAATATCCACACCCAATCAATTTTCGAAAGTGCTTGCCTAATAGTGTCAAAGTTGGCCTTCCTCCAAGTTAGAACTTTAACATTTAGATGCAGTCTATCCTTTTCCATCACTATTTTAAAACTAATCGAATTATGGTCACTGGCCCCAAAGTGCTCCGCTACTGACACCTCAGTCACCTGCCCTGCCTGATTTACCAAGAGTAGTTCAAGTTCTGCCCCTTCTCTATTTGGTACATGCACATACTGAGTCAGAAAACTTTCTTGTACACACTTAAAATTCCTCTCCATCCAACCCCTTAACACTATGGGAGTCCCAGTTTATGTTTGGAAAGTTAAAATCCCCTACCATAACCACCCTATTAATCTTACAGGTAACCGAGATCTCCTGACAAAATTATTCCTCAATTTCCTGCTGATATTGGAGTGTGGAATCTATGGTACAATCCCAATAATCATCCCTTTCTTATTTCTCAGTTCCACCCAAATAACCTCCCTGGACGTATTCCCGGGAATATCCCCTCGCGTGTAATAACCTCTCTGAACAGGTTGATTAGAAAAATAGGTTAATAAAAAAAAAGATTTAAACTTAACAAATTACTTGTTGCAACTCAGTTTGAGAGAATAGTGTGAATTTGTGATGGAGCGTTTTTGTATTAAAAAGTAATCACTGTGGTCCCGTAGACATTCGAGTGTTGAGAGCTAGAGGACAGGAGTCGAATAAATCTGCCAGTTTATAGTTTGAGCTATGGTCTGATGTAGTACCAGTTCTACTGTCAAATGATCATACGACCACACAATCTATTACATTCAGTTGTGGCTCTGCTGGGAGGAAAACCCTGGAAATTAAGGCTAATACCCTACAAGGTGTATTAAAGTATAAATGTCCTACTCAATCACCAAAATATTGTTTTTCTTTATTAATGTTACCTAGAACAAAAGAGGTTTTCACCAGGATTCTTGAATAAACTCAAAAATGACACATTTTTAAAGACAAAATGCACTTTTCCAATAAGTGTCATTTGTCAAATAAGCTACTATGGAGAGTTAAACTTTCTCCCCTGTATTGCTTGCACGTACTCATTACTTGGACAAGACAAGATGATGCAGCTCTGCAGAGACATTATGGGTGGCAGAAAATAGGCAATAAAGGAAGAACACTTCTGGAGTTCAAGGTTTCAAGTGCAAGGAAAGAAAAGGTTTACTTCTCCCAGTTTTTTTGATTTCCTGTTGACATGATCTGATTCTGATGCTGTTGCTTGCAGAGTGATGGAAGATTTTCAGACCAGTTTTCAGATTCAGCTGGGAAACAGTACTTAATTGAGAGAGCTCATTTCCTTACAAACCACTTCAGCAACTGCTATCTTCCTTATTTTCAGCTTTTCAGGAGAATTACAATTTTCTATTTCTAGCTTGGAGGCCCTTTTCGAACTCTCAAATCTGGAAAGCAGAAACCTAAAGTCCAGAGCCTGTGGCTCTCCAAAACGTCAATGGTTTTGTAAACAGCAGACAATCCCCATTTCTTTTGATTTTTGATTTCCAGGAAGTTACATGCTGTTCGCAACCCAGGAATTGTCCAAATCCTCCATTTTCCAATTATTATAATTCACAAGAAATTCCAGCAATTTCAATAAGTTATATAGCAATGGTATAGAATCTCTATATCTTGCTTCAACTATCAAGACATTGGCTAAAAAAAGACACATGGAGTTTTTCCAATTGCCATAAGGACCACTTTTAATAAACCACGTGTCTGAAATGCTTTTTAATCATGGCGAAGTGATGTATCAGTGACTCTTTAGTAGATTTGTAGACTGACTTTGACAGCATGCAGTTTCATTTTATCTTCCTGACCCCCTGTAAAGTGATGCTAGCTTTCATAATATTGTCATTATACTATTGTTAGAGTTCTTTCCAGGTAAGTGAAGCATTGAATAGTCAAGACTAGTTTTGATTTATATATTGGTATGTCATTTCAATATCTATATTTGAGAGAGGTTTTTGCATTTAAAATGATTGTACATGTTTTCAGCACTATATTAGCTACCACAACATGACAAAGCAACTATTTGAGTATCATACCTAGTTGATTGGAGTGTTCATGTAATAAAATTTGACAGTTGCAATTTATTAATTCAAGTATCATTGGCACTCAAATTATGCTATTTTCACATGATAAAAGCCAATGCTGATTTTCTATAGTCATGTACTGTCTTAGTTCTATCAATTGCCCAACAAAGTTGTTTTTCACAGTCGTTTGCCACCACAGATTTTATGTTCAAAAGTGAGTTTTACACCATCATTTTCCTAACAAAATCAGGTATAAGTTATACTTTGCAGCTTAACATTCAGCAAATTGTACATACCAGTTCTATAGAATACCTGATTGATTGCCACCAAAATGCATTTGTTAGATGAACACTCAGGTTTTTTTTTAAATGGAAGATATTCTTTTATTTAGCATTTTTACAAGCCAGATATTTTGAAGATGTTCCTAGAAATTAATATTAATCTTTTCTTTACCCTCTAATCCACCAATGAAGGTATTTAATACTTTCTTATTTATTCTTTCAAGGGATGTGAGCATCTTCAGCAAGACCGGCATTTGTTGTCCATCCTTTGCTGTTGAACTGAGTGACTTGCCAATTCAGAGGGTAGTTAACAGTCAACTACATTGCTGCAGGTCTGAGTCTCAAGTAGGCCAGGCTGGGGAAGGATGGAAGATTTCCTTCTCTAAATGACATTAGTAAACAAGATGGGTTTCTATGACAATCAAAGATAGTTTCATGGTCACCATTACTAAGACTAGATTTCAATTCCAGATTTTAACCCATGTCCCAGAGCATTAGCGTGAACCTTTGAATTGGTAGTCAAACCATCTCTCCTACTGACACTTAACTGGTGATAATGTAAGAAGCTTGATTTTGGTGGTTGTAATTGACATTCCTTTCATGCCTGTTGGAAGGTGTGATTTAATGAAGTAACGAGTACAGTGCAAAACTGTCTGCTCCAGATAGTGACAGAAAATTCAAATAGGGTCATTTAAATTTTGTTACCATCAAACTTGAAATGCTATTGTTGGAATAGTACCTTGCATGAAGCATATTGTCTTGAGTATGATAAACAATTACTTTCACTGATTTAGTGCTTTTAACTTAGAAAAGCATGCTGCAATACTTACCAGAAAGATAACCAGACAAAAATGGATAGCAAGCTGAGAAGCGAATACTAAGAATGGTAGCCAAAAACTTAATTGAAGAAGGGTACATAAAGGCAAAAAACGTGAAGCTCAGTTGTGCTCTGTTGATTCATGCTGTTGCGTGTGAATGCTATGTGAACTAACCAGCCAATTTTGATGGTCTGTAGATTTAAACTATTTACTGCAAATTCCCTGTTATGAAACCTCATTGGAAATCAAATTGTTATCTCCATTTAATGTAGTTCATAGTCAGAATCCTCATCTTACTCTCTATTCCTTCAATGGATTAGAATAGAAAAAAAAACTTCCTTTAAGGAAAGACCATGTCTGACCAAAGATCATCAAAGGAAAGAAAATCTATAATAATGCAGGAAGACGTTGGAAGAAGAACAATTTACTCTAAAGCCTTTAATCACACAATTTCCTCTGCCTTTTTCAAAGAATAGACATATATTCTCTCATACACTATCTGCAAAAGTTGTGTTCATTTGTAAGTAAACCTATCTTAAAGTACAAAAAAAGACAAATACAGAACAAAAAAACCCAGCTCTGAGCACAACAGATGATCATATTTTAGAAATAAGAAACAGAAAATAATTAAAATAGTATTCCACATTCAGATAATTTTATCAATAATTAATAAGTTGATATTTAACTCCAAATACTGTAAATACATGATTAATCATTACATAGCATTTCATTTACAGCCATCTAGCCTTTTCTATTATGTAGACCTCCATTTCTCATGCATAATCTCAATTGAATCCTTTTATACTTTTTTCATCTTCTCATTGCTGGTTATGCTATCCATTGTTCATCTGCTCCTTAAGCTAAATACAAATAAAGCAACAATTGATATATATTCCATCCAGCACTAGATGCCAGCTGCCCATCATATTTGTTTGGAATGGTTGAGAGACTATTCACCAAATTACAGCATTTATTCTTTGAAACGTAGGAGCTACAAGCAGGAGTAGGCTATTTGACCCTTTGAGCCTGCTCCACTGTTCCATATGATCATGGCTGATCCTCTATCTCAATGCCAGATTCCTATTTCTCCCTTAACCCCTTAGTGCCTTTAAAATTCATAGAATTATCAATCTCTTTCTTGAATATATTCAGTGACTTGTCCTTCACAGCCTCTGTGGTAAAGAACTCCATAGGTTCATTACCCTTTGAGTGAAGAAATTTATCCTCATCTCACTACTCCATACACTGAGACTGTGTCCTCTGGTTCTAGCCTCCTTAACTGGGAAAAACACCCTCTCTGCATCTAATCCAGTTCTGTTAGAGTAATATATCAATCAGTCAGATCCCCTCTCATCCTTCTAAACTCTAGAACCAATCTTTCCTATAGGACACTCCTACCATCTCTGTTATCAGTCTAATGAACCTCTCGTTCTATGGCAAGCATATCCTTTCCTAGGTAGGAAGACTAAATGTGCTTGTGGTTTCACCAATACCCTGTATATCTGTATTAAGTCATCACTGCTTCTGAACTCAAATTTTCTTGCAATGAAGACAATAATACCATTTCCCTTCCAAATTACTTGCTGCATCTGTCTGTCTGTTTCATTGATGAGTGTACAAGGATGCATTTCCCAATGAATCACCATTTAAATAATGCTCTTCCTTTCTGTTTTTCACACCAAAGTGTATAAATTCAGATATAGCGACATTGCATCTACCATGTGTTTGCCCACTCACTGAACTTGTCTAAATCACCTTGAAGCCTCCTTGCAACCTTCTCAAAACTCCTCAGTCCCACCAGGTTTTGTGTTAGTGGCAAACTTGGAAATGTTGTGTTTGCTTTCTCACCCAGTTATTTGTACTTAGTGACTATCTGGGGCCCAAGCTCTGATCCTTGTGGCACAAGCTCTGATCCTTGTGGCACCTCACTAGTTACTGCATGCCACTTGGAAAAAGAAGTAACACAATGTGGAGCTGGAGGAACATAGCAGGCCAGGCAGCATCAGAGGAGCAGGAAAGTTGACATTTTGGGTCGGGACCCTTCTTCAGAAATGGAACCCACTTGGAAAAAGACCCATTTATTCCACTCTTGTTTCCTGTTTGTCAACCACTTCTCAATCCATGCTAATATATTAACCTTATCGCTGTCCTTCAACTTTGCCCCATAAACTCTTATGAGTGACCTTCTAAAAATTCAAATACACCATACACACTGTTGTCCCTTAGCTATTCTACTAATTATATGCTCAAAAAACTCCAGAAATTGTTAAGCATGATTTCCCTTTAACAAACCCATGCTAGCTTTTTCCAGTCCCATTTTTTCAAATGTTCCAAATGTTATCATGTCTTTTATAATAGACTCTAGCATCTTCCCCACTACAGATGTTAAGCTAACTGGTCTGTAATTCTGTTTTCTCTACACCTTTTTTAAGTAGGGGGATTACATTTGTCACCCTTCATCTGTTGGAACTGCTCCAGAACCTATAGCATTTTGAAAGATGTGATGTGGAGGTGTCGGTGTTGGACTGGGGTGGACAAAGTCAGAAGTCACACAACACGAGGTTATCGTCCAACAGGTTTATTTGAAATACATGCTTTCGAAGCGCTGCTCCTTCATCAAGTGAAGTCTTCTGATTTTGGAAGATGACCACCAGTGTACCCAATAATTCCAGGGCTATTTCCTTAATCTACATCTCAGAGTACTAATCAGACCCTATTAATTTCCTCAGCACCGTTTTCTTACTAATACTGATTTCCTTCAATTTCACCCTCTCCCTAGACCTTTGGTTCCCTACCATTTCTGGGAATTGTTTGTGCCCTCTTTTGTGAAGACAGAACCAAAGTATGTGTTCAACTCTCCTACTATTTCTTCGTTTTATAATTTCTGTGGCTTTCTGACTGTAAAGGACCTATCTTTGTCTTCAGTAATCTTCATGTATTTATAGAAGTTTTTATGGTCAGTTTTTACATTACCCTCAATTTTACTCACAAACTTTATTTTTCTCCTCTTGATCAAACTTTTTGTCTTCTTTTGTTAAATTCTAAAACACTCCCCAACCCAAGGCTTGCTGCTTTTGCTGGCAATTATATATGACTTCTCTTTGGATCTAGTATTATCTTATTTTGTAAGCCATGGTTAAGACATTTCCTCTTTTAATTTTGTGCCCAAAAATCTGTATTTAGAATAGTTATTATCCAAAACCAGTTAGAGAGGGCTGGATCTTTGCTACAGAAGTGAACAGGTCAAATTGAGAAATTGAGATAACAAGGTGCAGAGCTGGATGAACACAACAGGCCAAGCAGCATCAGAAGAGCAGGAAGGCTAACGTTTCGGGCCTAGACCCTTCTTCAGAAAAATTCTCCAGCATCTGCATTTCCTGCTATCTCTGAAACAAATTGAGAAATTTCCTGAGTTAGCAGACCCACTAACTCTCGAAGCAGATCCTAGGAGATGATGGGGGCAGGTGAATTCCAAGGCAGGCTTGTTAGAAGGCCTGCCTTGGTTCTCTGTGATTGTCCTAGCTGTTTCAGAAGCTGTTAGGCCATCCAGCCTTCACACCTTTCACCCACATGCGTAGCTCCTTCAAGCCAACTCATGCTGTGCATTCTGCAGCTGCTGGCTTCTTAAAGCTACCTTTAATACACAAGTCAGGAATTTATTATATATGGAATTTACATTGAGTCTGAGGTAAAAGTTTCTGTAATTACAATGTCTTGAATCCCTCTTCTGAGAGTGAAGTACATGACTGATCATAAGGTATTTCACATCGATACATTCTGAAAGGTATCAATGTCGTAGAATTCAAAGACCATTCTGATTGATGCTTTGAATATTGCTCTGCTGAACACTGCAATGATATTTTCTTAAAGGGCTTATGAAGTAACATGATTTTGACTGCAAGCCTGACATTTCTGTACTTTAGATTTTGTGATCTTTTACAGCCTTTCAAGTCATTGATGAACAATTTTCTTTTGGATTTTGACAGGAAAGTCAGAAGTAAATGAAGATCAACTCACATTTATCTTTTAATGGGAACTGGGCAAAGCTGGCTGGGCCTGCATTTGTTGTCCACCCCTGATTACCTTTGAGAAGGTTAGTGGTGAGTTGCCTTCTTGAAACAGCTAGATTCATATGGTGTAGAATAGCACATAGTAAGAGAGATCTTAGCGATTGTGGGGGAACAGTGATATAGTTCCAAAACAGGGCGACATATATCTTGGAGGGGAACTTGAGAGGAACAATTTATTGACCTAGGCACGTTTATGAATTATTAGAAATAATTAGAATTGATGTTATTTTGCACGGCTCAAAATTTGGAAAATGGGACTGATGCGCCCTGTCCCCAAGCTAGCGAGCACACCATATGTCCTGCAGCATTATTAAGGCAGTTGTCTGGCTGCAGATATGAGGGCATAATTGTACGGCAGCTTTGAAAAGGCTTAAGGGTGCTGAAAATAACTCAGCCCACTTCGGTATTTGGGATTACCAGCAGGGGAAACGCTGCAGCTAAAGCAAAGTTTAACATTTTTAGAGCTTACAGTTTTTAGTCAATTGTTCTGCAACTCCATTGTTCATGTTAGCTTTTAAACAAGATTGCCCAAGGAGGAAGATTCTATAGCTGCAGTAAAAATACAGTGTGTAATTCATCATTGTGCCAGGGAACATAACGGTAGCACCTCGTATTCAGAATGCAGCTGCCACGGAAATGAATGTGAAGGAGAAATGTATCCTGTTATGAAAGGAACGTGCTGAACACCATGATATGCAGATTGCAAGTGACTGAGGCCATTCACTTTGGTTGAGCTGTCAATACAATGCATAAAAATATCTAGAAATCCCACTAATTAGGACAGGAAATGGATAGTGTTGTGGCTGAGAGTCAGGGAGTATATGTGAATCTTTGCATAAAAAAATTGTGAGCCCATTGCAATAATCTACTGTATCTTAACACACAATGTTCTACCCTCATTCCAACTACATGATGTAAGGTTGCAGAATCTCTTGTCCAAATAGGATAAATAAGTAAAATAGATATGTTTCTGATAAAAAGCTGGACAAAGAGGTATGGCGAGCAGGAAGGAGATTGAAGTTGAGACCAGAATAAGATTAACCGTGATCATGTTAAATGGTGGAGCGGGCTCAAGGGGATGAGTTGCCTACTTCCTAATTCCTTTCTTTCAGGAATTACTTTCATCGTCCAAAACGGCCTATTGTTCCTCTTCAGACTAGTTCGACTCCTTGCTTTTTTACATAATTATCCATATACTTTGTTGTACATATCACGTGTGTATAGTTTTAAATATCTTCCCTGGATTGTGTTGTAAGTCATTCACCGATTAGCAGCAGGCATTTGGAACATTAACTACAGAATGCTGTAGATTTTTCCAATGATCACTCCACAGCCTTCATTCTATCATTTCGCCTTTTAAATGGAGCCTCCAGGTTGTCATAAATCAATGTAAGAATGAGTATTCAACATCGGCTAGGAGCCAGCATTTTCATCCTTGTCCTTACAAAATGATGATGAAATAATCAATATTCTGAGGATGAAGAGATCATGTAAGTTGCTGGGGAATCTACTATTCATCTGCTTACTTTTGTTTCTGTGACCACATGCTAGCAAAGCATTATTACAATAGCAATCCCCTTGTTTCATGAAAGGGGCGCTAGACATGAATGCACTGAAGCCCCAGTGCTGCAGGAAATGCAAAGTCTAAGTATGATATCTCAATGTGGGTGTATTTACATCTGGCACTTCTGTGGTTTAGTTTATTGGAGTGTAATATCTGAATGCCAGCTCCCTGCTCTGTATTGTGAAAAAAGAATTGAATTTAAGGCTTGAATTTAAAGTTCTCACTTTTTGGATAAGGAAGCTAGTTTTGCAGAGTTGGTGTTGTATTGAATTACTGAAGAAGTACTGTGCAGTGCAAAGTACTGGCACTTGGATGAGATAAGGCCAATATAAATTTTCTAAATAATAACACTGCATAAGATGTCAATGCCCTTCTATAAAAGATTATCATATTAATTTAGAAATGCCTAATATTTAGCATTGAATTTAGATTGAATTGCAGACAAACTAAATGAAGTCAACTACAAATACAGAAAATCAGTCAAGAAGTTGGCAGAAAGATTTAAGAGTTTAATTAGCTTTATTTTTTTCATTTATTGTGACTCAGCTATCCTGTAAATAATGTAATATTTTCAGTGTTATCTCATTCCATAAATAAAACAAATGGAACAATGGTAAATTCCTTGCCAAATAAGTTGGTGTGAAACCCTGTGATGTCAAATATCAGAGAAAAAGACTTATGTTCTATATTGGAGTAGTTTGCTTGCACAGATTACAGGGCTGTTGAAGCAAAAGCATTTTTTTTTATCTTGTCAAAAGCAAAATTTTATTTTAGACATGAATTTGTGGATAGAACCCACTTCAAAAAAATCAAAGATGTATGGTGGTCAACTTGCCACACATAAGGGAAATCATTCTTGAGCAAAAACCTCAGTTGAGATACTTCTTCCACAAAGCTGAGAATATATGGCGAGAGGAAGTTGGAAACTCTGAGGCAATGTCACAGATCCTCTTTATTCTGTGGGGCCAGCATCTGTTTAACATCCTTGTTTTTACTTGGGTCGAGCTGGATTCTATGGATTTGAAGAAATGTACCTGGCCGATATTGAGTTGGCAGCTCCTTGTGCTGTTAAATACTAATCCATATTGTCACACTGCTTTCACCAACAGGTGAACGTTGTGGTCATGTTCTGCCTTCGTCTTGCCATTAAACACAATATCAAAACTATACAAATACAACCAGGTACATTTTCAATAATTCCATCCATGTGTTGCTGGAATAGATAAAATTGTAACCACTACAAACAGTACCATCCAAATGACATCCAGACCAGCAGGAAATTCTTACATTCTCCTGCTAAAGGGATAGTCTGGTCACCTTTCTTTGCTTCAATTTAGAAAAAAAATGTGCTGTAAAAATTAGGATTTAATTCTTCCAGCATTAGTATTTTAGGTGGACACCTTTTAAGTTGAAAAGTTAACATGCCTTGAATATGGGATCTCTTACAATGCCATCTTCCTTTAAGGTACAGGTGCTGGAAGCTACATAAATCTGTGCAGTGATCCAAATCCAAATTACACCATTTCATCCCATCTCATTTATTTTCACTCCAACTTTCTCATGAATGTATATGTTGTGCTTCCTTAGAGGCACAAAACTGACATTGCATCATACTTGAGATGCAATATTGCATCACGCTTAAAATTGCCAATTACATCAAAGCAGTCTGGGTATAGATTTTCGAGATTGTTGACTCATTTGCTTGTATGCGTGTGGTTTGTTCTACCACAGCAAGTTTGTTTGAATCTCAGGAGTTATGACTCTACTAAGCACTGCTATGTTTACCAAGTTGCAGCGTTTGGGAAACTGACATTAATTTGCATTTTGGCCATGAAATTTGACTGTGTCAATACGTAGAATTGGTGATCTATCATAGACTGTAAGACAGTGTCTCATAGGCTATACCATGGAGTGCCACATGCTAAACTACGTGTCTTTCAAGATGAATTGTAATAATATGTTGCACTAGCTCCAGCATTGATTTTCTGAAGAAAGGTCCAGACCCGAAACGTTAGCTTTCTTGCTCCTCTGATGCTGCCTGGCCTGCTGTGTTCATCCAGCTCCACACCTTGTTATTCCAGTTGTCACCATGCCTTTTAAGACGTGATATTAATGTCTGTGAAAGCTTCTTTTCACCTTGAGCTGTTGACCTGATGTGTAAGGTTAACAGTGGAAATCTTGGTTGTCGTCTGAAACTTGCCTTTTACTTAGTTGCATCTGAACCTCATGGATATGTTTATATTTGTGCCCCTTCTTAAAACTTTCCTTACTGCCAATGTTGTGGTGTTGTACCACGTTGTAGGTCACCTGTGTTTTATTCTAGATACTACACTGGATTGGCTTTTGAAACTAGATTTTCTGTACTTGTGTATCCAATGTTCTTTCGTGCTGCATGCTTTACAGATATCCAGAAAAGCTGGACAGCTTTTGCATAGATTTGACAATCCGGATCTGTTGCAGATTTTGTTGGTTTAGTGCACTTTGCAGAGTGTAGCAATAGTGTTGGCTGCATCTAAAGAGTTTACTTGTTGTTGGCCTGCCATTATGCCCATCCTTAATTAGTGCATCAGTGGTAAAGAAATCTAATTGAAGATTCATATTTGATCCACATTTGGGAACTTAATTGAAGATCAACTAGACAACAGTTACTGCGAGTACAGATCTTTAGATCAGCATTGACAGGCCTGAAGACAAAAGCTAATCTATTACTGATTAAAATCTAAATTGTTTCAGGTTAGAAAACCTGTCTCTCTTTAAATAAAACTTGAACACATGCAATTCTGATTATTTCTAAGTGGCATTCAAATGATCCTGATAGCATAGTTATTAAAGATGCATAAAAATGGCTTTCTACAGTAAGAAACGTTACCTGTGTCCATAGGCTGGTCGATTTTGCATTTTCTTGCTACAAATCTTTGCAAAAATAAAGGGATACCAACATGTTTCAGTTGTGCTGAAGGACTTGTTTCCGTGCTGTTTGCCTCTATGTTAACTCCTTATTGGATGTGACACAATTTAGAGGCAGAAGAGGCTGTTTCTGCAGATCTGCATTGCTTAAAGGAACATTTTTAAAGGGCCCAAAGCATAGTTAGGCAGCAGCAACAAGACAAATAAAGGGAAACAGAGCAATACAGAACAAAATTCAGCCTGTGGCATCAACACAAAGTCTTTCAAAAGGTAATGCAGTGAATATCACTTCCTTAAGTTTTCTCCGTATCCCTGCAATTTTTCTCCTTCAATTTTCTTTTGAAAACTAATGTTGAATCTGTTTCTATCCCTCGCAATGCATTCCAAATTCAAACTGCATACTGCATTAAAAAAGGTTTTTCTCTTTTTATATATGGTTCTTTTGCCAATCACCTTACACATATAGCCTCAGGTTTTACATTTCTTTCCTAACAGTTTCTCTTGATAACCTATCTAAAACCTTTTATGGATTTAAATGCTTCTATAAAATCTTCCCTTGGCCATTTCCACTCTAAAGAGAATAACCCCAGCTCCTTCAGTCTGTCTATATGAATGAAATTCCTCATGCCTGGAATGATTTTTGTAAATCTCTTGTGCAACCCCTCCACAACCTTCATGTTTTTCCAGAGGTATACTTCCCAAAATATCAGCAGCACTCCTGCTGGGACTAAACTAATGTTTACATAAATACACATAGCTTCCCGGGCTTTATGGGCACTAATGGAGACAGACTGTACTGGGACATGTTGGCACCAGCTAGTTTGCGTGTTTCCCGGCCAGTTCTGTTGAGGCAGGCTTGGGGTCAGAAAGGTTCCACAATGCAGATAACTGGTTAGGGTCATTAGAAGCCAAATTAATCCCTGTTAAAGTTCACTTCCAGCTAACAGTAGGGGCATTGTAGATGCCTCGAGGAGGTACCCAGTGGTGGGTCAGAAGGCCAGCACTTCCATACAGGCTAAAACGTCCTTTCTGCCTGCCCCTGTACAGATACAGTCACAGGCCACCAGTAGAAGGGCACTCCCTGCCACAGTGATGGTCTGGATACCTGTCTTTTCCTTAAAGTTTTAAAATGTTGGTGATGGTCACCATGCCGTTTTGGAGCACCCTTCCAGTGACTTTTATTCGTCACACTTTGATGCTGCTCAAAGACCTCCAATGATCCTCCAGGTTTCAGTGAGCCCTTCCCCAGCCAGTCTTACTTGGATATCCCTGTCTCCATATCAGTTAAGAGGGTACATTCATCAAAATCCCAATGAGTGACTGATGCCCCTGGGGCAGGGTTTCAGTGGTAGAGAGGGTGGGACAGGGTGCATTTTTGTGAATGAGAAACCCAACTTCTGTTTCTTGTTCCCATAGACAAAATCCAGTCCTATGCCTCTATTTATTAGTTGACTTGTTAACATCTCCTGTTACCTTCAAAGATGCACAAATGCACCAGATCGCTCATGTGCCGCTTTAAAATTATTACCATTTGTCTTGTCTTGTCTCTTCTCTTTCAGCCTCCCGACATGTGAACTGAACATGATGTGGAGTAGAATATAGACAAAGGGGTTTTGTATGAATTAGAGTTTGCACAGGGTGAAATAGGAGAATGAAGAATTTGCTAAAAGAAAAACAAACAAGTTGGAAGAAGTGATCAGACAATTAACTAGAGATAGTAGGAACTGCAGATGCTGGAGAATCCGAGACAACAAGGTGCAGGGCTGGATGAACACAGCAGGCCAAGCAGCA
>NC_063358.1:21973919-22018173 GCF_021869965.1 Rhincodon typus
TGCTGCTTGGCCTGCTGTGTTCATCCAGCCCTGCACCTTGTTGTCTCAGACAATTAACAAGGTCTGTTTATTTTTGCAGGAAGAATAATGCCATTTCTCTATCCAACACTTTGAATGAATTTAAAATTATATTGCAAAAATATTTCTGGACTGGAGTTAGCAAATATTGTATGTCAAAGCAATGGAAGGAAAAATAGCTATGCATATTTTTTAAAAAAAGGCTATGGAAAGTAGTATTAAGTTTTAAGAAATGGAGAGGATACTCTGCAGAGTAAATGCATAACACAAAAATGAACAGCCCAGTATTGAACAAAATCCAAAGACATTTTTAGGTTTCAGACATTGAGATGAGTTATTGAGCATATTTATTATTCTATTTGCCCATTATCAAGGTTCAGACTCCATATTCTCATTATCATAAAGATACTTATTTCCAGCTTTATAACAATACCAGTCTTCCCTTATGTCTCTATCAGTGGCTGAAATATTTATCATTGTCTTTGCCAACTCCAAATTCAACTATCCAATGTTCTCCTGGCAAACTTCCCAACACTTATCATTCACAATCATGACTTCTTCATTGCTCTGGTAACCATAACCTCTAACCTGTGTTTGTTGGCCTATACCATCATCTCCCAGTCCCTGAAAAATCAAACATAAAATTGTCATCTCCATGTTTAAAACCATTCAGATACTTGACCCTCCTTATTTCTGTTCTTCCTCCAATCCTCTCCAATACCCAAACTCTGGGTTTCTCTGACTCTGGTCTTCTGTGCACTCCCCTTCCTTCACCCCATCATTAGCACTGACACCATCTGTAGTCTCTACTACAACCTCTAGAATTCTGTCCCTAAATTTCTGCTATTCCACCTCTCTTTCCTTTGAAAAGGTCTGCCTAAATCTTTACTCTTTGACCATGGCATTTAGCCATCGAATATGTTTCTGTTTGGCTCAGTGTTACTTTGATTGGTTAATTACTGCTCTGAGGTATCTTGCAATGTTTAAGGATTTATATAAATGCAAGTTGTTGTGTCTTTAGCTGTGTAATGTATTCTCTTGTTTATCCTTCCAGTACCTTCACTGGAGTGGAGATATTTTCCCATCAGTTAATCCTTCTAAAGCTAAGTCACTTCTCTGGTTTGACAGTAGCTTCCCATTTCTATCTGTCTTGTATGATTAATTTCAGCATTGGCTCTTAGCAAAATTTTAACAAAGGAAAAACCTATGTTCTTCTTTTTGCTTTCCAGACATTTTTCATGTCAGCGCTAAATGCAAGTAATTAATCTGATTACACTTTCTACTGTGGGTGGTTCTTTGTTCATGTGCTTTTAAAAAGATGTCAAAAAGAGAACGAAGATGTCCATTTCATCTTTCAGGGTTCCCTACAGAATTCCAACGAGCCTAAACAGAGTTACTACTGCTCCTTTATACAGTGGCCACAAAGCCACATCTGACTGTTACTGTTTTTGCTTGTTGTTTTTGGTAGCTTGAATGTAACTATTTTGTCTTAAACTATATTAAAACATGAGCTTTGCAGAACCTGTCGCACTTTTAGAATTGTTGAACATAGCAGCTTTAATAATAATAGTTTACAACTAAATTAGTCCAGTGAAAGAGAGGTAAAATTTCTATATGAGTGCTGCACAGTAATGCATATATAGTCAATGCCAAGGAGGAAATGTCTGGATGCCATATGGAACTGGTTTCCAGAAAGTCAAACTGATTTTTAAAAAAAATGAATAATAGGATTGTCATAAATCATAGTTTGCTTGTTGGACCTAATCACAGAACAGGAACTTTCATTGCCAACAACAAGTCCAGGGTACATTGAAGCCCACAGCTTTTGCTTTCACAGAGAAATTTTTTTATTGCCACTCCATTTATCAGTAAATGACCATTGTGAACTTTTCATCAAACTAGAAGGGTTACTACCAGCCTCTAAGCCACTTCAGCATAATACCTCAAACTAATCCTGTGAATATTTTGATGCCAAATAGCCCACATGACCTCTCCATCTGAAAGTACAGTGACTCACTCACATGTTACTCTTCCACCTGTGTAAAACTTTAGCCACACTCTGTCCTCTAATGGCACAGGAACAGTTAAATTTGTGTTCAATTAAATTCACAGCTAATTCCTGCTTCAGAGTTATTGACAACATTTTCAATTTACATCACAACCAACATATTGCTATTAATTTAAAATGCTTTCTTCTCGTTTTTCTCTTGAAGGTTCTGACTCTCCAAATACAGGAACATTCTGGAACCTGTTCATCTTCCTGTGTGAGGTTAGTTGATTTAAATGAGTTTGAGGATATGACCACTGAACTTTATCCAACATCCATATGTTCACTTTGCAGCTAAAATCATTTGGATAACTATCCTGATCAGAAGCTCTCACTGCTTTTTATTCCTTCCTGGATGAGAGATGCTAAGCTAAATTTGAGTACTTCTAGATCATCATAGAAGATCATAGAATCCCCACAGTGTGGAAACAGGCCCTTTGGCCCAACAAGTCCACACCAACCCTCAGAACATCCCACCCAGACCCATTCCCTATAACCCACCTAACCTGCACATCCCTGAAGACTACAGGCAATTTAGCATGGCCAATCCACCTATCCTGCACATCTTTGGACTGTGGGAGGAAACTGGAGCACCCGGAGGAAACCCACACAGACATGGGGAGAATGTGCAAACTCCACACAGACAGTCACCTGAGCGTGGAATCCTGGGTGCCCTGGCGTTGTGAGGCCACAGTGCTAACCACTGAGCCACCGTGCTGCCTCTATTTCTGTTCTAGCAAAAATAAGCTAACTGAGCACAGACCAGATTTTAATCCTGGGATCTTCCAAATTGGATTAACAGCACCATATGAGGTATGTGTTCACGCAACAATATAATTGCCGAGATTGGCCCAGCCCAGCCTCATGGAGGCGGTGACATCAGGGGAGGCAAGATTGTGCTGAAAAATGGTGGTTCTGTTCCAGCGGCGGAGATACAGCGAAGGGACTTAAGGCTGGCTGACTATTTCATGCTGGTGTTGGTCTCAGCATCAGGGTGGAAGAGCCCAGATCCAGGTCCATGGCTAAGCACTTAACAGGAAGGACAGGGTTGAACTTCTAACTTTATTTCCTTATTTTCTACCTTTATATCTTATGTCTTATTTAATTTTCTGTTTTTTTAAGATGGTGCCTGAGAGTGCTGACATGTATACAACACTTTTCACCATATTTTTAACAAATACATGTAACATGTACACATGACAATAAATAAATCAAATTTAATCAAAAACTCTATCTGAAAGGATTCAGCTTTAGAAAGTCATGAGCTTCCAAAGGAATTCTCCAAAAATTACTTGAGAAACTCAGGCTAACCAGATAAATGATAGTGAGGATAAAATTCCAATGCATTACACTAGAGATCTCAAATAGTTTGAAGCCACTTGTCAGAAAAGTTTCAGAAACTATCTCGTGGAATTAAAAGGAACAGTACAAATTGGTGGTGTTGTGAAGGTGAAGTGGGTTGGGCTTGCATATTGCTACACATAGTACAATCACATCCTAATTTGAGCTTCTGGTCCAAAAAAAAATTAAACACAAATGCTGATCCCTAAGTTAAAACTTCCTTAATTAGCCTGATTGTTTATCATTCTTTTTCAAAACTACTGATTTTTCCACTCCTGAAAGCAGTGACTCCTTGATAGATTAGAGTTACATGGAGGTGAAGCTCTCTCAGAATGCTGCCTTGGTGATCATTCTTGATATTTCCATGTAGTTGTATTTTACACATAGAGCTCATCTTGCCTACATGATGAAGTTTTGGCCCTGGGTGACCCTTCTTTCTTTCTTACTGGGATATGTTGTTTTAGTGAGTCACGTTCTATTTTCTTAAATGTCTGCCAGTGCTCCTGAACTGTGTTTTCTTACAAATACTTTTCCTGTACAATCCCCTTAATTCTGCCCTCATTAATTTGTTATTTTTAAATTTAGCACAGCTGTTTCCGACCCAAGTTTCTCATTCTCAAATCCAATGCTGAATTCTACCATGTTATGGTCATTGTTTTCTAGGATACTTTACTCTATTAAACATGCCTCATTACACGTTACGTGCCTGATCCATGGTTGGATTCACAACACATTGTTCTAGGAAACTGGCCTGAATACACTCAATGATTTCTTCCTTGTGGCTATCTCTGTCAATTTGATTTTCCCCAATCAACATGAAGGTTAATGTCACCCATGATTAATGTACTGTCTTTTATACATGACCTCATTATTTCCTGATTTATTCTCTGTCCCACAGAACACCAAGAGACCTATGGATTATTCCCTCCAGTGCCATTTTCCTTTGTTATTTCTAACATCCACCAATATGAATTCTACATCTTCTGATCCAAGATTATTTCTTACTGTTGTACTTATTCCTCTTGCACAATAAGACTACCCCATTGCCCTTTCCTTTCTGCCTGTCCTTTCAAAATGTCTGAGGGTGTGACCACCTCTTGGGGCAAAGTGTCCAGGTAAACATAGAAAGATAGAAACGTAGAAGATAGGAGCTGGAGGAGGCCATTTGGCCCTTCAAGCCTGCTTCACTATTCATCACAATCATGGCTGATCATCCAACTCAATAGGCTAATCCTGCATTCTCCCCATTCATCTCAAGTGCTATATCTAGCTGCTTCTTGAATATATTCAATATTTTGGCATCAACTACTTCCTATGGTAATGAATTCCATAGGCTCACCACTTTTTGGGTGAAGAAATGTCTCCTTGTCTCCATCCTAAATGGTCTACTCCGAATCCTCAGACCGTGACCCCTGGTTTTGGACACACCCACCATCGGGAACATCCTCCCTGCATCTACCCTGTCCAGTCCTGTTAGAATTTTATAAGTCTCTATGAGAACTCCCCTCATTCATCTGAACTCCAGCAAAAACAATCCTAACCTAGTCAATATCTCCTCATACGCCAACCCCACCATCCCCAGAATCAGCCTGGTAAACCAACTTTCTCCCTCCCTGACATGGTGCAATGTCAGAGCTTGGATTGCATCTCCTCAGCTCAGATCCAAAGTTTGCTGAGCTGCAAACATTTTTCAGGTATGCTCCCTCTGTATCACCTTGGTGACCAGCTTTTCCCACCTACAGCAGCTGGAACACATCACCCATGCTGCCATCACTACTTATTTTATTTAATTTATTAATTACTCGAGAATCCCTACACTTTACACTTTGTTGTTATTTTAAAAAACAGCATCGATTTTATATGTTACAAGCTATTTTTAAGGAAAGAGAGAAGAAAAAGACTGGAGATGTAAATGCAAACGATGTTCTTTTACTTACAGATTAGAAACATTCATCAATCCTACTTCCAATCAGCTACGAGCAACATTACTCTGCTGTTGGTCTCACTACAGGTCAGTCTTTTATCCTCTTCCACTCATCTTTCATCTGGAGACTTTACTTCCTGCAGTAAACCATATTCAAAGCTCCTCTTTCCTCTACTTCACCAAATTCCCACTTTGAACCAAACTCCTAGATATACTCAATCGACCTTTGTCTCACACAAGTGAAGTCTCAAATCACACCGACTGTTATCCTTCATGTTGTCTCATGTTCAAATATTCCTTTACCTAACCTACCTAACACACTAACAACTGTTTGGGAGATGGGAAAGCTCACTGTTTAAATATATATCATCCAACTGTATATTGATGTATGTTGAATTCAGCCTGGGACTGTGAAACCTAATCATTTTTAGCAATCATCTGCTCAAACGCATATAAAGATCTAATTATTATCTGTCTTTTCCTCAGAACAGTAGTTAAAAGAAACCCAAATCATCACATGTAGACAAGAAAATCATACCATTATGCATCTTTAAGACTTCCAACTTACTGCAGCTGTACAAAAGTCACTCCTTTTGCAAGATTTCAGGCGATAAGATGTACTCATCAATCCTTTTACTCCCATCACCAGCTGTTTTCTTATCAGGAAAGACTTACTTTTGTTTAGTCAGCTGGATCTGAATGTGCAAACATCCGTCACCAAGCTCCAGAATAATGTGGATGGATATCATTTCTGTTTGCCTGATACACAGCAGTGTTGTCCAGTACATTCACTACACACCAGTAATGGCTGATTCTGGCTGATGCTGGTCATTTTTAGAGGCCACACAATAACGAGTTAAAGTTGCAATGGTGGGTATGAGTATGGGTTTCACTTGCTAGACTGTTGTTTGTCTCCCATCCCTAATTGAGCAAGGAAGAATCAATCAATCAATCAATCACAACTTTGTTCATCAGAATGTGATCCAGTTTTGTGGTTTTGAGTCGCCTAAGAGCTAAGAAGCTTCCTGTTCAATGAAAAAAAAAGAAAAAAAATACCTTTTGTTACCTCCTTTGCTCCTGTTCTCTCTGGGTATTTCTAAATAATAATTTATTTAAGTCTGAGGAATTACTCAGTAAAATGCAATGAAAGCAGGTTCAGACTTCAGAAGGTCAGTGATTCAATTGCTGACGGCATTTCCCTGAGGAAATGGGCATTGGCATGGAGATGCTCGCTGAAGAACTTGCTTGTGGTTATCTGGTATTTGGTGGCTTTCACAAAACAGTTGTGGTCAGTGAACAGAACTGTACTCTTGTTAACAAGCATTAAAACTTGCAATTTTCATGAACTGGAAGTGTAACAACACCCAAACGTGTTCAGCCTCTTCATAATAGATTGGATGAAATAAACGATTAAAAGAAATCAGCATATAAGGAGATTTTGCAGGAGATTGTCCATGAACCAGCAGCCTATAAAATTTGTGGCGCTGCATTTAGAAATAGAAGGTGACAAAGCATAAGCTAGAAAAGAGTCAGAATATAACAATTAACAATTTCGTCAATTCTTCAACGAGTCTCCTAATAAAACAATTCTGGTAAAATAAAGAGGTTTTATTTTTGAAGAAACATATTATCTTAAATAAACTGGAGCACACCACCAGAAACAGAAAACTCCAGTTAACAAATTGCCATCACCTTTGATACTGGGTTAGAAGTCACACAACACCAGGTTATAGTCCAATAGGTTTATTTGAAATCACAAGCTTTCGGAGTGCTGAAGTCACCTGACAAAGGAACTGCACTCCGAAAGCCTGTGATTTCAAATAAACCTGTTGGACTGTAACCTGATGTTGTGTGATTTTTGACTTTGTCCACCCCAGTCCAACACCGGTATCTCAAGTTGGCAAATGCCAAGGCATGAAATTCCCAGTGTTCACATGGGTACTTCAGGGGTTTAATTTTCCATTTTAGCAGCACAGAGCACAGGTGACCTTCTTGCTGTTTGTCCAGCCAGGTTTACCATAACCAGTAGGCATGGAACAAGGGAGAAGAATGTGATGAACATTAGTTGACAGAGACCACCCCTTCCAAGTTAGATACACAAGTTAGTCTGGCTTATCAACGTTCAACAGTTCGGAGTATGCAACCTTCCTAATTCAGTTATCAGATTAGCATTACCTGCTACAGGATTGATTGAATTCCTAAGTTCTACTACTAAGTTTGCAATATTTAAAATATTTATAGCTGAATAAAGTCACTGGTTCTTTAATCTCAGAGGACAGTACTGGTTCATCCTGATACAGCTTCCAAGAACAGTTAGAATTGGGGATTTTGAGCATGTTAAGCAAGTATAAGCACCAGGAATTCTTCATGAATAATACAGCACAATGTATCAACATGTTTGTTTCTCTGTTGATTACAGCACAAACTACACAAAAATAAGCTACTCCTCATTTCTGATGAAAAATCATTCACCCAAAACTTTTTTTTTCTATCTCCACAGATACTGTTTGACCTGTTGAGTATTTCCAGCATTTCTGTTTTTATGACATATTTTCAGAATTCAGTGTTTTGCTTTGCAGTCTTTAATTTTAGCTGGTTTTCAGCTTCCTTACTTTTCTGATATTTTAAAGTTCTAAGAAATTGGAAAATTCTTTTCAAAAAATTGTATACGTTGTTGCTGTACCTTCAATATCCTTCTCTTCCTCCTTGTTCTGCACTTTTACCTCATTCCACTTCACTGTCAATTTACAGTCAGCACCACAAAATACCAAGCAACATAATTCATGGACAACCATCTGGATTTCCTGAGTTTGTCAATTAACTAGTGACGATAAATCATGAAAGATCAACTGAGGATATTCCATGAAGTAATTCTATTTTACATTTCAATCATTGCTAAAAATAACATCAAGTGCAAACAGCAGAGGCACAGACAGACAGATTGAACGGCCTCCTTCAAAACTGAATATTTGTTATGTTTTTACGTTCATTCATATGAAGCATTACAATTAGTCTTTGGGTAATGTAGGATAAAGTTAGACACAGATTCTGATGCTAACTATTATTAGCATACATTTGCTCAAGGTTCGTCATTGGGTTTCTGTGTTTACTCCATCTGTGATTGAATACCAATATTTTCTGTCAGGACTCACAAGTGAAGTGTGACATGACATGCAGGTGATATGCTACCAGCATCTGTGGAACAAAATCATAATGAGGAGTCAAGATTCTGAAGACAGGAAAAGGAGAAAATTTTTTTAAAAAGTCACAAGTCATAATCCTATTTCATCAATTTAAAATTACTGGTTTAGTAATCATGCTGAGAGCTTCTTGTTCAAAGTAATTTTACGTGTTCTTCTGTGGATTATTTACTTTAGCTTTTTCTGATTTTTCTTCAATTTTTCAGTTCATTGCAATAATCTCAGCCAAAGTAGTAAAATAAGAGGACTAAGAATGCTTTCTGTTCATCTTGACTTAATATTATTTTTAAAACCCTGCTCATACCTCGATTGTAAATATCTTCTTGCCCTTGTGAAGATAACAATTGAATTTCTGCGCTCTTCAGTCACTGTGACGCAGGACAGATTCTGGAAAAAATCAGCTGTCAAACTTTCTACCAGACATAGAACATGGAGGGGTGAGGACTCTAGTTTCCGTGTGGCTATTGCTCAGGTTTTTACAGCAAAATGGGTGGTCAGAATTTATATATAATAAAAGATTTCTCCTTGTCAGATTGAAGTTAAAGAAACCCTCCAGTTCAGAACCAGACAGTAGCAACATTGTTACGTGAAAATAAGATTGTTGCCATGTGTGGGGTATCCAGGGAGGTAATGTTATGCATGTAACCAAAGGAGAGAATGGGTGGGGCTTCAGTATCCTTCAACATCGTATTTACCAACACAGAATCTTTTAAGTAAATAGAAATGTGAAATGATTCAATATCACACAGAGCAGGGTTGGGACAAGTTTCTGAAAATGTGACCAGCATGCGTTAGGGTCTTTGTTTCATTTTGAATTCAAATTACTGCTTAAAAATTCACTGATTAGCAATATGCCCTGCTTTCCTTTCAGGTCTTTGCAGTGGGTTGCTGGGCAATGAGGTGTATGAGAGAAGAAAGGAACCTCTAGGCTTCCTACAGGGCTATTGCATTATAATTCCTGGTGTTTTATTACCTTGGAACACTGCAGTGCGGGGAGATGGCGACAGATCAGTCTTTTAATAAGGTCTGTACTGAAATTAGAAGTGCCTTTGTCAGCAGCTTCGAGAATGGGTATTTATAACTGAAAGGGACATTTTTGCTTTACATTGGTGATTATGTTAGAACAAGCATACAATCTCACAGAAGGGCTGAGTGACACTGTTGAACAAACACAATAATGTTGGACAAGCAAATGTTTGGTTAAAGCATTCCCCTTAATCAAATTCTGCAGAGCTGACCTGTATTAAATGTGCATCTGCGCATCGAATTCAAATGTACAAGGCTAGGTCTCATTTATTCCCATTATGGTGAATCCCTGACTCAGGGATAAAATGCTTTTAGATTACTAGATTTCCACACACAGCATAAATAATCAATCCATTCTCAAATTTCCATTTGTAAACAGTGATACAATTTAGAGGGCTGATAATTTGATGCAAATAATTCATGTAAAAATGATTTGCAGTATTTTTCTCTGTATGTCAGGCATTCTGCTATCTTCAGTTGAATTGTCAATTTTTTTTAAGATGGGTTCAAATGCTCATAGAAATACTGAACTGAAGCTAAATGTGTCTAGTTTATCTGCTTATCTAGATTCAAATGTATCGATCCATACTAATTTTTATTTCAGTAATATCCTACTTGTTCATTTGCATCACAAATCAAAGTGGGTTGATCAGATATATGTTCCAGATTTTGCTGCAAATAAATGAAGAAAGTGTTCGTGTTAAACATTATATCAGAGATTTTATAAATAATTCAATACCTGACTCTTATTGTCCACTTGCAGAGCATGCTGTACAGCAAGTCTTCCCAAACAGGGGTCAAGAGCTGAAATTTTGGAGTCTTTTGGAGTCTGAGGCAGCAATGGCCATCATGGAGCTCCAATCAAGTTATAACACCAATCCCCCCAATTCAAACAGGCTCCTGCTCTCATAGCTTCCCTAACCCATCCTCACTGATGAGTCATGACAATTTTCAAGGCTCAGTATGGGCTCACAGTGGGAATAAGTTTGGGAAGCATGGCTGTACACCATTAATAATATACTATCAGATGATTTTAAGCTTGGTAGCATCTAATTTTTGGGCATTATGAATCCCATTAAGATTTCAAAATGATGTCTGCAGCTTACACGCTTGTGATGTGAAGTGTTCATGTCACCACACTGGGAATGAGAAGTGAGGGCACATTTGATGCCCACCAGCAAGATGCAGAGCTGGCAGATCATGACACCTGAATCAACATGCAATACTGATTCAACACCAGCTCTATCACTTTGATAGCCCACTCTCCAGCTGCCATTTGGGCAAACTACACTGAGGTGACTATGATGTCAAGATAAATGAAAGCCCGTCCCTGACCAACCAAACTTATTTAAACGGATTCTCAACTACTTGCAGGTCCGTAGCTGTTTTGATTTGTCTGTAAGTTGCTATAATTCTACTTGTTGGTGCTTTCCATTGTTATTTCAAGTTTCAAAAGCTCTCAGGGAATGGTGTGGTATGTGCTGAGGACTTTTGCTGATTTCTGGAACCAGTCATTCCCAGACATGGCTACAGTCATCAGTCTTCTTCTTGGAACTGATTACGACCAGTGAAAGGGAGAATAAATAAAGCTCATACGAAGGAGGAGAAGTTGCTAGAAGCGGGATGGAGAGAAGGTAGTCAGATCTCCCCAGGGTGTTCAGCAGCATTCCTCTTTCTAAACCTGCAATGATAGCCAATATTTGAGACATATACACCCTCGTAAGGGTGTCATCACTGAAATCTGGCAACTTCTGCAACCGCAGCTCCAAACAGAGGGAAGACTGTGGACCATATTGCCGGTGTCTGTGATGGTGATTGTGGCTGTGAATCTTTATGCATCTGGCCCCTTCTGGGCAGCTGCTACAGATACTAGCAACATGTTATGGTTTGCAATGTGGAAAAAGAGGTCACTGAGGCTCTCTATGGAAAGAGAGGCAACTTCAATTTCTCCCCTCTTGACAATATAGAAGCAGGCAGTTAAGCATGAGGGTTTTGTAAAGTTTTCGGGCTTTCTCATAGTGCAGAATACCAATGTATGCACGCACATTGCTTTGCTTATACCTCACATTGACTCTAAAAGTAAAGGTAAAGTCGCCATAGTCTTATCAGACCGTAGGGCTGCTCTCTCTTTAGAGGAAGATGACTGGTGGTGGTTTAGCCTGGGGGTCAGCATGCCTCAGGCAAGGGGAGAGGTTGAGAAGGAAAATCCTTCATGGTAACCTCAGCTATGTCAACTCTACTATGTACCAAAAACCAAAATGATCCACCTTTTCAATGTGCAGCTGGTGTATGACCCAAGAGAGAGAGTTGCTTCTCAGGCTGCACATGAAGAACTAATTCAACTGTGATTCCAGTAATCCCAACACCAATACTTCACACACCAACCGTCCCATCATCTGTCTGGTGCTGATTTCTTCATCGCATTGTAAAAATAAGAGTAAACTTAAAACACACAGTTTAACACAAATTTATACTGTTATCATCCTAGCTGATGTTTATACTGGCCATATCAGATCCCAGTGAGACCTGGCTTGATAAACCATAAGTTTTATTTTTCCACTTTGTTTATCATGGAGTTTAGTCATTGAATAAATTCACACAAGGCTGCCAATATACTTTTAACATAATAACAGAAAAATGGATTATACATTAGAAAAATAATATGAATTATATTATACTACACAACACTACTGGAACAAATTCATTACAAATATCAGAAAGAAAGATCCATCCCCTCTACCCTAGGAATAACCTTACAGCCTGTAATCAATCTTGTTCCATTCACATACTGTGCAATACAACCCCATTCTACATTTTTCTGGCTTTTTAAATCTATCTAAATCAAAGGATATACAGTCATTACAGCACAGAAGGATACCATTTGACTCATCAGTCCTTTATGTCAAACCTCCTGTCAGCCTTACTCTCCAGCTCTATTGCTATAGCTCTTAAAGCACTTATCTAATTTCCTTTAGCAATTGTTAATCATCTCCACTTCCAGCAGCCCCTCTGCAGCAGTACCAGGTCATTACCTGGTTGTACAAAAATGCTCTTCCTCACATTCCCCTGTATCTTTCTCCAAGCCATAAATCTGTGCTTCTCGGACCACATGCTAAAGTAGCTGTTTTTCTTTGTCCACTTTATCTGAATCTGTCATAACCTTCTACACCTCCATCAAATCTTCCTCATTCTCTTTGCCAGGTTTCTTTTTGTTAAGTTGTGAGGCATAATCTAATGCATCCAAGGATAATGTATCTTTTGTGCATCTTATGATCATACATGGAGACTGTTTTTTTAATTGCACACTATCAACTGATTTGTATTTTATGACTATTCAGTCATTATACGATGTTTTAATATACCTGTATAAAACTCCTCTGTCCACACTGTAAATTGAGGTAGTAATCTATTTTCAGTAAACTGGTCAAAATTTTCACTAATTGAAACACCAAGTAATTACATATGGCCAGGTTTCTTATTAGTATCACACAGACTGATTCCTCCTATATTGTTCAGTGAAAGTTAAATACTTCATGCAGTTACACAATGCTTCTCTGTTCTAAATGCTCGACCGCAGCAGCACCTGCGCAGGACTTCCTGATCGAGCAGATGATAAATTATCACAAAAACGTCAAGGATTTGTTTGAATTTGCATACTAGGCACATAAGCTCTCTTATCTTCACTAGTTATTTTATGTATGTTGGTAGATTTATGTCACATGCAGAAATCCATCACTTTGCTCATGCTGCCCAAATTAAACTACTGAGAAATTTGCACCTTTGGAATATCAATATGACTGATATGAGTACATATGATATACAAATATATACTGTTACATAAACAATTTGAGTGCCCAAAACAAGTTGATGAGAAATCTACACCTTTAAGAAATTCCATTCATTTAGTATGGATATATATACCCTCCATTAAGAGATTTCTCACAACCATGTCAACAACAGAACCATGGCCCAGGGTTAGCATTGGAATTAAAATGGCCAAAGTTTCCTTGGTTCCTAATATAGAATACGAGTAAATTTAAAGCTGCTTGTCAAGGTTGGAACCTTGCAAACTTGTGGAGTTACCTGGAATCCAGTGGGAAAAGTCCTGGCCTCTATTGACAGGTTTAATGTCCAGGTTCTTCTAATGAGCGAATCAGTGCACTGGAGGACTAAGAAGCAGTCTGGTTCAGTTTTTGCATACCCCAGCTACCACATAGCATTCATTTGGTTTTGAACACTGTTTCTTGGAACCATTTTAACTCCAAAGTGACCATACTTATGTTGCACTGAAAGATAATTTTTCCTCACTGGACCTTGCTGATTAGATGGGATGAAAAATGCCTGAGTTTAGAAATTACACTGGTCAATGGATGTTTATGAGACAACAAGGTGCAGGGCTGGATGAACACAGCAGGCCAAGCAGCATCATAGGAGCAGAGAGGCTGACGTTTCGGGCCTAGACCCTTCATCAGAAAAGGGGGAGGGGAAGGGGGTTTTGAAATAAATAGGGAGAGAGTGGGAGGCGGATAGAAGAGGGATAGAGGAGAGGATAGGTGGAGAGGAAACAAACAGGTCGAAGAGGCGGGGATGGGGCCAGTAAAGGTGAGTGTAGGTAGGGAGTTAGGAAGGGGATAGGTCAGTCCAGGGAGGACGGACAGGTCAAGGGGGCGGGATGAGGTTGGTCGGTAGGAGATGGAGGTGCGGCTTGAGGTGGGAGGAGGGGATAGGTGGGAGGAAGAACAGGTTAGGGAGGCAGGGACGAGTTGGACTGGTTTTGGGATGCGGTGGGGGGAGGGGAGATTTTGAAACTTGTGAAATCCACATTGATACCATTGGGCTGCAGGGTTCCCAAGCGGAATATGAGTTGCTGTTCCTGCAACCTTCGGGTGGCATCGTTGTGGCACTGCAGGAGGCCCAGGATGGACATGTCGTCTGAGGAATGGGAGGGGGAGTTGAAATGGTTCGCGACTGGGAGGTGCAGTTGTTTGTTGCGAACCGAGCGTAAGTGTTCTGCAAAGCGGTCCCCGAGTCTCCGCTTGGTTTCCCCGATGTAGAGGAAGCCACACCGGGTACAGCGGATGCAGTATACCACATTGGCAGATGTGCAGGTGAACATCTGCTTGATGTGGAAAGTCTTCTTGGGGCCTGGGATGGGGGTGAGGGAGGAGGTATGGGGGCAGGTGTAGCACTTCCTGCGGTTGCAGGGAAAAGTGCCAGGTGTGGTGGAGCTGGAGGGGAGTGTGGAGCGGACAAGGGAGTCACGGAGAGAGTTGTCCCTCCGGAAAGCAGATAAAGGTGGGGAGGGAAAGATGTCTTTGGTGGTGGGGTCGGATTGCAGATGGCGGAAGTGTCGGAGGATGATGCGTTGGATCCGGAGGTTGGTGGGGTGGTACGTGAGGACGAGGGGGATTCTTTTTTGGTTTTTATTGCGTGGACGGGGTGTGAGGGATGAGGTGCGGGAGATGTGGGAGACACGGTTGAGGGCGTTCTCGACCACCGAGGAGGGGAAGTTACGGTCCTTGAAAAACGAGGACAACTGAGATGTACGGGAGTGGAATGCCTCATCCTGGGAGCAGATGTGGCGGAGGCGAAGGAATTGGGAATAGGGGATAGCATTTTTGCAGGAAGGTGGGTGGGAGGAGGAGTATTCTAGGTAGCTGTGGGAGTCGGTGGGCTTGAAATGAATATCGGTTTCGAGGTGGTTGCCCGATATGGAGACAGAGAGGTCCAGGAAGGGGAGAGAGGTGTTAGAGATGGTCCAGGTAAATTTAAGGTTGGGGTGGAATGTTTATGACTTTGTTTATTAAATTAATAGATCTTTCATTATTTGCTGATGATAAAAGCAACTATCTAAAGCATAAATCAAGAAGATAATCAGATTACTGTCTCATCTTCTAATTTATTGTGGAGAATGTTGTGCTACTGCTAACACAATAGGTGTTTCCTCAATAATTGTACTGCATTCTGCTGAGTAGGTGACAGTGTGGCTCAGATTTTCACCACAATGGAGAGCCTCTCCATTAAAAATGGCAGATGATGTCAGAAATCCCTTCTCATTTCAGGGGGTAGATGGAGGTGGGGGTTCACACTTAGATTCAATCACGCATAGTTCATGGACGCAGCTAACCATTTAAATGATCAGCCACCTCCCTTCAGATCATATTTTGGAATCACCGCATTGTCGAACCAGAGTCCGAAGATTAGACCAGATATGAGCAGGTCTGTTGTAAGTGCATTTGTTTCAGAATACCAGAGTACCCATTTAGAGAGCTAAATCACCCTGTGGATATGGTCTCAGAACAAGAACAAAGAACAAAGAACAAAGAAAATCACAGCACTGGAACAGGCCCTTCAGCCCTCCAAGCCTGCGCCGATCCAGATCCTCTGTCTAAACCTGTCATCTATTTTCCAAAGATCTGTATCCTTCTGCTCCCTGCCCATTCATGTATCTATCTAGATACATCTTAAATGACGCTATCGTGCCTGCCTCTGCTGGCAACGCGTTCCAGGCACCCACCACCCTCTGTGTAAAGAACTTTCCACGCATATCTCCCTTAAACCTTTCCCCTCTCACCTTGAAATCGTGACCCCTAGTAATTGAGTTCCCCACTCTGAGAAAAAGCTTCTTGCTATCCACCTTATCTATATCTCTCATGATTTTGTAGACCTCAATCAGGTCCCCCCTCAACCTCTCTCTTTCTAATGTAAATAATCCTAATCTACTCAACCTCTCTTCATAGTTAGCGCCCTCCATACCAGGCAACATCCTGGTGAATCTCCTTTGCACCCTCTCCAAAGCATTCGCATCCTTTTGGTAATGTGGCGACCAGAACTGTGCGCAGTATTCCAAATGTGGTCGAACCAAAGTCCTATACAACTGTAACATGACCTGCCAACTCTTGTACTCAATACCCCGTCCGATGAATGAAAGCATGCCGTATGCCTTCTTGACCACTCTATCGACCTGCGTTGCCACCTTCAGGGTACAATGGACCTGAACACCCAGATCTCTCTCTGCATCAATTTTCCCCAGGGCTTTTCCATTTACCACATAGTTCACTCTTGAATTGGATCTTCCAAAATGCATCACCTCGCATTTGCCTGGATTGAACTCCATAACTTGAGGATTGTCATCAGGTATCCTCTTGTGGCATGGTGGAGGTTTTCAGGTTCACCTGGAGGGTGGGGAAAGTCGGATACCTTTCAGTGGAGTCTCGGGCATGGTTTGGGATTTTTAGTAGCTGAGAAACATGTGACTCCAGACCCACAGCAATATGGTTGATTCTCAACTGCCCTCTGGGCAATTAAGGATGGGCAATGAATGCTGACCTGGCCAGCGATGCCCACATCCTGTGAATGAACAAAAAAAAAATTTACTGTGCATATATTGTACATTAACCCCTTGGAATGGTCAAACATACCAAGTGCCAAGGGTGTCTAAATGTGTTTTTCTGTATATGAGAGTGCTTTTTTCAACAGATTGTAGTCTACAACATAGAACTTTATATAACAGAACATTTTTTTTCCTACTGAATGCATGGTTTTTGTGAGTTGGCATGGAAGGTGAAGGTCAAGGGGAAAGTGTGGTAGGTGGAATTAGACTCTAAATTAGAATGGGATTCGAGGCGTATGGGTAGAGGGGTACAGAATAGTATATCGGCCATGAGGGGCTATGGGGGATGGGTACAGAGCCTTGGATAGCATTTATGAGCATGGATGAGACAAGGGTGAGGGTGGTGTCAGAGGTGAGGGCTGGAGGAGCGTATTTAGTTTATTTTTTTGGACACAGTACTGGAGTCCCATAGTAGGCTTTCCACCCAGCCTGCTTTGAGAATTGGCAGCCTTCTCAGATCTTCCTGAGTCACCCGGCATGACTTTCAAACCAGCCCATGCCCTCCTTGGACCAAATTTGGCGTGTACAGGCAGCCATTTTTAAGGAACTGGCATTCTCCCACCTCAATATGGGAATGGAAATCAGGGCCTTTCTTGCAAATGTTTCAACAGCTTCCTATTAATTGCAAGGTGGTCCTGCAGAGAAATATTTGAAGACTGCTGCTCAGAAGTCAAGAGTCATAACTTCACTATCAATTGGGAAAAGAAGGATAAATAGAGCTACAATGAGGTGCGCACTGAGGCAGATAATTATCTTGCACATGTTTAACATTTGAAAAATTGGATCTTAATATCTAAGTTTAAAACTGTCATGCATTGCAATGATATGTAAAGTGAAACCACACAATATTGCTGCTGATTTGCCAGTGCGTGACACTAGAGACACTAATTGTCATGTTAATGAGAGATTGTCAGGCAAAATGAATTGCTTAGGGACAAATAATGCAATAACCAGGAATATGTGAATAGTCGTTTTTAAATGAAGAAGGCATGCGATCATATTCCCCACCCATGATGCCATATGAAAGGTAACTTATAAAATAAGTACTCACATTTTGTTGGCAGTGAACAATGAAGGGGCCCTGCAGTATATCCTGTAACTAAGCTGATATCTTGTTAACAAGGTGCAGGGCTGGATGAACACAGCAGGCCAAGCAGCATCATAGGAGCAGAGAGGCTGACGTTTCGGGCCTAGACCCTTCATCAGAAAAGGGGGAGGGGAAGGGGGTTTTGAAATAAATAGGGAGAGAGTGGGAGGCGGATAGAAGAGGGATAGAGGAGAGGATAGGTGGAGAGGAGACAAACAGGTCGAAGAGGCGGGGATGGAGCCAGTAAAGGTGAGTGTAGGTAGGGAGTTAGGAAGGGGATAGGTCAGTCCAGGGAGGACGGACAGGTCAAGGGGGCGGGATTTTTACTGGCTCCATCCCCGCCTCTTCGACCTGTTTGTTTCCTCTCCACCTATCCTCTCCTCTATCCCTCTTCTATCCGCCTCCCACTCTCTCCCTATTTATTTCAAAACCCCCTTCCCCTCCCCCTTTTCTGATGAAGGGTCTAGGCCCGAAACGTCAGCCTCTCTGCTCCTATGATGCTGCTTGGCCTGCTGTGTTCATCCAGCCCTGCACCTTGTTGTCTCGGATTCTCCAGCATCTGCAGTTCCTACTATCTCTGATATCTTGTTAAGTTTTCTCTTTTCCTGGTTGTATCAGAACCAACTATTGGCTTTTTGATTCTGCTGCCACCCACTGTTTTGTTTCCTCATCTTCCTTCTTCTCCTCCGGCTCGATAAGCATAGTTTCCAGCATTGAAATGGGACCATATCACATGTGAAGATTTACAGCAAAGACTTATGAAATATGTCCTATATCCAGTACCAGACAGAATTGTGTAAAAATTATGGAATAAAAATAAAACAAGACAATTAATTTAATCAGAGATAACAAGGTGTAGAGCTGGATGAACACAACAGGCCAAGCAGCATCAGAGGAGCAGGAAGGCTGACGTTTCAGGCCTAGACCCTTCTTCAGAAAAATTCTGAAGCCTTCCTGTTCCTCTGATGCTGCTTGGCCTGCTGTGTTCATCCAGCTCTACACCTTGTTATCTCAGATTCTCCAGCATCTGCAGTTCCTACTATCTTTGAATTAATTTAATCATTTGAGTATTGCTGAATAAAGGCACATCTGTCAAAGCTTTTTGTCTTAAAGCTTCAGGCCAATTTGTAAGAAAAAAACAGCATTTATACTGAACAGGAGGAGAGCATTCATTGGTTGATAATCAGACTCTGATTGGTAAAGGAGTTGTCATGGAGGATGCACCAGTTGATGATCACTGACAGTTAATCGCCATTTTAAAAAAAGTTTTCTTCATGTTCCTTTTGTCTGCAAAGAGCAGAACCCTGTATATTAATACATGTACGTTCTAGTCAGGTTTGCAGACAAGAAGAACAGGTGCACACACTGCACCTGTTTCAACTCAACAAAATAGGTGGCAGCTGTAGTGATTGCAACAAAGTCAGCCAGGTGGACCCATAGAATAGGAGTTTCCTGATTAGGACTATTAATCTGGTCCAATCAGGTAGCCCTGATTGACAGATATAAACAGGAGGGTCAGACATCCTATTCACTCTGAGAGCAGGCTCCGAGGAAGTTGGTTTAGTGTCAAAGACTCTCTACATATAAATAAAGGATGACTTAATGGGATACCAGCCTCTGTGGAGTTACTTCGACTGCCATTCTCTGATTCATTTCTCAGAGCAATGTCTTAATCAATCAGAGTCCTGGATTAAAATGTATTCAAGCTTGGCAGTTAACTGTCAGCCAACAATAACTGGTACATTCTCCATGGCAACACCTCTACCAATCACAGTCCTCTTGCCAACAAATCAGCCATTCCTCCCATACTGAATAAATGTTGTTTTTCTCTTTGGTTCTTCTCATAAATTGTTCTTATTAGTGGAAGATGAAAAGCTTTGCAAATATCTGTCTTTGTTCAGCATTAGTCAAATCTTATGGTATTAATGGTTTATTTTACCTTTGCTGGCTAGTTAAATGTTTCTTGTTTGAATTTTTTAAAACTTTATGCAGAGGCATTCAAGGACAAAATAGCAAGAGTACAGGACAAATGTATTCCTGTGAAGACAAAACGTGGAACCATGACTGAAGAACCCTAGATGTAAAGAGACATAAAAAGTTAGGATTTTTTTAAAAAAGAAGCTTTTGGCAGATTGAGAGGGCTTAATATGGCAGGGTCTCTAGAAGAGTGAAAAAATGCAGCAAAGTTTTTTTAAAATATATAAAGAGCAAATGAATAATTATGGACAGAGTAGATCCCATTAGGGACCATAAAGGTGATCTCTCCATGAACAATTCTCAATGAATACTTTGCATTAATCTTCACAATAGAAAAAGATGATGGTGGAGAACTATGAAGTATTGGAAGAAATTAATGTAGAGAGAGAGGATGTATTTGTGGGTTTAGCACCTTAAAAGTGAATAAATCCATATGCTCAAAGTGGCAAAGGACTGGAGAAGGGCTAACCTTGTCCCATTCTTTAAAAAAGGAAAAAGGGATAGACCAAGAAGTTACAGGCCAGTCATTCTAATCACAGTAATGGGCAAGATTTTAGAAATAATTCTGAGGGACAGAGGTTGGAGAGACACAGCTTAGTCAGTGATAGTCAACATGGATTGGTTAATGAAAGGTTGTGTTTGACAAATTTGATCAATTTTTTTGAGGAGATAACCAGGAGGGTTGATCAGGATATTGCACTTAATGTTGCCTATATGGACACTCACTAAGTTTTTGGTAAGGTCCCTCATGGCACACTGGATAAGAAAGTAAGAGTCCACGGGATCCAAGGCAAAGTGTCATATCAGGTTCAAATATGGCTGACAAACATGTAAGATGGATGTTTCTGTGACTGAAAGTCTGCTTCCAGTGGGATTTTGCAGGGCTTCATGCTGGGGCCTTTGCTGTTTGCAGTGTACATTAATAATTTGGACTTTAACGTTTGGCTGGATGGGGGATTGGTAGTGTGGGTAAGTTCAAACCATTAGCAGATGTCACGAAAATTGGGTAGGGTGGTAATTAGTGAAGAGGACAGTCATAAACTGTAGGAGAATATCAATAGACTGGTCATGTGGGCAGAGCAAAATGAAACAAAAACAAATTGCTATAAAAACTCAGCAGGTCTGGCAGCATCTGTGGTGAGAAAGCAGAGTCAATGTTTCAGGTCCAGTGACCCTTCTTCAGAACTGTGCAAGTGGAACTCAATCTGGAAAAGTGTGAGGTAATGCACTTGGGTTGGGCTAAGGGGTTACACTATGAATGGAATGACCATGGGAAGTACTGAAGGTCAGACAGGTCATTAGTAGAGGGGTTAATAACCAGGAGGTACAGATTTACAGTGGGGTAGAAGGCTAAGAGGAGAGTTGAGGAGAATTTTTTTCACCTGGAGGATGGTGAGAGATCAGAGCTCATTGCTGTTTGAGTTAGGAATTCTCGCAACATTTAAGCAGTATTTTGATAATCAATTGAATTGTGGTGGCCTCCAGGACTTTGGGCCAAGAGCTGTAAAATGGGATTGATATAGTCAGATCATTGTTGACTGGTGTGAACACAATAGGCCAAATCGCTTCTTTTTCTGTAGTGAGTTTTGAGAATCCTGCAGCACAAAAGGAGGCAACTTGATTTAATTGAACCATACAATTAATCCTAATATTGCAAAAGGAACATTGACTCCAATCCAGAACTGGTTGCACGTGTATTTCTGATCACAGACAAGGTTCAAAGGCTTCTAGCTGTCCCTACCCTGAACTGAAAGATCTGGGTTCAAGTCCCACCTATTCCAGAGGTGTGTAATTTAAAAAAAGGGCTTTCAGTTGCAGTCAGTGTTTTTTAAGTTTTGGGGGTTATTGAGAGATGTTTTGCATCTTCTTTTTGCATGCTATGTTACATTTTGATTTACTTTGTCCCAAGCATACTAGTGATCCGTTATTATCTTGGGTTTTGGCACATGAATTTTTTTTTACAAAATAGAAATCCTTTCACTAAGCCTTCATGATGTCCTATGTTGCATAAATAATTGAACAATGCAGAGACAAAGACCCAATGACCTAAATCTGGATTTTACCAGTTTCAAAATCTCCCCACCCCTGGCCTCATCCCATGACCAACCCTCCCCTCATCCCCACCTCCTTGACCTGACACAACCTGTCCATCTTCTCTCCCACTTATCGTTGCCTCCCACCTCACTGACCAATCCCCACCACTCCCTACCTGCACTCGCCTATCACTATCCCACCTACTTTCCCTAGCCCCACCCCTCCTCTATTTATTTCTGAGCTCCCTTCCCCTTCCCCATTTCTGAAGAAGGGTCCTGACACGAAATGTCAACTTTCCTGCTCCTCTGATGCTGCCTGGCCTGCTGTGTTTCTCCAGCTCCACACTGTTATTTCAGATTCAATTCTTGGTTATTGTTCTGGATGGGAGAGATGTTAGATAACATTTCCACCTTCTCCTCATCTCTTAGTTGTCTGCAACTATGTGTTTTAGAGGGAACGGCTTAGGCTGTTTCAGTGTTTTCAGCAATAAAGAGAAAGTAGGCTTTTTGGTAAGTTGAAAACACAAAAAATGATAACGTGTACACAAACAGAGCCTGAAATGTAAATGCAATAACACACACTCATTCCCTCATGCAAACAGACTCACACACAAGTAAAGATGGATTCAAAAGCATGTGTTTGACTTATAAGGAGAGATACAAGAAGTAATCATATCTCCAAGTTTCAGTCCTTTAAGATGCATTAATTGAAGGCTTTTTCATGTTTCTTATACTCTATGTTTCTCTTTTATTCATCTTCCCTCTGAACTTCCTATATTCAGCCTGGTCCTCATGAGTTTTAGCAACCTGATATTGTCACCTGCTCCCTTTATCTAGTTTTACAGTTTTACCTTTCAATTTTTGTTCCAATTTACGTGGGTTGTATCCATTCTCACTCCAAGGAAATCGGTTCCCCCAGTTACATATTTGCACTCTGGATTATTCTTTGTACTTTTGCACTTTGTACCACTTCAACTTTAGCTAACCTCAACCTAATGATATAATGGTCACTGTCCGCTAAAATTTTTTGTGCATACATAGTGCACTTGACCCACATCGTTTCTCAGAATGAGCTTTCTCCTTTTTTTGGGGAAGTGTGCAGATTTAGCAAACTCTCCTGAGCACATTTTAGAAACTCTTCTGCCTGCTTTTTTACAGAACATCCTAAGTTAGAAGATCACTTGAAATGCCATAGCACACAAGGTTTTTTTTATTACTCATTCACAGGATGTGGGCACCACTGGATAGGCCAGCATTCATTGCACACCCCTAATTATCCAGAGCACACTTGAAAATCGTCGATTTGGAGTCACATGTAGGCCAGACCAAATAAGGATGGCTGTTTCCTTCCCTAAAGGACATTAGTGAACCAGATGGGTTTTTCCTGACAATCAATGATGGTTTCATGGTCATCATTAGACTTTTAATTCCAGATTTTTATTGAGTTTAATTCCACCATCTGCCAAGGCAGAACTTGAACCCAGGTCCCCAGAACATTGCCTGTGTCTTCAGGTTAATCGTCTAGCAATAAGACCACTAGGCCATCACCTCCTTTACACTATCACTATCCTACTGCGGATCAAGATCATTGAAGTCCTTCACTGTGATTACTCTGAAGTTTCACACTTGCTGTGTAATTCCCTTGATAATTTGTCATTCTATATTTTCCCTCTAATTGGTTATCTTTAGATTATACCTAGTCATATGATTATACCTCTGAAGTTCCTTAAGTCCAACCAAAGAAATTTTGATACATGTATGATGTTCTTTCTCTCCACTGTTATAATATTCTCTTTAATTAATTCACCCCACTTGTTTTCTTTTTCTATCTTTCTCTCTTACTTTGTATCAAGGAATAGTAAATACCCCGTCCTGCTCTTTTTTGAACCAAGTTGCCGTTATCACTATGACTTCATATTTCCTCATGACTACCTATATACAATTTATCAGACTTCATATTTCCATATAGTTCACAATATGTCTATTTCTCTTACTCTGTCCCCTCCTAATGCTTGACTATTTCTTATGTTAGAGCTATATATTTTTCCCAATTCATTCTGTACTTTGCTTTGCCTTTCTAATGTTTCCCCTTGATTCTAAACTGCTGCCAGGTAATTTAAATCCTCCTTGAAAGTACTAGGAAATCACTAGCAGAGGTCTTGACCCTATTGAGGTGCAAACAGACCAACCTTCTGCCCCCAAAACTAGTCCCAGTGTCACAGGAATCTATAACCCTCCCTCCTCTATCATCTTCTCAGCCACACATTCATTCATTTGGTCTCACCTTGCTAGCACATGGCACCAGAAGTATTCCAGAAATCATCATATTTGAGAGCTTGCTTGTTAGTCTCGTTTCAAGGTCCAAAAATCTGCTTTCCGAGCCATGTCCTTTTTCCGCTTCTCTCATTGATGCTCAGGTGGACCATGGCTATTGGCTGTTTACAATCTCCAGAGTGATCTACAGCACTTAGTGTTCCTACATAAGGCAACATACCAGACTGGATTCATATCTATGGCTTTAGAAACACATCTGTTCTGGCAAAAATTAAGTTCCCCATCACAAATATTTTCTCCAACTTCCTCCTGTACCTCGCCAATACAAAGTAGCCATCTGTGGTGCCGTGGGCATGGATTGGGATGAATTCCCCAGATGAATCATCACACTTGTCAATATTCAGTATAGAATCTGGGCTGGAAAGTGAAATGTACTTAAGAGACTTTTGGACTGACTGCCACATCCTCCTTGACTGACGGTGGTCACCCATTCCCTCTGTTCCTGCATGTTCTTAAGCTTGGGCTTACTACATCCAGAAATATGCAAGTTACAAAACTCTCAATGTTATAGATGCATCCCAATGCTGCCAGCTGCTGCTTGAGCTCTGAAACCCAGAGTGTAAATGCTTGTGAAGACACTACCCACTGAAATAACTCCACAGAGGCTGGTGTCCTGTCACCAAGTCACCCTTTATTTACACATGTGCAGTCCTTGACTTTAGTATTGCCTCACTCCAAGTCAGCTATCAGAGTGTCAGTATCTCTGACATTCCCCTTTTTATCTGTCAGTCAGGGGTCCCTCATTGGACCAGATTAACACCCTCAATCAAGGAGTCACATTCTATGAGGTCCAGCTGGCTGACCTCATTACAATCGCTACATCCACACGTGTGGTTGTTCAAGTCACAAGAAGCATCTTGAAGTTCCCTAGAGAGACAGAAAGTGCAATCAATGCTCTATTTATGAAACAATTAACTGTCTTGTCAGAAGATGTGGTTGAAGGGAGTAAGTTCACTGATTCCAGGATACGTTTGTGCAAGAGTCCTATGATTGTTGGAGGGGTTCTGAGCCTGCAGCTACTTATGAGACAAATGTCGGTATCACAGAACACTAATCCTGCACCAATTAACAGATTCACAAGAAGAGAGAGGGGAATAAAAGAAATAAAAGGAGGTTTTTGTTAATATATATCTTTGAATTTTCCCACGTCTTTAAATTTGTACTGCACAATTCACAAAAGTCCCTTATGGGGGGGGCCAAACAATTTTTGTCTATATGGACTTCAGCAAAGTGTTTGACAAGGTTCCGCATGGTAGACTGGTTAATAAGGCTAGATCACATGGGATCCAGGGAGAGCTAGGCAATTGGATACAAAATCGGAGATAGAGTGTGGTTGGTGGAGGGTTTGTTTATCGGACTGGAGGCCTGTGAGCAGCAGTGTTATACATGTACTAAATGTAAGAAAAGACAGAAAGGACAAACTTAAGAGTACAACAGCAGATAAGGCTAGAGTTTGTAGAAGTAGTACAAAGACAGAACTAGACACTTTGTATATAAACGCCTGTAGCAGTCATTCCAAAAGAAATGAATTGTCAGCTCAAACAGAAATAAATATGTATGAGCTGAGAGCCATTATTCAGACATGACTGTCAGTTCACCTGTGCTGGAACTGACAAACTTTTAATAGAACATAGAACATGGAACATAGAACAGTACAGCACAGTACAGGCCCTTCGGCCCACGATGTTGTGCTGAACTTTTACCCTCAACCTAAGGTCTATCTAACCTCCACCCCTACGTTATACTATCATCCATATGCCTATCTAATTGCCGCTTAAATGCCCCTAATGAGGCCGACTCCAATACCCGCTTCGGCAATGCATTCCATGCCCCTACCACTCTCTGAGTAAAGAACATACCTCTGACGTCTCTCCTAAATCTACCTCCACTCACTTTAAAACTATGCCCCCTCATAATATCTACCTCCACCCTAGGAAGAAGTCTCTGGCTGTCCACTCTATCTATACCTCTGATCATTTTGTACACCTCTATCAAGTCACCTGTCATCCTTAGTCATTCTAAAGAGAAAAGCCCTAGCTCTCTCAACCTTTCCTCGTAAGACCTTCCCTCCATTCCAGGCAACATCCTGGTAAATCTCCTCTGCACCTTTTCCAACGCTTCCACAGTTTGTCTTCTCTGTCTCTTCTTACATTTAGTCCATGTATAACACTTATTGCTATCTTGCTTGTCTTTTTTTCCTTTAACTTGCTGCATCTTTCCTCCACTATTTATTTCGAAGCCCTCTAAACTGCCCTAGTTGTACATCTCACCAGAATGTTGGTCTCAGCATGTTTCAAGTGAAAACTTCCCTACACAGCTCCTACTTCCCCTCAAATACTGGTGCTATTTACCCATGAGTTGAAACCCATTACCATCACACCAGTCTTTTGGCTATGTATTCATGTTTGAGAATAATTATGTAGTGCCCTTCAGTGAACTTTTGCTGATTGTATGTTCTCTCTGCTTTTCTGTTCAATCTTGATGACCACTTGCTGCCTTTATGCTCCTCCTTTCTCTGTACTTTTGCGGTCTCTCTCACTGAACTGTCTCTGGTTTTTTGAGTTTCTGTCATGGCTGTTATTGTTTAGTATTGTCAGCTGCTGATATTAATGAAGGATGCGTTGAAGTTGTTATTCTTTTACAGTGTAGGGAACCACATGGCCTGCGTAGTAGAGAAAAATCACTTCCTAGTCTAATCATAAGAGTCTCCTATAGTTTTTTTTGCAGGTTTGCCACTAGTCACAGTTACATTGATATTCTTGCAGAGACTTTGAAGAAGATCAGATGTTAGATCATAGAATTCTTACAACATGGAAGCTGGCCATTTGGCCCATTGAGTCCACTCTGAAAAGAATCCCTCCCAGTCCCACCCTCCTACTCTATTCTTGTAAACCTGCATTTCCCTTGGCTAATCCACTCTGTGCAGACACAGGAAGAATGTGCAAACTCCAGACAAACAGTCACCCAGCGGCAGAATTGAACCTGGGTCCCTGGCACTGTGAGTCAACAGTGCTAACCACTGAGCCACCATGCTGCCCCATCCCATGCCTTTGATCCTCAAGCTGTTCTGTCCACAGATCCATGTGACATCATTGTGTTTGATTTTTATGGTTCTCCTCAGTATTAACCCTTTTAGACCCATGTACAACAGCCATGGTTAGTGCATTCTGATGAATATTTTTAAAGAATATGTATGCTCCATCTGTTCTTACATACATGCATATCTGGACCAATGAAGCTGTTACCAGCAGTAAAATGTAACAGCAAGTTATAAACAGAATGCTGTGGAATTTTTAAGCATTTACATGTTATTTTAGTGTCATGATGTTAAAACATTACACATAATGAGAAATGCAAAAACAAATATCAACTGCTAAAACTGCAGTAAGAACCACATTCTGATATACATGCAACATGATGATTCATTCTGTTCACATTTACATTTAGGACATTCAAATTTACATTCAGGACATTCACGTTCAAAGGACATTGCTTATATTGTCATGGCTTTTAACTGATTTTTAATCAATTTGTTTGGACGCACCTCACCATCTACCTGTGTTCAGAGCTGAGGTTTACAAGAAATAATTAGAACTAAAGTACTTCAACTCAATTTGAAGCACAGTAACTTCAACAGAGATGGAACATTTGTGAGTACGTTCTTTCTTCACAAAATGCAGGAGGCCACACTTTATCTTTTGATCTGGGGGATTAAGAGTTGCAATCTCACCAGCACTTTAGTGATCAGCCTCAATGCCAAGTCACTGGGGAGTCAGCTTCACGCAAGCATCAATACTTGGGCAAAATGTTCCTCAGGTAAAGTGCAGGATAACCGCTAAGAAAATAAAATATTTTCTGTGATGCTAAGGTCTTTCACCCGGTCATTGATTAATTCTACCTCTTTCTTTGCAGAAAAGGCTCAAAAAGTGACTAAAGCACACGAGGCTCCATTTACCTTCCTACTTCTGGAATGTATGTAAGATTGCAGACACTATTCTGCAGCTTTTAAGGCAGCAACAGCAGAAAAGTGTTATACACTATGCCCCATTAGAGCACTTACTTTTCTTGCTCTATGAAAAGCACAGAAGCAGTAATCTGTACTGTAAAGCAAGTTGTATGTCTGACCTAAGTCTCTTCAGCAGCAGTTCAACTACTGTGCACAATGCTGTGATGATGCTGTTCATGTGGAATACCCAAGTAAAAATGGAAAACAAGATCGCCAGTATTAATTGGCAAGTAATTGACAAAGTGACTGAATTTCTGTTCTTTGAACAAAATACTAAATCTTCACCTGATGGATTAACAACTACCTGACACAGAAAAGCAGGCAGTCAAACTCCTTATGACTTGGGGCAGAAAAGGATGAAGAGTCAATTCCTCAGGGATTTATAATAATGTCCATAAAGTCATGATAGAATTTTTTAGTTTTTAGATGACCAGCTTAAAGTTTGAGTCATCTTCAGATCACAAAGTCTTTGGAGTTCATATATAATTGATCAATTTATAGGTATGCGTTGGTAGAAAAGTACTGAATGTGATTTCACCAAAGCTGACTAAGTTAAAAAGCTTATGAATCTAGTCATTGACTCTGTATCCACTGAATCCTTCAGAAAAGTACACCTAGACAAACCATAAGGATTTATCATCAATGTAGTGTCACATGATAGATGCAATTTCAAACCCATTGTTGCGGTCTTTGGTACTTTGCTCTGCAACAAATACTGTAGCTGTCAACCGGATCAGTAAATTATCCAAATCTTGTATGATATGGATTGTCTCACCCAAAAAATAGTGTCCAGCATTTTGTGACTTATGCAAACTATGTTGTAGAAGAGGACTTCGGGCTAAAATGTGCAAGATGTCCAATTGCCGAAAGAAATCCAAAGGGCCAAACAATGCTCCGCAGCTGCATGTGAGGAAGAGTCAAGTAAAGAACGACATCAATGACTCAATGAAGTCCGAGAGGCACTTTTAATCCCCAGTCAGACAGTATAGATTAACGGCAGATGTACAACTTACTTTACAACATAGACTACTGCTTCTGTTGTCAATTTGACACACTACATGGATATTGTCAGAGAAACTGAACCTTTTATTTCTGTCTAAGTGATATACTACAAAAGAAATGGACAACATGGTTTATATTCCAAAATGCCACTGGTGAGTGTGCAAATAATATTCCTTTACACATTTTACGTGAGTTGTACTCAAGAAACTGATAGATTGTGGTACAGTCCACACACAATAAACAGCTGCTAACAATGAGTCCGACATCCCATGCATTGGCATTATCTATTTTCAATGTCAATACAGCTCCTTGGGGTGCATGTCTGAGACTTCTTGCATTATTGAGACAACTAGTCCACTTATTATTGGTCTGCCAATATGCGCGGACCTACACATTATGATCCACCAATACAGCTGTTGCAACACCAATGATTCCTGACTACAACATTAAGCCGATCCATGACAGGACTGATATTTAACCAGCCAAGTTTGACACAATTGATAAGTTTAAAAGTGATGCAGCAATTTATCTGAAAAGTGATGCCCAAACCAGCATCTCCCCTCCTTCTATGTACTGCATTTATATTCAAAACAATCTCAAACAGAAACTGGATTCAATGAGATAAAACAACAAGATCTGTAAAGTCAAGCATCATATTGACTGTTACAAATCCATTACGTAGAAACATAGAAAATAGGTGCAGAAGTAGGCCTTTGGGTCCCTAGACCCTGCTTCACCATTCAGTATGATTATGGCTGATCGTACACTGTTCCCACTTTCTCTCTATATCCTTTGATCCCTTTAGCCTAAGAACTGTGTCTGATTCCTTCTTGAAAACACTCATTGTTTTGGCTTCAACCCCTTTTTTTGTGGCAGAGAATTCCACAGGCTCACCCACACTCTGGATGAAGAAATTTCTCTTCATCTCAGTCCTAAATGGCTTATCCCTTATCCTTAGACTGCGACCCTTGATTATTATTTGTGCATTGAAGAACTATGGCATTTTACATGCATGTTTAGATCCAAAGTGATTGAATATTGCAATTATCAGATGCCCACACAAGCTTTCAACTCTGGAACAGCATAATCCCATGCCCTCAGACGTCAATCAATTTTTAAGCTTGGTGCCAAGAATAGATAGTGGTCCCTGGATCTTGCCCCAGAGTCATGGTGACTGACAACTTTGAGAACACCTTCAGTAGATGTTACTTTCTCATATTACTATTTGGATGATCCGTCAGCCAGGACATATTCCAACAACAAATGGATTGTACCTTGGAGAATCTATGAGTATGTGTTTGTATCATAGATGGCATTACAGTCCTTGAAAAATTTAAACATGAGCATGACATAAACTTACCAGCTCATGGCAGCAACATGGACATATGGACTTGTTTTCAACAATAATAAATATCAAATCTACATGAGCCAGATCAATTTCTTCAGATCAATCTCCTTTCAAATAGTATTAGACACGATCCTGCCCAAATAGAATACATAAAGAAGATGCATACACCATAAGACAAAAATGATTACCAAAGATGACTTGGTTTCTTCAACTTTTTATCTCTATATATTTTGAATTTTGCAACCAAATTATTTCTCCTCTTCAAGATTTTCTCCACACAAACAAATCGCAGGAAGAACGCTAGTGCATTTTTCAATCTTTCAAAAATGTTCTATCAACCAGTAAGTGTGTACTTCAAGATTATGATTCCTCCAACCATAGTATATCTCAGAAAGGCCTCAGAGTACGTTGTTATGACCAGATCCTGGGCAAGGTTCACCAAAGTGTTATGGTTCCAGACAGGGAACCCCAAGTTATTAAGCTCCAGGATGAGGAGGGATGAACTAGCTCCCTATTTTCATTCACCCGTCCGCTCTCAGTTGGTTGCAATAGGTAAACTTAAAAAGACCCCCATTGTGGATACCTTCCTTACAGACTCAATTAACTTATCTTTTAAAGGAGTCAATTTAACTAGGCTTTCTTCAGTTAACCAAGAGTGAGTTTCTTAACTTTTAAACGTAAGAAGAAGAAATATAAACACAACGCACACACAGATGAAAACTAAGAGGTGCATCAAAAAGGATTTTAAAAGTTACATGGATCAATCTCAGAATAGGTCACAAATGTAGATAATTAAATGATGCTGCTGCAAGGTGGAAGTTACAAGAAGTTTTGACATTGGTAGTTAGACAGTCTGTTTCATGATTCTTAGTTTTGCAAGTTATTTAAGATTCTGTGGTTCGGATTCTTTTTTATTCCATTGTTCCAGTTCTATTTCCTTTAGCCTGGCTGCTGGTTAGCTAACTTCTAGCACAAAATTCTAGTGAATTTAGGATCCAAACCAGTCACGATGTTATTGAACAGTAGAAGAGGCTTAAGTGGACTAAATGGTCTACTCCTATTTCTTGGAAGTTAAAGACATTTCTGACAGTTATATCGTAGTGTGCAGACTAAACATGACTCGTTTTTCCAATTATCTCCAGTCTTCTGAACAGTCTATCTGATGCTGGGATACAGTTACAGGGGCATCTTGCTGGACCTCAGGTAAATGATGATTTTTCACATATAAAGCAAAATAATATGTTTATAAAAATGGGGCCTCATAACTGAGTTTAAGCCTATCTCACCCCACATTACATTTGGAATCACATGGCATTAGTGCATCTGAAAACATTTTCTGCCTTAGATATGGGTATTTAATCTCCGATACATTCCTAAAATGACTGCAGAATTGCTGTATGTGTCTGTAGTCTATCACAGCAAAGGTGTTAGTTTCTTATAGTCAGTGCAAAGCACCACTTCATGTTGCCAAGTAACAAAGGTGAAATATGATCTTCAGAAACTTAAGCCTGCATCATTTAGGGGATATCGTGATGTAACAGTATAAGGTTGGATTTCCTTGTGGGTGATAGTGATTAATGTTGGTTGGAAATATATCAGAAGTGTACATGAACAAAATTCATAACAATTGAATTATAGTAAGTCTACATTTTAAAATGTCCCACTTAATGCTTAATTTTGTTTCAATGTAGTTTATTCAATGGAGCTTCTTTTTTCAATTTGCATCACCATTTCTATTTTAATGTAATTTATGTGCTTTGTCAGGAGGAAAATTGTGTATTTACATCAAAGTCATATATAGAGTTGATGAAGATACAGGTATACATGCATAAAACAGTCTTTACCAGCGAATTGTTTCAATATGAAAATTCTTTTCAAATCAATTTTAAAAAAAAACAATTGCATTAAAAAAAACCTTTAATATATTAAAATATTTCATATTACTGAGAGGTACAATGAAACATAAACTGAACCGCTCCAGCTTTGCTGTTGCTAAGAGAAGTATCTGGTTATAATATATATTGTCATCGGTTATTGTGGATCTGACATAGATGTTCAATCTTGCTTTTTGGCTTTGGTAGAATACACCACTGTTTGGCAGCTAGCAATACAAAAAGGTGTCATAAAAACCACAAAGATAAATGCAAAAGAAAAATGCCCCCGGCACAGTGGCTCAGTAGTTAGGACTGCTGCCTCACAGTGCCAGGGACCCGGGTTTGATTCCACGCTCAGGTGACTGTCTGTGTGGAGTTTGCACATTCTTCCCGTGTCTGCGAGGGTTTCCTCCAGGTGCTCCAATTTCCTTCCACTGTCCAAAGATGTGCAGGATAGGTGGATTGGCCATGCTAAATTGCCTGTAGTGTTCACGGATGTGCAGGTTAGGTGGTTTATAGGGAATGGGTCTGGGTGGGATGTTCTGAGCGGCAGTATGGACATGTTGGGCCGAAGGGCCTGTATCCACACTGTGGGGAATCTATGATGATCTATGATGAAAAGTTAGGGTGGCCCAACTGTAATGTGAAAAAAACCTCTCCCTCTTGTGATCTCCTGTATTATGTGTCAGGGTTTTGCATTAATTTGCAGAAGTCTCTATCAGTAGTTGTAATTAAGCAAAATTTGATCCTTGTTTCCAATGCTGCATCACCAGAAGAAGTGTCCTAGTGTAGTACTGAAAATGAATGAGAATACACTTCTTCCCATCCACCCTGGTGCATTATTACTTCAAGTCATGATCCTTTAATTTTTAAATTTAATGAATTATGAAGAACATTGGGTATAAGTGGTAGATTTACCCAGGGGCTAAGAAAATAGATCTGAAAGACAGTACTGCTTTGAAAGATGAGCCGGTTTTCTTACATCAATTTAAATTTAAGACAGTGTTAGAGGTGAAAATTAATAATTTGCTTTGTCCAACATTGGAGTTGTATTTTGGTACAATAAGTGAATAGAAATCCTATTGGCACAAATCTGTAGAAATTAAGGCAAAAAATATTGAAAACCCAACTAAATGACTTGGATAACCATTTATGACACAGAATTACATGTTGTCTTCAAAGGTTGAAGCCCTTGGGAAGAAATTTATTGAAACAACTAACTGCAGTGTGCAGAGATCAAAGCAGATATGAAAAGATAAGCTGACATTTCGGGTCGAGACCCTTCTTCAGAAAAGAAGAAGGGTCTTGACCTGAAACGTCAGCTTTCCTGCTCCTCTGATGCTGCTTGGCCTGCTGTGTTCATCCAGCTCTACACCTTCTTATCTCAGTTTCTCCAGCATCGGCAGTTCTTACTATCTCTGTGAAAAGATAATGCTACTTTCCCTGGGTTACAATTTTTCTGAAAATAAAATGCATTTAGATGTAAGGCTGGAAAAGGTGCAGAAGATAGCATCTGTTGAACAAGGTTTTATAACCTTACAGAGAAAAATATGTTAGAGGTTAACGGTAGAGCTTAGGGAAAGTGTCTGAAGATCAGAGTTGGGGATCTCTCCTCAGTTTCTAATCATAGCATAATAACATATACAGCACAAAAGGAAGCCATTTCATCTATTTTGCATTTGCTGGCTGCTTCAAATAACTATTCAATTTTATTTAGTCCCACTCCCCTGTTCCCTCTCCATATCCCTGCAACATTTCCCCTTCAAGTAATATGGTACTTCTTCAATCTATAGTGATTTATTTTGTTTACATTTGCTGGAGTTTTCAGATAAGATTGCCCAGTGCTCAACATGTCTGCTACTGTATTTTGTCTTATACATTGTTTTTTCCTGGCAAGAAATATCAGAAGGAATCTAACTCTGACCTTATCATTTATTCCAATGGGAACCTAAGATTTGCTGAAAGTCATGATTTTCAGGAACACAGCCACAACTGTAAGTGCAGACTTTCTGTAGGAGGAAGAATTGCTTTAAAATAAAATCTAAAGGATCTGATCAAGTGATCTAACTCATCAAATCTCACATTGGCCATTGCAAAATGAATTAAACTGTTTCTGCAGCAGGATGCTCTTAAAGTAAAAGTAATTATGAGGTTTAATTCTGTCTTCTTTCTTAAGTCTTCTGTTAATTAAGCAGTGATCAGTCAAACTATATATAGTGCCGAACAATGCTTTTGTTACCTCCAGACTTCACTATTTCAGTGCTTCCCTGACAGCCTGCTCATCTTTCTTCCTTCAGAAACTCAAAAGCATCTAAAATTCTTATCCCACTGCACAGGCTTGCCCGAGCCATTTGTTCGCCATCATTGTGCTCACTGAAATGCTTTGTAAATTGACACAAAGAACTTTCAATTTAAAATTCTTATCTGCAAGCTCAAATCCCACAGTGGCCTTTCACCTCAGTACTATTGTAACCTCCATCAGAATTACATCCTCTAGGAATTTGGCATTCCTCCAACTCTGGCCTCTTGGTGCATGGCCAACTTCCTTCATCCTCCACTGCTGCTGGCAGCATCATCAATTGTCTAGATCCCACCAACTAGTGTTCTCTGATCTCAAAGTCTTTATATTCCCTCTACCTCTCGACCTTTAAAATGAAACTCAAAACTTTTTGATCAAGTATGTGGTCACCTTAACATCACCTTTTATTGATTTGTGTCAGTTTTTCTGTAATTATACATCTGTGAAGCCCCATGGGACATTTGATTACGTTAAAGTTGCAATTTTAATGCAAACTGTTCGTACAATGTAACATTGCCAATAGAGGCTTCACTGTAGTTGAAATTAGCCTGGGCTGGTATATACCTACCTGAGAGGTGGTAATTCCTTGTGCAGCTGGCACTAATTGACATTAGCCAGTATTTGTATAGCTGAAATAGTAAGTTCAATTGTTCAACATTGCGTGAGGTGAGATGCGATGGCTATTGATACCTCTAAAGAAGTCATATGCAGAGATACAGAGACAATGCTATCAATATCATCACTACTAATCAGGCCATTGGACTTCTACAGATGCAATTCCAATAGCTGGACTTGTTAGGTAGCAACCTCCAACAGCTGCCTACAAGGTTCTGTGTTTTTGTGATTGCTTCCATAACATGGCTTTCCAGAGAGGCGTGGACCTTGGGGGCAGTAAGGCCAGTGAAGGAGACAGCTCACTGAGCGAGGAACAGGAGATAAGAGAAGAGGACGAAGACGCAGGAGATGATGTTGTATAGGCCCACTTGTGACAAAGTGATACTGTCCTACTCCTGGACCAGGATGTCCGGCATCAAGCCCCACCTGTTCCAGTGATGTGTAATAACATATCTGAACAGGTTAATTATATAAATAAGAAAAAAATAGTAAACCCTGACTATTCCCCCTCCGAGATACAGCCTCTACTGTACCAATGTACAGCCATTTCCCAACTCCATCAGTCAGCTTTATATGTTTAACTACATATGCAATGTGGTTCAGTGGTTAGCATAGTTGCCTCATGCCACCAGGGGAATGGATTCAATCCCAGCCTTGGGTGACTGCCTCTGTGGAGTTTGCTCGTTTTCCTTGTGTCTGTGTAGGTTTCCTCTGGGTGCTCCAATTTCCTCCCACAGTCCAAAGATGTGCAGGTTAGGTGGTTTGGCTATGCTAAATTACCTGTAGTGTCCAGAGATTTATAGGCTTGCCATGGTAAATAAGGCATTACAGGGATGGTTGGCGGTGTGGGTGGGATGCTTTTCGGTGTGTTGTTGCAATCTGAATGGGCTAAATGGCCTCTACCTCTACTGTTGGGATTCTATAAAAATGCAACCTATGCATGTCTCTTTGCATCACAGGATTGTTTCTGCTTGAAGTTATTCTGAAAATATGTTGAGGCTTTCAGCACTGTATGCATAGTACTGGAGATCCAATTGAGTGTAGTACTTTCCTCATGGTCATGACAAAATTATGAGTGGCAGTGTCTGTACTGGTTGGCAGAGACACCATTGCCTCCTAAAGTGTTGACCCTCTGGCAACAGCAGCACTGTCTCACAAATATTAATGCACTGCTGCCTTCCATTTCATTGAATTTGCAGAGATTTAAGGAAACCTCTTGTATATTCCAATAAAACTTTACATTGGATCCATGGGAGAAACATCCTGGAATATCAAATGTTCAGTTGTATTAATATCTGACAATGTTGTAATTAACCTGACAATCAGTTTAACAAAAAATTCTGGATAATATTTGGTAGCTAATTACATTAATCATCTGTATTGGTTTAATGATTGAATTGCACATCCATCCAATATTTGTCTGGCTGACAATATAACAGACCCAAATGCTCTCTTAAGCATTTTTCTGTGAATCAAATATTCAAAGATCTGTGCTACATTAGAACAACAGTACAGTTTCTTCAAAGAATACGCAAAGAAGCTTCTGTTTATTTTATACCCTTAACAAAGAAAAACACTGCAAATCAGAAGGAGAATTAAACTACAACACAAAAGAAGAAAAGGATTGTAGCTAGGGGAGAAAAAAACTCTGCTTGTTACTTGATTTAAAAATGTGGTGAGAGATTACATTTTTACATTGCAATATGGGGATTTTCCCAGCTCCCTGACATCTTAGACTCTCTGATCAGCAAGCTGGAGTGTAATTACAGTGGATAAGTTTAGGTATAACCCAGACTTGTACATTTTTGGTCTAGCTATATCTGATTTGTTGGCTGCTGTTGCTTTGTGCTTTGACGCTCTCCACAAGCCTGCTCAGTTTCTCCCTTCCCTCTGCTGCATGACATCACCGGCTTTAAATATTCCAGCTGCTTTTTTTTTCTCTCAGCGAGTTTGTGCTCCACACAATGACCATGTAGAGTGAGCAGAGGAAACTGCTCAGCTCCAGACTTCGCCACCCAGTTCCCCAGGACGTGGCTAAAGAAAGCATCTCACTGGAGAGAGAGACTCATATTACTACAGGCAGGCAGACCAAGAACAGCACTGTTTGAACAGGCTCAGAGGAGCAAGACGGAATCGCTTATCCGCTTAAGGAAGGTTTGCAGCAGCTGCTGTGAATTGAGACAGAGAAAACGAGCAAGTCTGTAAACTTGGGAGAAAAGTCCGAATCAGTGGACTGTTGGAAATCTTGAAATTCTTCATCATGGCTCTCTCGACCCCACAGAATGGAGTGGACGGACACAAGGATCCTTTGATAGAGTTGTTTGTTAAGGTAGGATATACCAGAATCTGACTCTTTATTCCAGAAACAGCCAGCATTCAGCTGTCTGAGAGGCACTTGGCTCTGCTTATACTCATTGCTTTTTCGCACCAAGATAAGTCTATTTCTATATTTAACCAAAACTAATGTTACCGCTGAACAAACGACAGTGGATAGTTGTGTATCAAAAATAGAACTGTGTTCCAAAGTATAACATTTTGTACTGAACCAGTTAAGAATTTATAATTTAATTCTATTTCTGGTCCGCCTTGTGTTGCTTTCAAGCTTCGTTACAATTGTGTGATATTCTCGAGCGTACGCGAAACAGTGCTGGGCAGTCAATATTTTAATGCATTTCTTCACAGCTGCCAACTCAGAGAAACAGTTAGATAGAGCACCGTTGTCTTTGTGACAGTTTCTTTTTGTGTAAAGTGGTGTTTAGAACTCATTGTTTTAAGTGTAATTCAAGCACTACTGTGAAACTTGTTCCCGCTTTGTGGAAGCAAGGGTCATTGATGGCGTGAGACCACTCCCCATTGACTAGAATTCCTTTTCCATAACTGAAGCCAGCTAAGATCGATATTAGACCAAACCTGCCAGCTGGAAGGTTGTGAAAACGAAACAGTTTCTTTGGGTAGGTACGAATTGATCCGCTCAGTAACTACAAGAAAATGCCCTGAGCTCAGTTAACCGCTTCCATGCACAAAGGCTATGACTTCAGATTACATTATCTCAGCAAAGAAATATGTTAATTTTTATATTGTCTGAGAGGGTTTTTGGGTGTGGTTTATGAAAAGTCTTATGATAGAATGGTTTCCAGCATGAGCACTCAAATTACCATTCATGGGGCGGTCATAACGGAACGATAAGCACAAATGTGGATTTTTTTCAATCACCCCCCACCCCAAAGCAGTGTTTTTTCTTTGAAATAACAAGGTGTGGAGCTGGATGAACACAGCAGGCCAAGCAGCATCAGAGGAGCAGGAAAGCTGACGTTTCGGGTCTGGACCCTTCTTCAGAAAGTTTGTTTTCCTCCCCACGTAAGTTAGGTCACGAAGTTCTTAGTGAATCATGATTCCAGTGATCTGTCTAAGGAAAATAGTTTATCCGGCAAACAGACAGAAATATCAGAATGATTACATGTAAACCCCCGCCCCCCCGCAAAAGAAAACCCACCCCTGTTAACTGTTCAATGGCTCAGGGATATATTGGCCAACGTGGGGCTGAAGAAAGCAGGCTGGGCTAGTCTAGGTCATGCGGAAATAGCTGATCAATTGGTATGTTGGCACAGAAGATGAAATTCCAGATAGATTTTGTTTTTGTTCCTCATCCATTCAGTGGCTACTGTGCATTTTGTGAGCATTGAGTGAGCTCAGATCTGGATGTAACGCAGGACTGCTGAATAGCTTGGCAACTCTCATTGATTATTGTTGCGCCGGATAAAATCATCAGGATGTCACACAGCCTTTTACAAGCAATGATGGTGTTGGCACATATGGAGTACAACTTCAGTCTCTTGTGATGCAACGTGGCAGAAGATTTCTGCACAGCAAGATTCCATAAGCAACAAATGAATGAAAATAACCAAACAAGCAGGGGCTGGGTATTTCCAGGCATCTGGGGTATATGAGGCTGACAGGTAAGTGGATACGGTGGGGAAGGAGATCCATAAGATGGCAAGGGAAGTTAGCAGGTAGGGTGCATGCCATTTTCCTACAACCATGCTATCTTACCAGAGGTAGTTGGCCCTCTCACCCAGAGACTAATTGAAATAATTAAGTGGCCAATTAATGGCTTTTCTCTGCCTCCATAACAGGATTGGGTGGGGGATAATGTGACATGTGAGGTGGGGTGGAAGGAGACTGCCAGGTAATCTCTGGTGGCCTCTGATGGACAGTGGTGAGAGAAATGGGACCTCCTTTTGGAATAGTCAATGGGCCAGAAAAGGGCCAATCCCTGCTGTCTGTCCTCACTAACTAACCCTGTTACCATCCCCTCCCCCGCCTCAACACCTGTCTAGGGTCTCCTTGACTGACCCCTGACTCTATCCCCCAAATGTTGTGATGATGCACCATCCTCCTCCAGGTTTACTCCCAGTGTTGACCACCATTCCTGGCAGTGCTGCTGAGCTGCTAGACCTATGATTGACCAGCAACACCTGGACCTGGGGTAATATTCCTTAATAAGAACAGCAACATGGGCAGCAGCTAATAGTTGGCTGTTCCTGGCACAATGCAGCCCCTTGCCCCATTGTCCATTGTCACCATAAGTTCACCCACTGTTATTTGATGGTGGTTTGAGGAAGGGATGGTTTCCAGGACAGGAGGACAAACTTTGACTATAATGCGATGGATGTCTTTTGAATTGGAGTAGGCAGACAGGACCTCAGATTTATGCCTCATCTCATAACTGGCACCTCAGATAATACAGCACCCCTTTATTACTTACTTCACAGACAAATTTGACTATATACTCAAGCTTCAGCCTATGATCTTCTGATCTAGTGGCAAGAGTGCTGCCAATGGACCCAAGCTAATTTTCTTCATTGTAAAACTGAATGTGATTTTTGTTGTTCTCATCAACACTTCCATCACTCTGATGTTTCTCTTCAAACTGAGCTACCTCTTCTTTTCAAAACTTATGTTATATATAGTTATTTTCTTGCCATCTCTACAACTGTTTCCAAGTCTCTCCCTCTCTCTGCTGCAGCTGAAACCATTGTCCATGTTCTTGTCCCTTTGATGCCCAGCTTAACACTGTCTAAGCCAACTCCCTCATGCCAAATGTTCACAAATGATAACTCATTTGGAATACTACTGCAGGTCTCTTCATCTATGTAAGTCTTGTAGTTCTATGTACATTTTCAGTTTGATTGATTTACATAGAGACAGAGTCATTCAGCAAAAGTGACTTCAAGGTACTCTATTCAAAGAGTCATCGAGTCATTCAGCATGGAAACAGACCTTTTGGTCCAACTGGTCCACGCCAACCATGTTCCCAAACTAAACTAGTCCCACCTGTCTGCGTTTGGCCCATTTGCCTCTGAACCTTTCCTATTCATTTACTTATCCAAATGTCTTTTAAATATTGTAACTGTACCTGCATCCACCACTTCCTCTGGCAGTTCATTCCACACATGAACCACTCTCTGTGTAAAAAAAGTTGCTCCTCATGTCCTTTTTCAATCTTTCTCTTGTCACTTAAAAATCGGCACCCTAGCTTTGAACTCCTCCATCCTTATCTATGCCCCTCGTGACGTTATAAACTTCTGTAAGGTCACCCCTCAACCTTCCACGCTACAGTGAAAATAATCCCAGCCTATCCAGCCTATTTTTATAACTCAAACCCTTCATTCCTGGCAACATCCTGGTAAATCTTTTCTGAACCCCCTTTTGAGAGTTATTTTTATTTCCTGAGACACATGTAGGCCAAACTGGGCAAAGACGGCAGACTCCTTTCATTTTCAAAGCTTGGATCATCTCACATTGCCCCAGCTTGGTACAGACACCAGCAAGTTAAGGCACTGCTTGTCGACATCGTTAATCATTTGTGCTGCATTTCTACTGCTTCACTATCAAATAGTTTGCTTTCGGGTGCTCCATCTCTGTCTTGTGAGACTTCCTCCCTTGATTCGCTTCACTTCGCTATTTCGTCTCACCAAACAGTGACTGACTCAAAGCCTTTAACCATCCTTTGAACAACTTTGTGAGGTTTTATTGCATCTGACTAAATAATATTTTAACATTTTTAATTGAAGACGTAATGAGGTGAATTCAGTTAGTTTGACAAGAAGCCTGTAACATCCTTTCATTAATAAAATAGTAAGTTAGAGAAATGCTATGTAATGCATTTTAATCATGGTGACATCCGTTCTTTTAAGAAGAATGCTAATGAGCACTACTTAGGATTTGCAATGTTGATACTATACTCTCTGAATCAGTGAGATTTCTTCAGTCTGTGAATGGTTACCAAAAGCTTAATTTCTTTTAATGTGAATAAGAAGTTTGAAATTCATCTTGTCACATCCTCAACAGAAGTCCAGGCAGAATAGAAAGCCTAATATAAACCTGAATGAATAAAAACGAGGTTGATATTCACGACCTTCATCATCACTTTAGAAATGGCTACTTATCAAAGTTTAAAATGTACTTTATTGATTAGGGAGCCTGGACAACATGTCTGCATACTAATGAATAATCTGTAATACCGTTGTGTCAGTGAATACAACAAGCAGAAATATGCATTCTTTGAATTTAGCTTCTGGTTTTCAAATAATGTTTTATTTGAGGAAAATAAAAATTGCAATGATAAAAACACTGCAGCCTTGAAAAGACTGAGTTCTAATTCATAAATAGAAAGGGAACTGCACGTCCTTCAAATACTGACCCAACACATTTTCACTGATATGCCACTTTCTTGCTTTTTAATTTTTGTTCTGCCTGTCACAGGCATGCCAATATTCTCTTGGCCTTGCCACAGTTACTGTTAATGTCAGATAACATTATATCTGCCTGCTCAGGTGCAAAAGATCTTACAGCATTATTTGCAAAGCATAGGAGTTTCCTCAAGTGTCCAGAACAACACTGATTTATCAACCAATCCAACTAAAACAGAATCTCCAGTCCTTTTCATGTTGCTTTTTGTGGGACTTTACTGTATGTAAATTAGCTGCCACGTTGCTATGTTGCAAGAAATTATTTTACATCAAAAGTATTTCATTGTTAAAACACATTGGGGTATCTTATAGCCATGAAAGATGCCATCTAAATGTGAATTCATTCTTTAGAAATAGAACCTGAACTGAAAATCTGAAGAAGGACTAAGGAATTTAAGTAGAAAGGATATTGAAATGTATTTTTTTTAAAAATTATGTTTGCCTGTGCAATGCAAATAGGAGAAAATGCCACACCTTTGTGCTGGCAGAGACTGAGCACATTCACAGGTGAAAGGAGACTCAAGGGCATTGCATCTTGGTGAAAAATTAAAAGATCATGTCAGGCATGAGATGGTGAAGTAAAGGTGGAAAGATCAGTAACAAGAAATGTAATATGTTTCAAAGGAAGTGAAAAATAATGAGACCTGAAAATATATAAAACTAAATGTATGTTTAAAAACTGCTACTCGGGGGTATTAACAACTCTCATCTTTCCATCCTATTGTTCATTGCAAAATACAACATTGTTCTTTTCTATTCTAAGCAGAGATGTATAACAGTTTCGTTGTCCTGTCTATAGTGTCCTGTCTATAATGACATAACCCTGTCATTATAGAATGGAGCAAAATTTGCATCTTTATTTTAAATATGTTATGTAAATTGGTGTCAAAATTTCTCTGACGTCTAAGCTTCCATTTATAAATGTAGAGCTCTAATTAGGACCCGTAGAAGGGGCTTGTGGTTGTACAGTGAGCTTGATTAAAATTGGATGTTTGCCAGAATTGAAAGCTGGTGTACTTGAGGCTTTATGGTACATGTTGAAATATTTGGGAGTAAACCTTTGCACAGACATTGCAAGAATGGAAGTCCTGTTTTAAGAGGCATTTATTTTACAGGAAATGATAATAGTGTGCAGCCCTGAGGTTATGTATTTAAACTGTGTGTAGCAGTTTTCACAGCTTGTGAATTTCATATTTTTGGAGTCAGATCTAAAACAGATGGCACTTTAATTGTCTAGTCATTTGGCCAATTCACATCTAAAGAAAATTCTACTGACTGTATTTAAATTTGGTAATCTGTGAGCTTTCTGCACCATAAAAAAAGAAACAATTTGAGTTACTTGCATTTATTTAAGGAATACAATTTGTAAAGAAATCCATGTTTCTTGCTGATTTATTTATCCTGCTTTGTAGTTTTAAAATGTGTCATGCAATTGATTTTATAATATAAAGGTAACCAGATATGTAACATGAAACTGATTGAAGTGATCCAGTACTCAAAGTATCAGTAATTTGGGTTTGTGAAATGCTTCAAGATAATGTGGGTAGCCATTCAGTTCTTAGAGCAACTCATTACTTTCAAAGTGCCATGGATACTTGTTGTTGCAAGTTGCAGCACTTCTTCTGACAATTCTTGAGTCTGAAAGGAACAATGGTTAATATTCATCAAAGGCCCATAAGTGGCCAGTACCTCCTGTAAGATCCAGTCGAATCTGAGTCATTTGATGAGGATTTCAGAGAAGAAAGGAAAAACACAATAACTGACCATGGGGTGGAGTATTTTACTTCATGTACTCCATCCCAACGTTACAGAAAGGTGAGTTTAACAATGTTCCCCCTATGATTGAAAGGTTTGCTGCCTCTTAATTCAACTTGATAATTGTTCCAGAGATAGTAGGAACTGCAGATGCTGGAGAATCTGAGATAACAAGGTGTAGAGCTGGATGAACACAGCAGGCCAAGCAGCATCATAGGAGCAG
>NC_063358.1:22018573-22049759 GCF_021869965.1 Rhincodon typus
CTGCTCCTATGATGCTGCTTGGCCTGCTGTGTTCATCCAGCTCTACAATTGTTCCAGAGATATATGTAATTGCCTTTGTCAAAGCAACAGTGTTTCTTACCATTCAGCATCTCCCAAGATGAATTGTGTGTGCGATGGACGCATGTATTTTGAGATGCCCTAATTCTCCAAAGTGATCGTGTAGAATTCTGAATGTTATGTCCAGGAAGCTCACCAACACTTGCTCTGTGCCAGATTCCAGTCACTATGGCTCATTTGTAAACTACTCGCAGCTGTCATTATTCAAACAGGAATTCATTCCAAGCTGACCTGGTGACAATGGTTTAAATTTTACTTCTGGCAGTAATTCAGAAAGCTATTGTTGTTCACTTTAAAGAAAACAATTTGCAGTCAAAATAAATTTTTATTCACGTGTTGCCATGCGAGGTGAGAATAGAAAGATCAGCAGATGGGACCTGGATTACCAGAGTTCTCTTGTTAAAATTTTGATCAAACTCTGAGCTGCAGTTCCATGGTGACTGATATCCTTTTGGTAAAAACTGAAAGAACTGCAGGTGCTGTAAATAAGAGACAAAAATAGAAATTGCTGGAAAAGCACAGCAGGTCTGGCAACATCTGTGGAGAGAGATCAGAGTTAACATTAACTCTGATTTCTAACGTTAATTCTGAATTATCTCCACAGAAGCTGTCAGACCTGTTGAGCTTTTCCAGCAATTTCTATTTTTACCCTTTTGGTATTGGGTTTAAATGAACATAGAGGGCAGGCTGCTCTTTGCATTGTGGGAAACACAGCCTAGTCCCTCCAGACTAACATGCACATCTACGAGGAGTTGGTACATAGCAAATGGACTGGGGTTTAGTCTGGCGAATCTAAGGTGTAAAGATTAACTGTAGCATTTCTCCTGCTGTGCAAATCCCTCCAAAAAACAGGTAAATAGAAGTTTTGAGTATTATTTGAGTATTTTACTTCAACCAGGTGAATATGAATGCTCACATTCTGATAACAAAAATTGAATGACGGACCCCTCTCCTTTTATGATGTTAGTGGCACTCCAGCCATTGAGTCAGGAAAGGTATTTTTATATATAGAATCCCTACAGTGTGGAAACAGGCCCTTTGGCCTAACAAGTCCACACTGACCCTCAAAGCATCCCACCCAGACCCACCTAAACACATCCCTAAACACTATTGGCAATTTAGCATGGCCAATCCACCTAACCTGTACATCTTTGGACTGTGGGAGGAAACCCATGCAGATATGGGGAAAAAGTGCAAACTCCAGACAGACAGTCACCCAAGGCTGGAATCGAACCCAGGTCCCTGAAACTGTGAGGCAGCAGTGCTAACCATTGAGCCACTGTGCTGGTTCTAGGTTCAAATCTATCTTCAGGACATGAGCACAAAAGTGAAGGCGGTAACAGGGAGTACTAAGGGAGTGCTGAACTGTCAGAAGTGCTGTCTAATGGATGATATGTTAAACTAAGACCCCATTTGTTTGCTTAGCTGGAACAACATATTCCATTACAATGAATTTTTCTTAGTTTGAGAAAAGAGTAAGGAGAGTTCTTGTGGAGTCCTGGCCAATAGTTATCTCTCAATCAACTTCACAAAGCAGATTATCACCTTGCTGTTTGTGGGAGTTTGCTCAGAGCAAATTGGCCACTGCATATTCTATATTACAACATGGAGTACATGTTAAAAAAAAGTACTTCATTGGCTTTAACATGCTTGTGATGTCCGTTGGTCACAAAAGTGCAAGCCTTTCTTTTTGTATCTCATGCTACATTGCCTTGTGCTTTGAGATTGGACACCGTGTCCAATGTAGTACAAGGTTTATTGAAGTATGATTTGAACTTGGATCTTGTTTTTCATTAAAAACACTTGAAAAATAATCAATGATTTCCACTACTGGATGTGGCAGCAGCGTACATTATTGTTATTAACTGCACCATTGCCTGACTCTGTGCTTGGATCTGGTACAGTGCCTGCAAGACTTCGTCATGGTGACAGCAGCCTTTTAATCTCTATTCACCAACTATTCTCCTCAGGTAGCCTAATAGATGTATGATGACCGTGTTCCCTGTAGCAAATATTTAATTCCTTGAATAGCTGGTAATTGAAAAAGCAAAAGAAGTCCAGGTTCATTGTATGCATGTGTGCACACAGCTCCTTGCTTGTTTCTATGTAGATTTACATTATTAATTCAAGGGATCTGGTCCCGTTATTTAACTGGATTAATTAAAACTGTGATTCAGTAGATGATCTTGGTTATTCAAGATGTTTATGGGTCAGTGGCCATGATCTGCTGTTTATATTCAGCGATTTGTTAGAGTCTAAAATGCGATGGTTCAGAAATAGTGTAAATAGCTATTGAAAGGTAGTGGATGTTGCTGCAGGTAACTTGTTGTGTAATCTATTTTTTGGTAAAGTGATAGTGAGCTATCCATTGATGGGTCAGCATGTTTACCTACTGAGCAATGAAGCCATCAGATCAGGAAGACTCAGGTTTGAACCCCAATCTGTGTTGAGTTCAGTTGATCTTGGCCTGGCCAGCAGTAACAACATTACAATTGACTTCAAGTGGCCGGGTCTTTGAATAGCTGTGTACTGAGGGAAGAAATAGCAACTGAGTGAGGTTCTGCAGCTTTCCCTGGATGTGGGTTGGTGAATGTTTGGCCTGGCCAGGACAGTATCATGGTTGATTCCAATAAGATCAAGCAGCACATCAACACTTTAACATTTATTCTTTCATAAATGTGGATGTTGCGAGCAAGGACAACATTTGGTGCCCATCCCTAATTGCACTTGAAGTGAGTATCTTGCTACTTAGATTGTTCAGAGGGCAGTTAAGAGGTAAAAATATATCTATGGGACTGGAGTCACATAGAGGCCAGACCGGGTAAGTATGGCAGAGTTCTCTCTCTAAGGGCATTGGTGAACCAGATGGGCTTTTACAACGGACAGTGATAGTTTCTCAGTCACCATTACTGAGTCTAGTTTTATATTCCAGATTTATTAATTGAATTTCAATTCCGCTGGCTCCTGTATTGGGAATCGAACCTATGTCGCCAAAGTATTAGTCTGCAGTGCCTCTAGGTTATTAATTTAGTGACATTACCGGATAGCACTTGCTGACAAGCTCATACACAAAGGACGACCTTTAGGGTGAGGTACCAGAGAGAACCCGTGAAGCTGAATCCCAACAAAATAGCAATGCCTTCAGGTGGGGAAGGAAACTGTTTTTTAAAGTGGCTTTGTTGTATAAGTTAGTGACCTTGTTATGCTTGAAGTGCATATTGCAACCAGAAGACTTTAGTTAGCGAAATCCACTACGAAAGGCATTGTACCCCAGTAGATTATGGAGAACATAGATGGGAAACTCAGTCTGTTGACATCTTGCGTTTATTTAGTAACATCTAAAGTATTTTCATAAGTCAGTAAAAGAACTAGACTTTTTAAATAAGCATCTTTGTTTAAGGGAAAGTGCAACTTTCAAAAATCCTAATTGCCTCCAACAGGGAAATTAAATATTGCATCCTTTGACAAATTATTTAATTATTACTGATTGAATTTAATTCTTTATGACAGAGACAAATAAATCAATATTTATATGTGATACATAATTCTGTGGAAGCTGGTTATCTTAACTGATTGACTTTGAGCTAAGAATAACATCAAAAGTGCAGGTTTAATTCTCTTCTGGCTGAGGAAGGCTTGGTATCTTTCTCCTTGTTCTGCCCCTAAGACTGAATGATGGTAATCTATCACTGAAAAGATCTGCCAAGAAAATAGTTTAGGATGAAGATATCAGTAGATAATGAGCCAAGGAGCTGCCTTTGGGGAGAACACAGATACTTTGTCACACCTAATTATGTATATTTGCTTCTTGACGAGGATAAGAGTCCAGATTAATCAGACTCAAAATGCCATGTACTTACTTTTAATTTTGATTGTCTTTTATGAAGTATTTTTGGGCACCCAACAAGTACATTCCTTCACCAAAGAGTTGGGGCATTTAGACTCATTCATTGTCTCATCCCTCCTTTGTCAGCTTCCTTTCTCCACTGTTTATTCATCAACTCATCTAAAACTCTGCTGAATGTATCCTCACCTGGTCCAAGCCCAATTTTCCTCCTTTTGACCCACCACTGGTGACTATTATCTGTAACCCATGATGTTGAATACCCTTCCAAAGCCCAGTTGTCACTTTACTTCACACTCTGCCAACTTAAGCGCTACTTAAAACTCAGCTTCTTAATCAAGCTTTTGATTGCCTCACCTCTTGTTTCCTGTTATGGCTCCACATTTAGTTTGTCTAATTATGTCTCTGTGCAGCACCTTGGAACATTTTCCTTTACTGTTTTTACTGTAGATAAATGTCTCAACGTGCTGCAGGGAAATGTGAAAATACATGGGAAAGAAATAGTTTGATTTGATTCTACTCTGTAAAACTGGGTGTTGAAGAGAAAAATGACTTACACATACTTCGAATGTTTACTTTCCGAATCAAATAGTTTCCTCCCTTACCTGCTTGCAAATCTATACACATGTACAGAACTTGGGCCATTGATTTGGATCAATATTTACATTCTTTGACTCATTTCTCATTCTCACTGGGCTGGGATTGAAACAATAGATCAAACATTGAAAGGACATTATTGTTGAAAGTTGTTTGGTAGATGCTGTATGCCAAGTCTTATGTGAAATGATTGTAAGTAAGGCATTGTCTTTGCACAAGATAGCACAGTATGGTTCACTGCACCTGCATTTTTTCTGAGCACTATACATTCAAAGGAATCGGATCATCTGCAGAATACAAAACTTGAAAGGAGCCTTTAACCTTTCTTATACCTGTAAGCACCACAAACAGAAAAAACCTTGCATTTAAATAGCACCATTAACTTGGTGAAGGATCTGAAGGCATTTCATAGAACCTTAGACAAAAGCTGAACCATTATAAAAGCAAAATTATACCGGGGATCTGAATAAACAAAGACTCCAGGAGAAACTCAGCAGGTCTGGCAGCACCTAGGAGAGAAAAACAGAGTCAGGTAATGATTATCCAAAGAAGAATCAGATTTGACTTAAAAAGATTGATGTTAGATTTGCAAATCAAGACTGTTGCCATCTTGCACATGCATTAAAACTAGTGTGATGATGTTAGGTCATGAACTTGGTATGAACATGGAATTCCTATAATATGGTAGATAAGCAGATGTTGAAGTCAGCAGTTTACTTGCCATTGTAAGTAAAGTCTTTATTTGAGCCTGTTAGAAAACCAATTAACTTCAATATTACACTCTCCATGACATGATGTGTTTGGTGTGGACAGGAAGGCGAGTGTAAGTCTGCTTTTTCACCAACTGAAGTGAAAAAGTGTGAGGGAAGTGGGGTTCATCCTTTCAGAGGGGTTCCCTGTGCACATTGTCTGCCGCAACATGATACCCCTTTCCTTTGTGACTCCCATCTGGCCTTCAAAACCTGTTCATCGACTTCTGTTAGTCTCCCTATAGTACTTTATCCCTGATTGCCCAAAAACCCTGGAATTAACTGAGTGTGGATCCATTGGTGTCTTCATTTTATTCCCTGTAATGATCATCTAGTATGAACAAGAGAATGCTGGAGAAACTCAGTAGCTCTGACAACACCTGTGGAGAGAGAATCAGAGTTAATGTTGAGAGTCTCTGGCCAGAACAAGATAGATGAACATGGAATCAGCTGGAAAATGGAGGACAGCCATTCAAAGAGTATGGTGTGAACATCAATTTCAAAGTATTTAGAATGTTCAGTCACATTGATTCCATTCACAACTTCAATTTGGGCTTTTTTAGGACAAGGCAAGAGTCGCAATCTGACTGGAGAATGCAAAGATGGAGTTCTCATAAAAATTGGCATATATTTGAGAGGCAGCAACATTTTCAAGGATGTTAAAGAAGAAAGAAGCTTGGAAATTAATTTGCAAAGGGAGGGGGAGGGTTTGTAGGGAATGGGGAGATGGAGAGTGTCTAAGGTAGATCTTTCATGGAAGGGCAAGTTCATAGCAAGTTTGAAAGAGAGAGGGGCACAATTCAACAAGAGAGAACCATTTTCAATATCAGCTAGCATGAAGATCAGGTAAGAAGATGAGTGTTCAGCAGTTCAGTATTAGTACTTTGGAGAGAGCAGGAGCTATGTCTTTTGGATAAGCCAAGCTGGGTTAGAACATGATAAGGAAGATAGGTGAAAATCTAAAGAAACATATTTGTTCAGGATTAGAACGGGTTTACAAGCAACCTTGGAAGAAATTTGGTTTGATGGCCTATGGGAAGGGAGGAACATTGCAGAAGCTGATCACATTGTTGAATCTGAATATCAAAGCTAACGAGTTTCTTGCACTTGTTTTTGGAGGTAAGTGCAGCAGCTAGTGTCAGGACAGAGAAATTTAAGGAAATGGTTAAGAGCAGAGAAGAGAAAGAGTTAGAGAATCTAATGCAGGTCAGGAGAGTAGTGAACCTATGGACAGAGTAGAGTGAATTGAGATAGAGGTTGAGGTCACTGAGGATGAGAAGTCACTTATCCCTTTTATATCGAGGCAACCCAGGTCTAAGTTACCACCCCCCATGTCATGTACACTTAGACTGTTGCAAAACTCCTTTCTCCACCGAGCCCCTCAACATTATTGCAATTTATCTTTGTTGAGATAAAAACAAAATATGAAAACTACATTGATGGGTTGGTACATGACCTAGCTGAACTTAGAATGGAGGCTCAGTAAAGCATAATAATAACTGTAGTTTTCAGTCTTCATATGTTCTCTGGGTAATACAGTGAGAAACTTTGCTTGCAGGAAGCTTGGATTAGATACTGTAACAGCCCTCAATCCCTGTGAGCTCTGTTTCCTCCTGCTCACACTGGATCACAGAATTCCTTTTTTTTGTCTTGAGGTTTGAATTCCACCAACCAGATGACCACAGTTCGTTGTCAAAAAAAACCATCTGGTTCACTAATTTCCTTTAGATAAGGAAATTGCTGTCCATACCGTTCTTGCCTACATGTGACTCCAGACTTACAGCAATATGTTTGACTGTTAACTGCCCCCTGGGCACTTAGAGATGGACAATAAATGCTGGCCTAGCCAGAGATGCCCATATCCCATGAATGAATATGAAATAAAAGATTTTTTTGATTATTTGCTTTTCACCTGGGACATATCGAAACTTATGACTCCTGAAGGAAGCTAATCTTTGACATTTATAGCTTGCAAATCCAGAATATTTAATGCAGATAGTCATCAGCATACAAAATCAAAGATTAAAAAGAAACACATGCACACAAAATAAATTTTAGACTGATCTGAAAGTGTAATCTGAGCATTTCTATCATGGAAGACCTTTCAACTCTGCAGAAACAAGCTTAAACTAAAGCTTGTACTTCGTTCCCATTAGTCACCTGGGTTCTGTTTGATAGGAAGCAATAGCTTTAGCATGCCATGTAATGCATAGCAATTGTCCATGTAGTCAATATATTAAATGCAGAAATGGGCACCTTCCAAAAGCTGCAATAGCTATCCTTAAAATATATTAATTTTGCTGCTACAATTAGATGAAGTAAGAATTAAATTGAAATGGCAGTGATAATCAGTACCTATATCAGTACTGATCAACCTATTAAGCCAGTCGCCTTAAAGTACTTTAGTGGCCATTTACAACAGTTGATAACTTACTTATTGAAGCAGAGCAGAAAATATATGTGTTTGGTTGTATGAATAATTGCATTTTAATTTTAGGAAATTAATTAGATTAATTCAACGAGAGAAACAAGACACACTGTAGTGAAAAAATGGTTGATGCAGACGCAGTAAGAGAAAGAATAGTTAAATGAACATTCAATTTTGATTGCAGTATTTGGTTAAAAATTTTGCCACTGTTTATTCATCAGTTATAATGACCTGAGTTCGGACAACATGAAGATTAGGTTAGTGATTAGGTTACTGCTGTATGTACTCATGGCTGTGGCACTCTAAAGGCAGTATGGTTTTGGAGTCTGTAATTGTCCTCAGATGTCTGCTTTGATAATCTGAAGATGATAGTGATTTTGTCAAGTTATGGTGCAGTTATGATGAAAGCCCTACTAATGTACAACTCAAATAACAAGAGAAATCTACACACACTATGATGTGCTTGTTTCTGTTTTAAGAGATTGATAATCATAACATGTTGAGCAGAAACAACACAACCTACAATTGTTGTGCCCATCCATACACAGGACCTTGTACCTTCTGTTATACCAAACCCCAAAGCACTTCAATATGGCAGCATGGCCAGACTGATATTGCGTGTTGAATTGATGTGTGACATATGTGCTTTGCTGATGGTCTGTAGCACTGCAGACTGTTGTTAATTGCTTTGAAACTGCAAATCCCAATGTGTGGTTACAATTCCAAGAAGCAGAACACATCCTTGCTAGCTCCAGCTATAGCAATCTGAAAGAAACCAGGATCCATTGTAGGAAGAGAAAACAGCAATACAGGAAAACAAAATGCAAAATGATTGTAAGTCCCCAATCACCTGAGTGTTTATGAGTCATGGAGCAGATGTGGATTTGTCTGAGTATTTATGTTAACTCAGTGTTTTTACACAAAAGGGAATTATTTTGCTTTTTCTTTCTGCTACAAAAAAAATCTACAGAGACTTCTAAGAAAGTCTGCTTACAGCTTCCCTGTGGAATTCTCTTACAGACAGCATTATTGTCTGGAATAATTAAATTGTCCTAATGCTAGCTACACTCGGGGAAGCCTAGTTATGTATAGACATTAGGCCCCCTCATTCAGGAGCCTAATCTGCTGTTTCAGGCGTAGGCAATAGTTGTCCTTTTTCTTCCTTTCTCTGCTATATAAAGAATGAGTGTACATGCACCCCATTTTATTGCCAAAAGTTAAGCGTAGGCTTTGTTCTTGGAAAACTGCTGTGCTGCTGTGATCAACTTTCTCACCCATTGCTGCCTCGATTAATTGGATACAATTATTCTTGGTCTTATCAGATGCCTGAATTTGGTTGTGGAGATGATCTAAGGTGCTCAAAATGTGACGAAAAGTATGTGGGGGGCAGTCAACTTTTAAGTGTCTGACAGTTAGAAATAACTAGTTTGTTAACCTGAATCAGGGTTTGCCACATCTCATTCACAATGAGTGAAGTTACATTTTAGATCACGAGAGGCCCAAGTCTATTTGATGCAATTGTCCAAATTGTAACTGCTTTGTTAGACATTTGGTCTTAAGTGCTTTAGCTCATTGTTTCTTCAGGATAAAATGCTGAAAGTTGGAGTGTTGATCTGTACCAAAAGGGGCCAACATTTAGCAGTTCCATTGCTTGTGCAACATCTACAACGGCTTTAAATTTGTGAAGTTATACTTTTCCGGCAATTAAATTACAGTTTACCAGTTAACAGCAAGGTACATGCGAATGATTTTTAAATTGCAATATTATTTTCTCCGTCGCCTCTGCTTTCGCCATCGCACTGCCACCTCACTAAAGTTAGATATGTGTGCCCAGTTCTGGTCTCCCTGTTACAGGAAGGCTATTATTAGGCTGGAGAGGGTTCAGAAGAATTTACCAGGATGTTGCCCGGAATGGACAGTTTGAGTTCTAAGGACAGGCTGGGACTTTATTCACTGGTGCGTAAGAGGTTGAGAGGTGGCCTTACAGATGTTTATAAAATAATGAGGATTTGGATAAGGTGAATGGCATGTGTCTTTTCCATAGGTTAGGGGATTTCAAAACTAGGGGCATATTTTTAAGGTGAGAGGAGAAAGGTTTAAAAAAGACATGGGGCAATTTGTTTTACACAGAGAGTGGTTTGTGTGTGGAATGAACTTCCTGAGGAAGTGGTGGATGTGGGTACAGTTACAATATTTAAAAGACATTTAAATAAGTACATGAATAAGAAATGTTTGAAGGGATATGAGCCAAGCGCAGGCAGGTGGGACTAGTTTAGTTTGAGATTATGGTTGACATGTGCTGGTGGGACTGAAGGGTCTATTTCTGTACTGTATGATTCTATGACCCTATGTAGTGATCAAAAGGTTAAGAGGGAGGCTGATGTGATTTGGGGTTACTTAGATTGAAAAGCATATCATGAAGGGTTAGTGTGTTTTTTTTTGAACAGTTCTCAGTCTGGGTGGTTTTATGTAGTAAAGCGTGTGGCTAATAATATTTTTTAAAGTAACCTTCCATTGGTGAGAGACCCAAACTTAATTTCACAGCAGTGAAGAGTTGTGAAGTTAAAACCCTTACAAGTAACGCACCATTAATTAGAATTATTAATTCTCCAAATGCTATCACAGTTGTAGGACTGACTAAATGATGATGCATAAGAGGTATGGCTTTTGTTTCTACACCGGAGACTTTTTGGGCTGGTTACTATAGTTAGTCATTTATGTAAAATATTTTAAGCTTTTTTGTGATGAACAGGAATGTAGATTAGGAAGGAGCCTAAATAAATCAGGTTGGTTGATATTAATATGATCCCGTAGTATTTTAGAGACTGTCTATTATTTCACATTCATCGATCTGAAAACTTGCTTTCTTTACTGATCTTTTGCCACTAAAAATACCAGTTAGGTAACAAAATGGCATTTGTGGCATATTCGCCATTTTGGTAAGGGCATTGGAGTGTATACAGGGTGGGTTGGCCATGTGAATGCAGAGGAGCAGCTAGCTGAGATGCAGATTTGACATCAACATTAACAGCGATATGTTTACAGTGTCTCCTAAGCACATACAGCTGTACACACGTTCAAGAACAGAAAGGACTCCTCACCTGAACCTCACTGTCCTCTTTGTTTTGAAGGAGTTAGTGTGTATGCAGAAAACATCTGCCAGATGCAGAGGAGGCACATCACTACAGTTGCAGATTTTATATTTCAGATCTATGCAGAGATGACACGAGGTTCTATGCGTGTAATTCAGATTGCAGGGCTTTAAAATGTCTCCATCACCCTGTCTTCTTTCTCCAGTTTGTGAAGGCATGCCAGATTTAACTAATCAAGTACAGTGAGCATGGATCAGTCAGTCATTAGCAAACAAAGAACAACTGAACAGTACAATGATGTCAAATAGAATACCATTTTGGAGCTTACTGCATTTCATTTCTTCTTGCCAGTGAGAAGCAGGCAGAACAGGCACACCATTTTGTGAGAATTGCACTTTTCCTCATGCTTCAAGGTGCCATTAACAGCACATGTCACTTTGTAATGTGTGAACTCAGTGATTTTCCTTTTATTCTTTCACAGGATGTGGTTACTGGGGGCTGGGTGATGGTAAGTCAACCCTTTTGAACCACTGCAGTCCGTGTAATGTAGCTACAACTAAAGCGCCATGAGGAAAGGGGTTTGGGATTTTGACTCAGCAAAAGTGAAAGAACAGCAACCAGAGGGGATTCCACTCTGTCCGGATGTTCACACTTTCCATCAACCATCATTGTGAATCAGAGAATGCTGTTGGGTGACCCAAACTATCCTTTAGCTCATGGTTCTAATGCCCAGCCCGTACTTATGTGGACATCAAGTGTGCAATGAAAGCCATGCTGCATGGTGCAAAATATGATACAGCATGTTGAAACCAAATGTCACCGCTAGGATAACTGTGGAGGAGCCCTGCAGAACTCAGCAAAGGATGTGACAGACTCATGATGCTGCACAACCTTGGCATCATGAGGACACAGGCCTTGTCATCAGCTGTATGGTGACCAGCCAAGAAGCAGAAAAAAGGAATGGGGGAGACAGTCTCTCTGGATGAGCTATCTGTGATCAACTGATCTGACTTAGGTCAACCTTGGGTCTTGTTGATCAACAGTTACACGCTTTACCTCTCTCCTGTCACCAACCATCATCCCCTTAGCCACAATTCAAAATTAAAAGCCATCACAAAATGCCCATTTCAAATCAAATTTATAACTCAAACTCAGTCATGCTATAAATAAGAACAACATGTCCCCCTGTGCAGTCCCTTAATATAGGATGATAAGACAGAGGAGCAGATGTCAGCCATTCAGTCTACTCAGTCTGCTTCACCATTCAATGTGATCATGGCTGATCTGATAATCATAAACTCCAGTCTTCTGCCATTTCCTCAGAACCGTTGATTACCTTACTGATTAAAAAATCTGTCTATCTCAGCCTTTAATATAAACCATAAGACCATAAGATATTGGAGCAGAATTAGGCCAGTTGGCACATTGAGTCTGCTCCACCATTCGATCACAACTGATATCTTTCTCAACCCCAATCTCCTGCCTTCTCTCCATGATGCTGAATCCCCTTACTAACAAAGAATCTATCTATCTGTCTTAAATACACCCAATGACTTGGCTTCCACACTCCTCTGTAGCAATGAGTTCCACAGAGTCACCACCCTCTGGCTGAGGAAATTACTCTTCATCTCAGTTCGAAAGGGTTGCCTCTTCACTCTGAGACTATGCCTCAGGTCCTAGTCTCTCCTACCAGTCTCAACATCCCATCTATCAAGGTCTATCAGTATTCTGTAAGTTTCAATCAAATCCCCCATCATCCATTTAAACTCCAAGTATAGACCCGGAGTCCGTAATCACTCCTCATATGACAAGTCCTTCATCCTCACCATCATTCTTGTAAACATACTCTGGACCCCCTCTAAAACCAGCACATCCTTCCTTAGAGATCAGACCTAAAACTGCTCTGGTATCTTCCAAATGCAGTCTTACACAGCTTCAGCAGTACATCGCTGCTGTTGTATTCTAGCCCTCTTAAGATGTTAACATTTCATTTGGCTTCCTAACTGCCAACTGAACCTGTATATTAACCTGAACTAGAACTCCCAAGTCCCTTTGTGCTTCAGGTTTCCAAATCCATTTCCCATTTGGAAAATAATCTATACTTCTATTCTTCTACAAAGTGCATAACCTCACACTTTCCCACATTATATTCTATCTGCCACTTCTTTGCCTACTCTCTTAATCTGCCCAAGTTCTTCTGCAGCATCCCTGCGTCCTCAACAGTACCTGTGCCTCCACCTATCTTTGTGTCATCTACAAACTTAAAAAAAAAAAGCCCTCAGTTTCTTTGTCCAGACCATTTGTGTATAATGTGAATAGTTATGATCCCATCCTTGCGGAACTCCACTAGTCACCAACTGCTTTCCTGAAAAAGATCCCTTTATTCGCACTCTCTGCCTTCTGCCAGTCATCCAATGCTCTAGCCATGCCAGTACTTTTGCCCCTAACACAATGGGCTCTTCTGTTATTTACCAGCCTCCTGTATGGCACCTTGTCAAAGGCCTTCTGCAAATCCAAACATATTACATCCACTAGCTCTTCTTTGTCTAACTTTCTTGTTACCTCCTCAAAGAATTGTAACAGATTTGTCAGGCATGACCCTCCCATGACTCAATCTCATACACTTCCAAGTACTTGCAATCTCGTCCTTAATAATAAACTCTAAAATCTCCCCAGTGATCCAGGTCAGGGTAACCGGCCTATAATTTCCTGTCTTCTGCTTCCCTCTCTTCTTAAACATGGGTGTTACAGTAGCTATTTTCAAGTCCTTTGGGATCCTCCCTGATTCTAGTGATTCCTGAAAAATCACCACCAATGCCTCCACAATTTCCTCAGCTATCTCCTTCAGAACCGTGGATTGTGGTCCATCTAGTCTGGATGATTTATCCAGACCTTTCAGCTTCCCCAGCATCTTCTTCTTAGTGATGGGCACTGCACTAATTTCTACCCTCAACTCTCTTGAAGTTCCGATATGCGATTGGCATCTTCCACTATGAAGACTGCTGCAAAGTACCTAATAAGTTCCTCCACCACTACTTCTTACTACTTCTCCAGTGACATTTTCCAGTGACTGGTCTAAAGTCCACTCTTGCCTCTCTCTTACCTTCCATATATCTAAAAATAACTCTTGCAATCTTCTTTTGTATTAGTAACTAACTTATTATCATATTTCAACTTCTCCCCTTTTTGTCTTTTTAATTGTCCTCTGCTGGTATTTAAAGGCTTCCCAATCCCCTGGCTTCCCACTAATCTTCACCACATTGTACATCTTCACCACCGGACCTGAAACGTTAACTCTGTTTTTCCCTTCACAGATGCTGCCAGACCTGCTGGGCTTTTCCAGCAACTTTGTTTTTGCTCCTGATTTACAGCATCCGCAGTTCTTTCAGTTTTCACCACATTGTATGCTTTTTCTTCTTCTTTTCTGCTGTCTCTGACTTCTCTTGTCTGCCATAGTCACCTCATTCTCCTCTTAGAATGCTTCTTCTTCCTTGGGATGAATTTTTGCTGTTCCTCCTGAATCACCCCCAGAAATTTATAGAATCGTAGAATCCCTACAGTGCAGAAAGAGACCATTTGACCCACTGAATTTGCACGACCCTCCAAAGAGTGTCCCAATCAAGCCCAGCCCCGAACCCTATCCCCGTAACCCTGCACATCCCTGGACACTACGGAGAATTTAGCATGGCCAATCTTCCTAATCTGCACATCTTTTGACTGTGGGAGGAAACCCACGCAGACACAGGGAGAACGTGCAAGCTCCACACAGACAGTCGCCCGAGGCTGAAATTGAACTTGGGTCACTGGTCCCAGCATGATTCAGGTGGAGCCTGTCCCATTGGAACAGTTCCCTCCTTTCCCAGTGCTGGTGCCAATGTCCCATGAATTCGACCCTGTTTCTCCCACACTAGTCTTTGAGCCATGTGTTTACCTGTTTAATCTTTTTGACTCCAGGTAGTAAACTGGAGATTATTACCTTTTTGGTCATGCTTCCTAATTTAGCCCTAGCTACTCATATTCTTTCAAAAGAACCTCTTTCATCTTCCTACCTATATCATTGGTACCTATGTGGACCATGACAACTGGATCTTTCCTCTTCGACTTCTGAGTCCTCTGCAGTCCAGATGAGATATCCTGAAACTGGGCACCAGGCAGGCAACCCACAAAAATGAAAAGCTTAGAGACTATTTCATTATACTGTCTCTATTAACATAACTGTTCTGTGAGAATATTTCCTTTTCTTCAGTCATTATGGACATGATTAGCCCTGTCTTGCTCATTATTGACCCGAATACAACAAGGGACAATAAAAATAAGCCCTAAGGGCTGATAATGATCACAGAAACAAGTGGATAACATAGTCAAAAAGGCATATGGCATGTTTTCCCTCATCAGTTAGCTGCGTAGATCTTTAGTTAGGTCATGTTTGGAATATTGTGTAGTTGCTACACTACCAGAGAATGTGGAGGCTTTGGAGAGGGTACAGAGATGGTTTACCAGGATGTTACCTGGTTTGGAGGGTATTAGCTATGAGGAGAGATTGGACAAACTTGGTTTGTTTTCACTTGAATGTTGAAGGACCTAACAGACTTTTACAAAATTATGACTTACAAGGATAGGATGGATAGTCAGGAGTCTTTTTCCAAGATAAAAAATGTCAATTACTAGGGGTCATTGGTTTAAGATAAAAGGAGGTAAGTTTAAAGGAGATTCTTTTACACAGAGGATGATAGGTGCCGTGAATGTGCTGCCAGAGGATGTGGTGAAGGTGTATACAATAGCAACATTTAAGAGGCACATTGACAGAAAAATGAATAGGCAGGGAATAGAGCGATACAGATCATGTAGAGGAAAAAGGCTTTTAAATTAGCAAGGCATCGTGTGTTGGTACAGTCGTGGTGGGCCGAAGAGACAGTTCTTGTGCTGTACTGTCCTTTGTACTCTTTCTTTATAACCAAATTAATCAGGGCTACATTTTCCACACTCAGCTGTGTTTCACTGTCACAAGCCTTCAATAATTCACTTTTGTTATTCCATTAGTATTGCAGCTTTAGGCTGTCACTTTAGTAATTGTTTGAGCTATATTTACAGTAACAGACCGGCATATGTCATCAAAGTGTGTGATTGGATAACTTTCAAGTGGCTGAGCTCGCAGTATCACTTTAGATCTATTGCTTTTTTATGATTGCATGGAAACTTTTAATTTTTCAAAAAACAAAATTAACTTTTAGATTCTCCATGATAAATTTCACATTTTTTTTATAACTGTTTGGTGAGTAAACAAGCACAGACAGAGGAGAGGCGTTCACCATATTCTGTATGAGCGTTGCCACCTTTGAATAATACATACCCAGAGGCATCTTCATTTTCTTTTTCTTCAACTGCCCCACCCGTGCACTCCTGTTATTTCTTGTCCTACATGTGCACACTTGTTGGAAAATGAATAGACTTTACAATACCTGATGTGAAGATTCTTCAAGGAATAACAATTAATATCTAGGCCACTACCACAAGGAGCTCAGGAGTAAATTCATAAGAGCATTAAAAATTGTTTTTTTTAAATATTCAGGAGACTTTTTTTTCTGTTTGGTTTGGAGATAAAAATGTTTGAAGGATAAGATTAGGGAAGGTGGTTGCGTAATACCACTGGTCTGGTAAACCAAAGGCCCAGAGTTCAAATCCAACGAGGTGTTGGAATTTCAAAATTCACTTAACAAATTTGGAATCGAAAGCTAGTTTCATTATCAATTGTTACCCATCTGGTTCACTAATATTCTTTAGGGATGGAAATTCGCCGTATTTACCTGGTTAACCCTGCATGTGATTCCATGTCCACAGCAATATTATTAACTCCTAAGTGCCTAGTTCAATGGTAATTAGGGATGGGCAACAAATGTTGGCTTTCTCAGGAATGAATAATAAAATAAAAACCTTTGTCGACACTTCATCAGAACTAATAAAAGGTCACCAAACGGAATTGTGAAACTCTGTTTCTTTATCCAGATGCTGCCAGACTTGCTCAGTGTTTTCTCTTTTTAAATCAGATTTCCAACAGCCACAACATTTTGCTCTTGCTGGACTGAGCTGTGTTCTTCAGTACACAGCAAAGCTCAGTCTGGATCAATATCTCAGTCTGAATCAATTTAAATTGTGCACCAGAATGGTTACCAGCAGTATCAATAAACTCTCGTCCTCAGTGGGGACAACCAGATGCTTTGCTTTATATTTGATACACTGGCACAAACAACGGATGCAGAATTTATCTCTAGTGTGTCAGCCTGAACGTTCGGGTTTTGTCTGCAATTCTTTCAGCAAGCGCAACATTTGGCTTAGACCTGCCAAGAATCATAGAATCCCTACTGTGCAGAAGCAGGCCATTTGGCTCATCAAGATCATACCGACCCTCCAGAGAGCATCCCACTCAGACCTACTTGTCTACCCCTTATGCCTGTAGCCCCACATTTTGCCATGGCTAATCCACCTACCCTGCACATCCTTGTACACTATCGGCAATTTAGCGTGGCCAATCCACCTAGTCTGCAGATCTAGCAGCAACTTATAAATTCAGAATAAAAACCGAAACAACTGCGGATGCTGTCAATCAGAAACAAAAACAGAAGTTGCTGGAAAAGCTCAGCAGGTCTTGTCAGCATCTGTGGAGAGAAATTAGAGTTATCATTTTGGGTCAAATGACCCTCAGAATTTTGGGTGTTTTTTTGCTATACATTCAGAAATTCATTTAAAGTTACAGTATGAGTAACCTAAAAATGGCTTTAAAATACTTGTACGGTCCTAACCCATGTGTGAGAAGGGTGTAGTTATGCATGTTTATAACTGAAAATGTCCCTTTGCAAAAGTCCGGAGTGCAATGCAGTGGTTTTTGTCAAGGTTTGTCCTGAGCAATTCTGGGATGCAGGAAACTGTGTTGTGCAAGCTGTTACTAGGGATGCACATTGAGGCAAAATTTCACTGCTCCTGGAGGACCACCGTGTTGCTGAGAAACCATGGTCGTCTTCCTATGCATGAGTTTTCCAAGGTCTAGTTGGTTAGTGATGTGCTAAAGCTTAAGGCAGCCGCAGCAAAGGCACAATGGGGAAAGGTTGCTGTCGAAGGCCTTTCAGCCACTGCACACTGGGGTGGAACATGAGCCTTACAAAGCATGTATATTATAAGCATCAGCAGTATATAAATTGTATCGAGCCACTTCAGAGTGGAACATGCTGCAGGAAGAAATACTTATATCTATTGCACTTTCTGTAATTTTCAATTTGCAGTGTTTTGCCCTTGCACTGCATGCCTGACATGGCATATATATTGTAAATGTTAAGAAAATTGAAATGCATTGAGACTTCTATAAGTGGAACATAGAGACATATTACATATCTGCAATATTCAAGACAAATGCTTGTAATTATTTTTACAAATTTTATGAAAAAATGTCAATTCATCAGTGTCAGAATGCCATAACCATTATCAGCTCTTGATTGGTAATTTGCTAGAATTAAACCTCACCACTATATGTTTGTGTTTGAACTGTAACTGTGCCACTAGGATAAAAATGCCAAAGCATACAGATAAATAAATAATCTATTACATTTAGCATTGCTAATCCGTTATCTGTTATATGTATAAAATAAACTAGTTTAAAATACAAAGAAACACTCCTTACTTTCCATGAAATGTTAAAATGGAAAATTAAATACTTCAAGTACTTTGAAAAGAGAGGATTTGGAATTGTCATTTGAAGTATAGTACAAAGGAACTAACCTGATGATATTAATACAGCACTGAAGAAGGAATAGGAAAGCAGTAGGATCAGATAATCTTGATCAATGTCAAGAGTCAGGCCCCAAGGATCTGAATGCAGAGCTGCAAAAGATTCAATGACCTCACATGAGTGACCAAGGTCAATAATTCTATTTTTAAATACGATATCATATCAAATGTGTCACTGGCCTCACACCCTGCAGAATGCACCAAACCTACACCATTGACCAACAATTTCAATCATGACTCATATCAATCATTCAAAGCTTCACCACATGCTTAGCACTGCTACATGTCTTACACCAATATCTCATAGCTTGCGCACACTGCCAGTTATTCAATCATGATAAAAATATTGCCAAAACTGATTGCACCATATTTACTCATATAATTCTGCCTCTCTTGTAGGACAAGCTCGTGAATAACTGGAGGTAACCATCAATATACCCCACCTCCAAACGGGGTACATACAGATTTAGGTCCCTTCTTTGCATATGCTATGCAGCAGAATTTCTAGGCCATTAAATTTTCTGAAAAACTTCCCACCAAGTGGAAAGAAGCAACTGTTTCAGTCTAAACAAGACATTACGATGTTTTCATCACATGTGAAAGAAGCTAATGATTAAGTAAAAGTAAACAGTAATGACTGAGTTAAATATGAAGCTGGAAAAGCACAGCAGGTCAGACAGCATTTGAGGAGCAGGAAATTCAATGTTTTGGGCTGAGACCCTCTGTCAGGACCGGGAGGGGGTCCCAGAAGTAAAAAGAGGGAGGGAGGGTTGAGGCTGGGAGGAGGGTAGGTGGGATGGAGATAGGTGGGTGCAGTTAGGGGGTTATTATGGTTGGTCAGTGGGAAGGGTGGAGTGAATAGGTGAATCATAAGATGGACAGGTTGGGGGAGGAGAGAATTTGAAGCTGGTGATGTCAATATTCAGGCCATTGGACTGTAAGCTCCCAAGGCGAAATATCAGGTGTTGTTCCTCCAGTTTACGTTTGGCCTCAGTGTTCAGCCCAATGACCTGAATATTGACTTCAGCAACTTCAAAATCTCTCTTCCCCCAACCTGTCCATCTTCTGTCTCACCTATCCAATCCACCCTTCCCAGTGATCAACCACAGTAACCCCCTATCTGCATCTCACCTACCTTCCCCCCCCCCCGCTCCCTACCCACTACCCCCTCTGCCCCACCTCCCCGCCCACCAACACCACCATTTATTTCTGCCTCCTCTCTCCCTCCCCAGTTCTGGTGAAGGGTTTCAGCATGAAACATGGGCTTTCCTGCTCCTCGGATGCTGTCTGATCTGCTGTGCTTTTCCAGCTTCACATTTATTGACTGTACCTTCCAGCATCTACAGTCCTTATTGTCTCCAAATGATTAAGTCTGACTGAAATGAATAAATACTGTTTAATCATTCCCATGACATCATATGATGTGTTACTCACTTTCAAAGTTTATTGTTAATTATGTTCTATTATATTTTGATACTTCCATGTAGTGAGGTGATATGTTGTATTTTAGAACAGTCAGTCTCAAAATGGCGGCATGTGATCATTACTGTGCACTCTGACAACTTTCGCAGCACAACGGTCACCTTTCCCTTCAACCCCACATTGGTTATTTTGATTGAATTCTCAGTCCTTTAGTCACCAGTTTGTAGTTCCCTGAATTATTGTGGAAAACAGATAACCAGCTAACAGTCAGATTAACACATGATGTGGTTCCCAGTTATTTGTGAAACAAGGGTGATTTAAATTTGGAAATGCCTAACATGACAACCTGGATGCCATCTGTGATGGTGATCCTGGCAACAAGATCAGACATTACAAGGACAGAAAGCTGCTCATCTGAGATGATTCCAGGCAAAAACCAAGGTTCCCAAGAACATGTTTTGCATTTTTCTTTTTGCCCAATGACTGTGCACTAACTGATATGTTCTCTCATGTGTGGCTTTATGATCAGAGTGAAGAAAGTTTTCCAGGAAAACCCTACCTTGAGTATGACGATATACGTAAATGATGAAGATCCGTCTATTGATATGACTCTGATGTATCATTAAGAAAGATTGAGAGAAGACATCAAACTAGAAGAAGTAGGTGAAGAGAGAGATCTTAGACCTGATTTGCCCAACTGGTGGGTGGATGGGGCATTGGAACTGGAGGCTCTGTGTTTGGAGAAGGGGTTGGTGGCTAGAGAAGGTTGTCGCTGGGCGCAGAAAAGGCTGCTCCTGCAGCCCTGAAGGGGTGCTCACTTTGTTCCCTGATTTTAATCTTTTTTACTTATCCATCCAATAGAGCCTTTGTTTGGAGGTGCCCCCCCCAGATCCCTGTGTGAACATCAAAGCTTCCAGCAACAACGACATTCAGCCCACTGTCCTTAACATAACATTGAATCAAAAATGGCCAATCAGGAGGCTCTCTCCTGGAAAATTGCTGATCCAATTCGACTGCTAGCAATTGCGGAGTCAGAATCCCCTTTGGTCCCGGTCCATAAGCCTATGCTAAAATTCTACCCAAAGGATAGTAAGGCTGCTTTCTGTGTTTTGATTTCTACAAGTCTGTAAGAGAGTGAAACGTAGAATATAGTAAGTCACAAGAGTTTAGGCAAATAATCAACTGGCAGTAATTCAATTCACCATTGGTGACATTATCTTTTCCATCATATTGTATGTCCTCAGTAAGTGGCAATGCCTTCAAGTCTGTAAAATTCAATTTGCACTCAATGTTTTCCTATAATTTTCTGTCGTAACATGTAAAAGTCAGGTCACTTCTTTTCAAATGGATAGATCTGGGCATTTGTCAAGTTGCTTCCTGAGAAGACTAACAGAATGTGTAGGAGGTGTACCTAGATTTTCAGTTTTGCTTACAGCCTCCTGGATGGGGAGAAACAGTGGTCAGAATGCCTTTTTACAAAAGTGAAGAGTGAGGTTGAATGATAGATGTCTTGGGATAGAACATGAACTTATGTGGTTGGTGATGGGTTTTAATGGTTGTATTAATACTTTGTAGGTTTGAAACATTATTAATTGCTGCAAGCTAAAGGTAACTTTGCAAATTGAAGAGTAATGTTGGAGCTCACTGCAAACTAATAGCAAATGGTAAGCGAGTTCTAATGCGGGGTTCATTTTATTGAGCTTTGAGCTTATCCAATGTCTGTAATTCACTGGCAGTCTTTGTAGTCATAAAAGGTTCAGACTTAGTTCTGTGACAAGGTCCCATTAACTAATTTTCCTGTGCTGGAGGCGATATCGACTTGTGGGTTGATGGTAATGAAAGGGTTTTGTGATGTTCTAATACACATGTTCCATTTCAAAGTCTTGTGCCACACCTCAGTTCAGTGGAACAGTTACGAAACTGGAAAAACCTTTCCATCACGATTCTCCTTCCTATGATGCTATTTTTAACACTCCAAGTAAAACTCTCAGCAGAGACAATAATTTCCTTTGTGCAATCTGTGGGATTTCTGTTGCTGGTTAAAGGTACATCTTTCAATCTTCCTTTCGGGTGCATAAGGAATCACTGTTACATTTAATGAAGGAGACTACTTGCACAGAATAATAACTGAATCCAGAACAGTCCAAACTACAGGTGAACTAATGTAAATCCGTTTCCTTTCAGAATTCCATATCTTGTTTACCCATTCCTCAGCAAAGTTAGAATGGGACTCATTTCATTTAATTTGTATAGTTTGTTTTTGTAACTGCAAATTTAGCAATACTTGAAGGTGTTGTGAAGTTGGGTACAGCACTTGTGGATTGGGAGGCAGGAAGTTAGAATTTGGTGTTTGTAGAATGTTACGGGGGAAAGCATTGTGTGGTCCCTTTAAAAGATGATGTGCTTTTTCTGTGCTTAAAGATTTAAAATGGATGTCTGTGAGCAGCAGCTTGAAAGTTTGCAAGTACACAGACAGCACCCAATTTAAAACATTTGTATCAAAAGGCCATACAGTTAGCAGGCCAAGCAGCAGTTTTTACCAAGACAACAGACTTTTGGATTTAGCCAATCAATTTGAACCACGCACATTGATACCAAAAATCAATTCAATTTAAATCTGATGGTTTTGACAACATAGGACCAATCCTGTTGTAAGAAAAATAGAAAGAACTGCGGATGCTGTAAATCAGGAACAAAAACAGAAGTTGCTGGAAAAAGCTCAGCAGGTCTGGCAGCATCTGTGAAGGAAAAAACAGAGTTAACGTTTCGGGTCCAGTGACCCTTCCTTAGACTGATGGTGGCTGGGAAAACTGACATATAAACTGACGTTTTCCCAGCCACCACAAGTTCTGAGGAAGGGTCACCGGACACGAAACGTTAACTCTGTTTTTTCCTTCACAGATGCTGCCAGACCTGCTGAGCTTTTCCAGCAACTTCTATTTTTGTTCCTATTGTAAGAAATATTGATATGTCATCAAGGGTACAAAAGAAGGGGGCAGTTGGACAGATCCACGGAGCTACCTGCCATCCACCAGTGCTAACAGCTGTTGAGAGAGAATTGTTGGCTCTCACAGCCTTATAGATGTCTCAAAGAAAGCACCATCTAAATGACAAAGTATTTACAGCACAACTAATTAACAATCCTGACAGAAGAATTGATGGAGAAGACATTCCTGACAGAAAAATCAACGGAGAATGCACAAGAACCTTCCAGAAGACGTAGCTGGTTGTAATTTTGACAGACTAAATTCTATTTTTTTTTAATATTAGTAGGCCTTGTATTTTTTGGAACAGCATACCATTAGAATCTTGCTTTATTTGGAAATAGTTGGTAGTTAGAAGGGATTTATTCAGTTTGTTAATAGTTTAGTTAATTTGTTCACTGTTAGAGTTAGATAAATAAGTCGTTACCTGTTGATTGTAAAGTGGGTGTCAGGGATTTATTTCATTTGACTACTAGAAGTTGCTGAAAGTCAAGTCACACCACTTTTCACACTCTTTTTACAGATTATAGGGCGAGGTGCTGCTCTTTGGGTGTTTTGGTGTTAGTTCTCAGAAGGGGTCAAACTCTGCTTTATAACAAAGGATGATCATAGTTTGAGAGTAGAATTTCTGTACACCGAAGATGTTGCTCAGCTATAGTTATGTGGGCACACAATTCCCCACCTCAGCAGAGCCAACAAAACTTGAGTCATAAAATCTAAGTGGCTTTTCTGTTTGGAAAACTACACTAAGTATATACTCCTAAGTAGCACCTTTGTTAGATTTTTGACCTGGGACATTTCCTACTTCCTCTTACAAAAACATTACATGTCACAAAGAGATAGTAAGGACAGCAGATGCTGGAGTCAGAGATAACACAGTGTGGAGCTGGAGGAACACAGCAGGATTTCTGAAGAAGGGTCCCGAACTGAAACGGTCAACTTTCCTGCTCCTCTAATGCTGCCTGGCCCACATGTCACAAAGGACTCTCCTCAACCTCTCCCTTTGCCTGAGGCATGGTGAGCCTCAGCTTGCACCACCACCAGTCATCTCTCTCATTAGAGGGAGCAAGTCCTTTGGGACTATCTCAACTTCATTTGCTTTCCTGTAGAAATGCTGCAACATATTTGCATTTGACACCCCCAACAAATAGCAATGTGATAGTAGCTGGATAATCTAACATCTGTAGTACATTCAAATAAGAGGAAATAAATTAGCCAGGAAAAGAGTCACTTGGTGTCTCTCATCAACATCATTTGCAAATTGCAAATGGGAGACAGAAGGTGGTGGTGGAGGGTTGCTTTTGGGATTGGAAGCCCATGATTGTCGGTGTGCTGCGAGGATCAGTGTTGGGTCCATTGCTTTTTGTCATTTATATAAATGATTTGGATGCGAACATAGGAGGTATGGTTAGTAAGTTTGCACAACGGGACCTTGATCAGATGGGCTAATGGGCTGAGGAGAGGCAGGTGGAGTCTAATGTACATAAATGTGAGGTGTTACATTTTCGTGAGGCAAATCAGGGCAGGGTTTATACACTTAATGCTAAGATCCTGAGGAGTGTTGCCAAACAAAGTGACCTTAGGATGTAGGTTCATGTTTCCTTGGAAATGGAGTCACAGGTAGACGGGATAGTATGCTTGCGTTTATTGGACAGTGCATTGAGCGCAGGATTTGGGAGGTCATATTGCGTCTGTACAAGACATTGGTGAGGTCATTTTTACAATACTGCATTCAGTTCTGGTCTTCCTATACAGGAAGGACATTGTGAAACTTGAAAGGGTTCAGAAAAGATTTACAAAGATGTTGCCAGGGTTGGAGGATTTGAGCTGTAGGGAGACTATTTTCCCTGGAGCGTTGGAGGCTGAGGGGTGACCTTTTATAGAGGTTTATAAAATCATGAGGGGGATGGATAGTGAATAGCCAAGGTCTTTGACCAGGGTAGGAGACTCCACAACTACAGGGCATGGGTTTAAGGTGAGAGGAGAAAAATTTAAAAAGAACCGAGGGGCAACTTTTTCACGCAGCAGGTGGTGCATGTATGGAATGAGCTGCCAGAGGAAGTGGTAGAGGCTGGTACAATTACAACACTTAAAAGGCATTTGGATGGGTATATGAATAGGAAGGGTTTAAAGGGATAGGGGCCAAATGCTGGCAAATGGGACTATTTAATTTAGAGTATCTGGTCGGCATGGAGGAGTTGGAACGAAGGGTCTGTTTCCATGCTGTACATCCCTATGACTCTATGATTCTAAGTAAGCCATTCAGCCTGCTGTACCAGTCGATGAGATCATGGCTATTCTTTCTTGTCTTTTCATCCAAGGGCTTAGTTGGAGCCTTAGTTTAATGTTTCATTCAAAAAGACAGCATTACAGCATACCCTCAGGACTACCACTTCAAGAGTTTTCACCTTGATTTTTATGTTCAAGCCCTGGACTAGCTGGGTTTTGAACCTGGAACATCGTTACTCATGGACTAGAATGCTACGGTCTGAGTCACTGCTGACTAAAATATCAAAGAGGAAATCCCTGATTAGCAATCAGAATGGTACTGTAAACTTTTGCCAGTTTTCCTTCACAGCTTAATTACACTAGGACCAATTGTGGTAGACCCATTATTGCTGCATGGTGCTTTCTTTGCTGTATAATTCTGTAACTCTATGATTCTAAAATGATGGACAGACACCTTTCAAAACTTTGGTAGCTTGTCAATTCTGCTATTAATAGCAATCAACCTGATTTAGTTGGACCCCTTTTCAATTAGCTGTATGTATTCTTGTTCATTCATAACAAGATAAAGGGTTAAACCCTGTAGCCTAATTAATAAACAGTAACTGTTAGAAAGGACTTGTTTGCAGACAAACCATGCCACATACATGTCATCTCGAAATTAGTGTCAAATTCTTGGAAGTTTGACAGCAGTTAGTAAAAGCAGAAGAAGAAAGATAAAATATGTTTTTTTTAAGAAATTAACTTTTGATGCTTGGTCACATTTCAGAAATCTATACATTTAAAAACAATCAATTAGGCCTGTGACCATTAACGTTGTATAGGTCCTAAAACCTGTTTGATAAGGTGGAAGAAGGATGGTTTAAGTCTCTCTGTTGTACCTGGAACCAAGGGCACGAGATAGCCAGTACCTCATGACTGCTTGATGATGGCATAAAGTATTTGTCCTAAAACAATGTCACTTTTTATTCTAAGCCTATCACATTGAGGATCTCTTAAGTACTTTTGGCAAGATTTTCTTGATACAATACATTGACATCAGTTTATTTTCTTGGTTCTGGAGTTTATTTGGTAGTTCCTGAATCTTCTCCCCCATTGCCATTACTGCAACAAACAGATGAGCTTCAGAGGTATGCTGTGATGTAACAGTAGCCTCAATAGTCACATGATTAAAAACTCTGCTGAAAGTTTGAAACTAGAACTAGGCAGAGATGTCTGCTGCTACATCATCGTGTATAATAGTTAATGGATACTGTTTGTAGAAATGCTGTGAAGCCTGGACTGAGCTTACCTGAACAGATGAATCCATACTAAACATCCCTGCTTCTTTCTAAGAGTAAAGTGTATGGGCTGCCGTAGGTAGTGGCCCTGTGGCATGCTACATGAACAAATTTCCCCACCTTCAGTATTTTTGCTATCAGTCTGTTGTTCCCTGTGTTGTTCTTGAAGGGGGAGAGCAGACAGTAGACAATTACCCATCTGATGACACATAATATGGCTCACAGTGACTTGAGGCCAATTTTTAGCTGTTCCTTTTTAAGGGAGACATCTAACACTCCTATTTGGTGCCTTGACATAAATTCCATAAAATTGCTTTAGGTTTTGCTGTACGCAGTGGCACATTTGACCTAGATGCCTGTATTTATGCTGGACTTGAGCATCCCCCCACTTTATATCCCTTAACGCAAAAGTGAGATTACAGATTACAGAAGGAAATCAGATAGCTACCCAGCACAGTACTTTGACAGCGTAACATGCAACATGGATTGTAAAATCCATGGGGGAACATTAAAATATTTATATACGTAGGGTCAGAAAATCAAATCACAACGTGATCAGGCCCCATCAGTCTGAGTCAGCACTGTTCAAGCCTCATGTGGTTTTGACATAGACGGTCACATGTCTGTGGTGCATTGCTCAAGCTTGACCAAGAAAGGAAGAAATTTGGCATTAAAAATAATACCAGCTATTGCTGATTTCTAGTGTTTCAGGCTGGCTTAATTAGGTCATCAATGGAGAGTCTGAGAGTTGGCAATTCACAGGAAAACTGGCACTCATTACAACCTATGTCTGTTAGAACATCAAGAATCGTTATTTAGTCATCTGTTTGACTCAGAGTTTAGATAAACTGTTCTGCCTGATCTACAACACCTCAAAAATTAACTCTCCCTGCACTACTCCCGATAGGATAACTTGCTTAGTTAAATTGTTTACTGTAGGATTTGTGCATGGCTTGTTTTGACTTATTTCGCTTAATCCACACATTTTAATTGTTTTTAGTTCTTTTCTTCCACCATTTTAAAGTGCACAGTGCAAATTTTGTGTTAGTGCCAAATAGTGACAATCAACACTTCTAAATCAGGTGTTACAGCCAACTGACTCTGAAGCAGAAACAGAAAGTGTTGGATAAACTCAGCAGGTCTAGCAGCATCTGTGGAGAGAAAAACAGAGTTTAAGTCCAGTGACCCTTTGTCAGAACTGAAAGCAGCTGGGAAATGTAGTATTTCTGCTTGTGATGATGAAAACGAACGAGTTCAATAGATTGAGACAGTGCCCATGGAGAGAGCGAGAGAGGAGAAGCAGAAAAGGAATTGCCTATGATAAACCAGAAGGAGATAAATGCTGAATGGGTGTTAACAGGAAGTGTGAAATGTGGAAAATAGGTTAGCTGTGCTGGGAACACCTTACAGAACAGGACCTGAGGGTATGGGGTAGGTAACAAACATGGAGGAAGGTGTTCATGCTCTGAAATTATTAACCTTTATGTTGAGTCCTGAGGGCTGTAAGGTAGTGAGGCAGAAGACGATGGGCTTCTTCCAGCATGCATTGCATTTTGGGTTTATGATTCTGAAGCAGAGTTATAGAGTCATACACATCACGGAAACAGATCGTTCAGCCCAACTCGACCTTGCTGACCAGGTTTCCAAAACTGAATTAGTCCCTTTGCCTGCGTTTGGTCCATATCCCTCCAAACCTTTCCTATCCTGGTACCTCTCCAGATGTCTTTTAAATGTTGTAACTGTACTCACCTCTACCACTTTCTCTAGCTACTTGTTCCACATAAGCGTTACCCTCTGTGTGAAAAAGTTGCCCCTTAGGTCCTTTTAAATCTTTCCCCTCTCTTCACAAACCTTTGTCCTTTAGTTTTTGACCCCCCCACCTTGGGGCAAAGACCTTGGCTGTTCACCTTATCTGTGCCCTTCATGATTTTATAAAGCCTCTATAAAGTCACCCCTCAGCATCTGATACTCCAGGAGAAAAAGTTCCAACCTACCAGCCTTTCCTTATAACTCAAACTCAATGAACAGTCTTGGTAACATCCTTGTAAATCTTTTTTGCACCCTTTACAGATTACTAACATTCTTTCTATGGCAGGGTGACCAGAATTGAATGCAGTACTCCAAATGTGGCCCAACCTTTGTCTTTTTCAGCTGTAACATGATTTACCAACTCTTGTACTCAAAACCGTGACCGAGGAAGGCAAGTGTGCCAAATGCCTTCTTCACCACCCTGTCTACCTGTGATGCCGCTTTCAAGGAACTATATACCTGAACCCCTAGGTTTGACAACACTTGCCAGGGCCCTACCATTAACTGTGGAAGTCCTGTGAACTGACACAGTTATCCAAAGATTCACACTCTGTTGCATTGTGATGTGTGTTTGAGCCTGGGCTCCAAATTTAATGGACATATAGATATGAAGTACAGATAGAAATAAAATGAAAACTTGCACTTAAATTGCAAATTTCACGACCACTGGATGTCTTGATGCACTTTATAATCAATGAACCTTTGAGAAAGTGGGAACTGGGTACTGCGTTGGATGATCAGCTGTGATAATATCGATTGGCAGACCCGGCTTGAAGGCCCAAATGGCCAACTCCTGTTCCTATTTTCTATGTTTCTCTTGAAGACCTTTTCATTAATGGCAAACATAAGGGCCTTAACTGGTATCAGAGTAGGAAGGCCATCCATGAACCTTCCTGCTCCCAATTTAATCAGGTCAGGGACCGAAAGGTGATGGGTTTACCAGACTGCTCACTTGGCATCCTCCTGTCTGACTACATGTCCCCTGCCTCCAGCCTCTCCCTAGAGGAAGGTTTTATCCAATTCCATCACACTTTTACCATCAGTTTGTGAGGGTGTCTGAGCATCCATGCCAACCACCAATTTCTTCCATACTGAGGACACGCAAAAAACATAAACAACTGCAAAAATAAAGGCAGGCGTTGCTCACCCAGACCATCCCGAATATCTTTGATTTTCTGTCTTTTTGGTATCAGCCTGTGGTGCATCGCTTTTGCAATAATAACTGTGGTGGTTTCTGAAAAACACCCACAGCAAATATTCTCTAAATGTTACAGCAGAACAGATGGAAACATTTAATGTCAACTTGATGTCATGCATCACTTGGGATTATTTGACATTGTCTAATTTTTTGTAATTATAGATTTGGAGTCATCAAAGGAAAGTATTTGCCTATAGTGCAGGCAGTAATGGATTAGCAGTCCTCTGACAGGAATATATTTATTATCTAGAAATATTTTTCAGGATGCTAAACTAAGAAAGTTTATTTTTTTAAAGTCTGGCTGGCAAGCCTTGTGTGCCATTTATTTCAGTGGCTATTTGCTCCATTAGTTTTTCATTTGCTTGGGTGTGTTTCATCAGTCATCCTGACCCCACCTTTTTTTCCATGAAATCACTGTACTGCTCAGAAGCAAAGCAAACTGCACGCAGCCATGTCTTTACTCGTGTTCCTGGGTCAACATTTAACACACAGCCATCACTGCTTCTCCCTCTCTTTCCCCTATCTCTAGCTATCAGGAAATTATTCATCTAGAGTTTCCTATTCATTGTTTAGTGATTTACTTTAATCAATATTTGTTGTATTTGAACTAAAATTTGACTGACTTCATCAAAAGATTTGGTTTTTAATCCCACATGTGCACACATTTGGTTTATATAATAGTTGAAATACATTGAAGAGTAAAAACAGTTATCTACTCATTAAGAGATTTATTCTTGACAGGCTGAAACCAAAAAGATAGAAAGCAAAAGATGTTCAAGATAGTCTGGGCGAGTAACGCTTGTTTTTATTATTGCAAAAGTTTATATTTTTTGAGTGCCTGCAGTATGGAAGAAATTAGTTGCATTCTTTGACCTGAAGAACCTGGCAAAGATTTATTTGATTCTTGCAGACACAATATCACAGTCCTGTAGAAATGTGTCTCCACTCTCCCCCTGCTGAACTGGTTTGTTTCTTTTAACACTTAAGTTAATACTTTTTTAAGTGTTAGTAATGTAAATGGTGGAGTGACTGGTGCCTTAAGAGTTAACAGGATGTGCTGTCACTCGAGCCCCTGGAGAAGATGAAATGGTGATTAAAAACCTTCAGATCTGTGAAGCGTTTTCTTTCAGTTGAAGTTTCTCGGCGTTGGCTCCAGAAAACACTGGGTGTGTACCCTGTTCTGCAAATTATCTGAATTAGGAGTCTGATAGATCGAGTCTCTGATTCACATTCTGTGCCATGCTCTCTTGGAGGAATGTTATTTTTAAGCTGAGTGAAGGTTGTTTATTTTGAGCCTGTGCCACATGCCTACTTACTGAGTCTTTGTCTGAAATCGGAGCCTGGAAAGAAGGGACTGAACCTTCATGGTTTCTTACACACTATTCCAGGGGGTGCTGACTGCAAGGAGTGACTGAGTGACTAAAATAGCCAGCCTCATTTTACTGCCATGAGTCTGTGCCCCAAGATTGGTTTGGGACAAGTTTTATTAATATTTAATCCTTTAGTTAAAACTGTGGAAAGTCCAGTATGAGTAGAACGTTCATTTCCGAGCATTACCAGCATTTTTACTGGTTAGCTTATTGTGTGCAGTTACCCTTGTTCAGTAATTCTGATTGGGGATTGGAGAGCATTATACAATGAGCTGATCTGGTGTGGTTTGCATTTCCCTGTGATGACTCTGTAACAGAACAGCCATTGACACA
>NC_063358.1:22069759-22070964 GCF_021869965.1 Rhincodon typus
CGGTGACCCTTCCTCAGAACTGTTCTGAGGAAGGGTCACCGGACCCGAAACATTAACTCTGTTTTCTTCTCCACAGATGCTGCCTACCTGCTGAGCTTTTCCAGCAACTTTGTTTTTGTAGCACATAATACATGTTTGTCACTTCAGAGAATTCTATTAAAAATCATCAAAAAGTAACCACTTCCTCACAACACAAGAAATTACTTGAAATGAGTGATTATTTCATGCATATGGCTTTTCTCTGCTTGTTAATTTACCAAAGGTGTTAACTCATTGAAAATAAACAGGATGCCACCTGCATTAAAATAATAGACAAAAGAATACCTACCAGTATCCTCAACACTAATGCCTAGTGTCTGATCAATGACTCATGTAGGTTTTTGTGTCTGTGTTAAGTCATACTTGCATTGTATGCTATGTATGTTTTATGCCATTCTTAATAGTGGAGTAATATTTCAGAAAAAGAAGTTTTGCCAATGACGGAGCGTTATTTTGTCTAGCTTTTGGAGTAGGTTCACTCACCCCATACATGGATACAGCTCCTCTAGAAATAAGGCATTACTCCATTATATCAGAGCTAGTGCTGCTCCCAAATTTTCTCACTCATTCTGCCTAAGCTGCAAACATGAGACCCCAACACACTTTTTCTTCTCCCTGCACCTTCACTATATAATTCCTATTCCAACTCATTTTTGTCCCAGGACCTTGCCACGATGATACGAAATACTATTCTTCAAATCCCGACTACCTTTAAAGTCCTGTACTTTGGTTTGAGAGAGAAAAAAATTGAAATGGACTGAGACACTTTAAAATGGCTGTCAGAATCTCTTGATATGAAAGTAGCTGAGCTCAACAGAAATTTACAAAGGCATGTCTCTCCTTTAACTCCTCCTAACTCCTACAGACTAAGGGGGAGGCCATGGGCACCTGCATGGGCCCAAGCTATGCCTGCCCTTTTGTAGGATCCGTGGAACAGTCCGTTTTCCACTGTTACACTGGCACTATCCCCTACCTTTTCCTCCGCTACATTGATGACTATATCAGCGCTGCCTCGTGTTCCCACAAGGAGATTGAACAGTTTATCAACTTTACTAACACCTTTCACACCAACCTCAAATTCACCTCGACCATCTCCGATACCTCCCTCTCCTTCCTGAACATCTCCATCTCCATCTCCATCTCCATCTCCATCTCCATCTCCATCT
>NC_063358.1:22070974-22088980 GCF_021869965.1 Rhincodon typus
TCTCCATCTCCATCTCCATCTCCATCTCCATCTCCATCTCCATCTCCGGCGACCGTCTCAAAACTGACATCTATTTCAAGCCCACCGACTCCCACAGCTACATACACTACACCTCCTCTCACCCACCCTCTTGCAAGAATGCAACCCCCACTCCCAGTTCCTCCGCCTCCACCACATCTGTTCCCAAGATGGGACGTTTCACTCCCGACGTCCCAGATGTCCTCTTATTTCAAGGACCGTAACTCCCCCACTCCGGTGATCGAAAATGCCCTCAACCGCATCTCTTGCGTTTCCCACACTTCTGCTCTCAAACCCCTACCCCCAACAAAAATAAAGTCAGAATCCCCCTTGTCCTCACATACCACCCCACCAACTTCTGCATCCAACGTGTCATTCTCCGCCACTTCCACCACCTACAATCCAACCCCACAATCAAAGAGATATTCCCCTCCCCACCTCTATCTGCCTTTCGTAGGGACTGCTCTCTCCGTGACTCCCTCATCCACTCCCCACTAACCCCACCAACCCCAGCACCTTTCCCTGCAACCGCAGGAAGTGCTACACCTCCTCCCTCACCTACATTCAAGACACAAAACAAACCTTCCACATTAGGCAGGAATTCACCTGCACATCTGTCAACTTGGTCTACTGCATCCACTGCTCCCAATGTGGCCTCCTCTACATCAGTGAGACCAAGCATGGACTCAGAGACCATTTTGTAGAGAATCTGCACTTCGTACGTGACAGACAACAACACCTTCTGGTCACCTCCCACCCCCTGGGTGACATGTCCAACCTGGGCCTCCTCCAGTGTCACAATGACACCAGCCACAAACTGGAGGAGCAACACCTCATATTCCACCTCAGGAGCCTACAGCCAGGTGGCCTAAACATGGAATTCACCAGTTTTAAAATCTCCCCACCCCCAGCCTCATCCCATGACCAACCCTCCCTCTCATTCCCACCTCCCTGACCTGACACAACCAATCCATCTTCTCTCCAACTCATCTGCCCCTCCCATCCGACTGACCAATCCCAGCACTCCCTACCTGCACTCAACTATCACCATCCCACTTACTTTCTCCAGCCCCACCCCTCCTCTCTCTATTTATTTCCCAGCTCCCTTCCACCTCCCCATTTCTGAAAAAGGGTCCTGAACTGAAATGTCAACTTTTCTGCTCCTCTGATGCTGCCTGGCCTGCTGTGTTCCTCCAGCTCCACACTGTGTTGTCTATGACTCCAGCGTTTGCGTTCTTGCTATCTCTATGTCTAATTAGCATGACTGAAAGAGTCTGTCACACCCTGAAAAGGCGTTTCAAGGGTAATCACCTGAACATTAAAATTCTCTATCTGGAATATCCAGCTCACTGTGAGTTTTTAGATGAGTCTGGGGATAAGAATTCTTGCCTGCAGGCATTGCTGGACCAAAAGCCTTTCTCTGAAACCCATTATGCAAGGAGAAGGATCGAAACCTCACTCTATATCACAAAAGATGGTTTTTAACAATAGACTATTGGATTGCTTTGTTAAAAGAATGGATGGTCCCCTCTGTGGCTCAACAGCATTTACATATTGAAGATAAACTTGTGGTTTTTGCTGTAGAAGACAGTAACTTCTAGGGCCATCAAGAAGTAGAAGTCCTTGTGGAATGTAAAAGTTCCTCTCTCACTCTGCAATACTCTCTGCTATTTGTTGAATTGCATTACAGAAATAGAGAATTTAAAAATAAAATGAACTTCAAGTGCCAAAGTACCGACTCTGTGAAAAAGAAGTGATTGCAGTTTTAAAATAACTGTCTCTGTCAGAACCCTTTGTAATTCCCTTCGGAACTTCAAGATAACATTTGAACAAATAATTTCTTCACTGAAGAACAATAACTTTTATTTCAATTATACGTCTCCTCACCCTGACTTGAAACGTTCGCTTGCTGTCTCTCCATGGATGCTGCCTTCTTGCTGTGATTCCCAGCATTTTATGATTTCAGTATAGATTCCAACATCTGTAGTAATTTGTTTCTCTCCTCAACCTGTGTCTTGTTCTGTTTGCTTACATGCTGGTATGTTTGTGTTTAAGATTTGGGATGGATTTTTCCCTTTTAAGTAGTTTAATATTTTACTTGAGTGAGTTTACAGGGTTGTTACTTTTATTTATTTCAAAAGGGTCTGTCTGGCTTGATCTTAATACATCTTCAAGTTTCAATGGGGAAAAACAAATGTGTTTAAAAATTAAAAGCATTGTTATTACCAAATAAAGACTGAAAGAACTGCAGATGCTATAAATCATGAACAAAAACAAAGTTGCTGGAAAAGCTCAGCAGGTCTGGCAGCATCTATGAAGAAAACAGAGTTAACGTTTTGGGTCCGGTGACCCTTCCTCACCCTAACCCTAACCCGTTCTGAGGAAGGGTCACCGGATCCAAAACATTAACTTTGTTTTTTTCTTCACAGATGCTGCCAGACCTGATTGTTATTACCAAACTCAGGAGTAAAAAGGGAGAAATGTACTCATGGTTTGAACTTGGTTGTAAACACCCTCAATCTTGCAATCATTTTTATTCCTTCGCTAATCTTCAAGTTTGAATACCCAAACTTGTATCTCTAATTAGTATATTGTGATTTGAGCTATCTCATCCATGCACTTCAGACTTGATTCTACCTCGTGCTTTGGGTGTACAATATACTGAACTAGTAAAAAATACAAGTACAAGAAATTTTAAAATGCAAAAAACCATTTAGCCTATTCTCCCTCATTGGCCTAGGATATTAACTTTGCCAGTCTAGCATCTAACCGTGCTATCAACGCCCCATCCAGTGCTATTAGGGGCCTCAATGAGAGAGATGCGTGGTTTGATGTACTTATTGCAGGTACGTTTGATTTTACCGGGTAGAATCAAAAATGTCCACTTCTGAATGCACTGGGATTTCAAATTTGCCTGGAAAGTGGGTAAACCCTGCCCACCTGGGTTCAACCGTTACAAGTTTTGGTGTCTCCTGCTGCATACATTGTGCTGTTTAACTGCCCTGCTTTTTGGAATTATAGCTGTCTAACTCTGCCTGTCAGATTATTCTAGCTATATATTTGCGTCCACATAAGGGGGTTCCTTGTCATGTCTGAACTAAATTTAATTTTGCAACATTTTAGGTCTGACCTCTGGTCTTATCATACAGCTTTGTTTAACATTTTCATAGGATATAAATATGTCAGCAAAAGCTTTTAGTGCCATGGATCATGCCTTTATGTGACCCGAAAGAAAACAAGTGCTGTGTAAGACTACAGACAGCATTGACAGTGTTAGATTTGTTTTTGTTTTAAACCCGCAAAAGACAACTTGAAGAAAACTTTGAATGTTCCTGACGAAATGCCACTCAGATACTGTAATGTTCAATGGGTGAGGCAAGTTCTTGCCCTGATTTTCCAATATCACCTCTCAATGAACTGTGGATGTGGTAACTAGCAATGGGATTCAACAGGAGATCATAGATTCTACTCGTTGGTCACTGAACAGGCAAGACAGAAAGCCCATTCATCAGTCTCCCAGTTCTGCAGTGTAAGGCTTTGTGTGTGCACTGAGACCATCTGTTGCCTCAAATTCTTTCAAGTCATAAACACATCATATTTTCCCCAACTGGAATAGCTGTCTAGTGAATTCTGGACAAACCTCCAAATCTTCATCTTGAAGCATGTGTTGCTCTAGTAACTGATATTAGGATCTAGTGTGATATAGGTTATAGCATTTCTGAAAGCATCCTGAGCAGCTTTTGAGACTTTTTTCCTGCAAATATGTTAAGAAGGTCATTGATTCTTACGGATGGATTCTAATTGGAATGACATAGCTCTTCAAAACAAAATAACTCTATGAATTGCAGCCCAGTTCCCCTGATAAGCTATGTAATTTTGTTTCAGCTTGACTTGTTAAATTTTCAAATGGAGGTCTAAGAGGTGAGTTCTGGTACAGGATTTTATCGTAGAGCTATCAGGACTGGTCTGACCCTGTCCTCACTTGTCAGGAGTTGCCAATTGTGGTTAGGTGTACATTTGGATGTTTTGTCACATCACTTTCTTGTTTCAGCTGTTTAGTCCAGTTCTTGGATGTTTTATTGGCCAGGTCACTGGGTGGGGTGGGGAGATAGGACGAAGGGTAACTACCTACTCTTTTTTGAATAGAACTTCAAATTTGAATCTTTACATCAACCTGAAGGTAAGGGAGTGTTCTAATTAACAGATCATTGGAAAAACAGTGTAGCAGTCACTCAGTACTGTACTGTGATGTTAGTCCTGATTTTCACACTCAAGTCTGTAGAATGGGGCTTGAAGCCACAGCTTTCTCACTCAGACAGGAATGCTACACAATCCAACTCAGCCTCTATATTGCACTATATTGCATGTCATTGTTATTAAGGTTTTATAATATGCTTTACCTTCATGAGTTGTCCCTGTTAAGTAGTTTTTTTTTGTTCCTTTCAAATAGGCACAATTTTACATTAAATGCCATTCATCTATTTTAAATTCCCTATGCCTCCCTCCCATGCACTGTACACAATGGAAGTTTTCAACAGCTATTATGATCCCATTAAGTTTCCATCATGGAAACTTTAAAAATTGCATTAATTGGTCAAGTTGTATCTGAAAGATTCATTATGTCTATAACAGTATTGGAATACATTAATTTTGCACCAATTATCTAGAGAAAAACAATGACTGTGGAACACTCAGTAATAACAGTAGGAGTGAGCTAACAAGGTAGTTGAAATACTTTCCGTGACATACTAGTTCTAAGGCAGTTAGGAGCTCATAAACTGCAAAGAATGTGTAACCTTCCCTGTTAGAAGATACGTGTTAATTAAAGGCAGCAATGTATTTTATGGATCACCCTGTAAATATTTTCTGTGAAGAGCATTTTTTTGTTGTGGAATTGGTGGCATGACAACAGGGTGGAGCTGGTTTAACTATAACTGGAAGAAATGTTCTATCAAATCAACCCAGATTTTACTGCCACTGAGAAAGCTGGAGAAACTTTTACAGGGCTGTTCTCTGGTTGCCCACAGGCTAATATGTGAGACAGAATTCACAATTCAGCTCAAACTCCTGGAGCATTCCTGAATGGTCTGTAAATAGTGGGTTATGTGGGAAACAATGTTCATTTGTTTTTTTGTGACCTGGTGTAGAAAAGAATGAAAACTGTCGTGATAGATGAATGACATCCCTGTTGTATCGTTCCACAGTTGCAGGAAGTATCTGTTCCCTGTAGTCTTGGACTACATTGAGTCCTTGAGTAAGGGACATGTTTTTCAAAGAGGCCTATGATGTTCCATCAATGTACAAATGTAGACTTTTTACCTCCCCTAGAATCTGTTTCATGGCACATTCTCTTCCCTTTGCCCCATAATTGACATCTGTTTCTTCAGCTGCTTAGGCTCTGCAATCTGGAATTCTGTCCCTAAACCTTGCTAGCATCTTTTTAAAAACTTTCTTAAAAACACCAGATCCTTTGACAAAGCATTTGGCCACCTGAATTTTGTTTCCTTCTTTGGCTGAGCATTCATTTATTGATTATGCTTTTCTGCACTGGATGACCAAAATAAAGTTAATTTGTTAAATTAACAGTGGTTGGAGTAGCAATACTGAGAAGTAGGGCTGAACATTCTTGAGAATACTATGTGTTAACTGTAAAGAAAAATTCCAATGTGCAACTTCTCCAATTATCTCGCCACTGGAATATCCAAACCAATGTAGATTATTGAGCTCATAGTGCAACATTTGTGATAAATTGTAGACAAAAAAGGAAGCGATTAAAAGGGATACAGCTACAAATTTGTGATTTCCAACAAAAATTATTTACATTACTTGTCAGGTTTTTGTGTGAAGTTATCTGTCCACCTTATCTCATATCACCTTTCAGGGCACATCACAAAAGTACATAGCATATGACTAAGTTTTAGATTGGCCTTTTTTTTTGCATTACAAATTTTAATTTTCATAAGTAGTAACTTCATCTGTCAATGCTGTTGTGTGCCAATCATCTCAAAACATATTTTTGAGAAGTACATGATGTTAGGATTTTGTTTTGATTTTTTGAGTTGAGAGTAGTTGACAACCATTCCAATACTTTTCAGAATAGTAAACAATATTTGAAAGTCAGGTGTTGGAAGGGATAATTTCATTGCAAGTGTTTTTCTACAGTTGCTAAGGCAGCTGCACAGGCTGGAAACCTAAATGCCAAACCCCTTCAGCAACAGAATATAGAGCAATGCATATACATTTATTGAGAATAACACAGCGTCCATGAGTGGTGAGATACAAGTCTGAAACACAATCTCAGAGTTCCAGCAAACTTATAAATCACTCTTGGGATTAAGGTGACCTTGACCAACGACCATAGCACACGTTATGGCAGCCACACGTATGTATTTTAATAATTTGTAAGGAAAACAAAATGAAACACCATTATTTCTTCCTCCTCCTTCAATGTTGTGTGATTCCATTGTGATAAGCAAACAACTGTGAGGTCAAAATATTGTTAATTAAGAGGAACAATAGAAAGGCTTTTAAATCCTCAAACAAGGGCAAATTCTCAGACAAATTCCTGTATTATCAAGGGTTTACAGTGGAGACTAGCCAAGAATGTAAATTCTTTTCTGGACCATGGGCTGAACAATGATATTACTTGGCCAAGCTGGGCTAGGTTCATAGCATTCTAATTATTTTTTTGATGCTGTCTGTAATCATCCACAGTCCTTAGCACATTCATTCTGTTTTTGTAGCTTTTTATAATTCAGTGTTAAATGATAAGGAAATATTCGCAAGATTTATTTTAGTTTAATACCACTCATTGCAAAACTTACCAACTTACACCTTCAGGTAGTCTTCTGGTGCAGTGGTAGTGTCCTTACCTCTGATCCAGAAGGTCTGTCAAACATGTCCTGCCAGGGATTTGTCACATAGGAAAGAGAAATGGGCTGACTGTCACATCTCCAAACAGGAATGGGTTCCTCAATGGCTTCTTTGATATACTATTTGTTGCTGTTTGTGGGTCGTCGCAATATTATATTCCATATAGAAGTCATAACCAGAGACGCTTACTATGCCTTTTCTGTGATTGAATTCTGGTATCAGAGAGTTGAGGGATGAGATTAGTGTGGAGAATGGTGAGCTGCCTTGCCTTTAAAGTGTAAGATATTAATGTAGAAAAGGTAGATTTTGTAAAATAACATAACATGAAAATGATGAAAAGATGATTTTGATATCAGGATGCACATTAAGAAAATGATTAACATATGGACTGAATTTCTGAGTAAACAACCTACTAATCTTAATATTTGGAATCGGAGGGATGAGCATTGTAGGTCTTTTTCCTTGGTGAGTTAAAACCATGTGTGTGGTGGTTCTCATATTTGAAAAACAATTGCAGGACAATGGATGCTTTCATCCGGTTACTGTATTTTTTGGAACAAAAGCAGAAATGGCTGGAGAAACTCAACAGGTCTTGCAGCATCTGTGCAGAGAAAGCAGAGTTAACGTTTTGAGTCCAGTGACCTTCAGAGCTGTATTTTCTGGAATTGTTGCCACATGCACTTAACAGCTACTTTTTTGCCTCTATTTTTAAATAACCTATTAATTTACTTATGTATAATTACTGACTGACTATTTACTCTCAGTTTTCTTTTCCCTCAAACATTTCCAACATCACCTTTTTAGGGTTATTGTTATTCCAGCATTTATCAATAGAAGATGAACAAGACTTATTCAAATTGAAAATGATTTTTCAGCCAATATGCTGTAGACAATAACACAGCTGCTTCAGCACTTTGCAACAATAGTATACAATATTTATTGCTGTGAAGACCTAAAAATCAATTGTGGAACAACTGTAAATATTTTTAATCAACCTGATTAGAGATGCTGCGACACATCTCTGGAGCAGGTTGTACTTGACCCTCAGCCTTCCAGCCCAGAAGTAGGGACACTACCACTGCCCCATAAGAGCCTCAATATTGAATGATTGTGTCATTGCATTTTTTTGTGTAAGCAAATTCATGTGACTTTAACCTAAGTAACAACCATTCTGTTTAATTTCAAAGAGATGGATGATTTATGTGTTCAAAGGATTTTTTTGACTGTGTTGGGGTATAAGCTCATAAAAGCAGCCTCCACACTCTGGTATTTTCACCAGTACTGTAGATCTGGTTCTATGATTTTAAAGGTTTGGCATTGCTTGAATGTAGTCGTTTTCTGATTAAAATGCAGATGGCCATGTTTGTGTTCTGCTGACTTCCTCTGTGTGAGTGCATTTCCTTCCAATGATGTTAACAGGAAGTTGCACATGCTGAGATTCTGCTGAGTATATGAAAGTGTTCTATCAGAGAAAGGGAGCTTTCCGGCCATTTGCTGCCAGCTCATGGCGGTGCTTGGTCAAAAGGCCATGGAAAAGCATCAAAGCACTAAACAATTTCCTGTAATTATTTACCAAGTTGAAAATTTGTCCCCTGAAGGTTGACCATATGTGGTTGATTGACTATTTACCAGTTGCCTGAAGCATATCATGAAGAATTGCCCTCAGGCGCCTAGATTAAATAGCTATAAGAGTTGTAGGAACTATATTTTCTGAGATGATGTGGAAACATTACTGTGTATTTGTGTTGACTGGAAGAAACATAGTGAGAGATCTCATAATTTCTTTAAAATGTCTGTGGAATCTGTAATTGTTTTTATCAATATTTGAAGGGCACTACTGAGGTTTGCTTCAGCTGTAAATGGTTTGATGTTGCCTTTCTTTGGTCATAAGAAATACCATTCCATGTGACAAGGTAGCCTTGACCTGGAAACAGTACCAACAGGAAGGAAATTAACACATAGACACAATTTGATGAGACACAAAGTGAAGCTATATCACAAAGGAGAGCTACAAGCAAAGGAGCTGGATGGTGGAGGCTCAGATACAGACACAAAGAAAAAGCACACAGAGGCTGGAAGGTGGGCACATTGAACCTCTTTTGAGGAGAGGAAGCAAGTCACGCTCAGGAAAATGTCAGTGTTTCTGTTTATCAGAAAAAGAGGATTTCTTGAATGTAATGTGTGGACTGTCTGAAATAGTTTTAAAATCTGGAAATATTGTGTGAATAGGTCAGAGACCCTAAAGAGCGGAGTGTCCATTTCCGGGAAAACAATCTGTGAACCAGAGTGTTACTAGTTGGTTAAAAAGGAACTCTAGAAAGCTGTGCCATCAGTAATGTGACCCAATGGAGAGAGGTTGGTAAATGTTTTACTATAAATAATCATACATTTGAAACTTGAAGGTGACTGCCCTTGTAAGATAGGACTCCTGTGTTACCCTGTGTGAATAAACAACAGCATGTTGTAGAACTATGTAGTGTCAAATTTCTGTGGAACATTACTTAGGTACTTGTGGTTGTGTGAAATGTATCTCTGTTGAATTATTTGCCAATTAATTCATGTTTAATTTCCATTGTTTTTGATTCATGTTGAAATAAAAAGGTTGAAAGAGTAGAATCCTGTTGGCAATTTCTTAATTTGTGAGTTATTCAGTAAATTTAGTTTTTTGGTTTATGATTTTCTCACGGGGATAGTAACAATTATACCACTGAAAGATGTTGCACTAAGTATTGAATCTTTAAACTGGATTACATATCCATCTCATTAAGAGGTTGATGTTCTCCTTATGTAGATTACTGGTTTCTTTTTACTCATTCATGAATGTGGGTGTAGCTGCTGGGCGAGGGTTTATTGCTCATTTCCTAGTTGTCCTTGAGAATGTGGTGGTGAGCTACCTTCTTGATCTGTTGCAGGCAACTTGTGTAGGTAAACCCACAATGCCATGAGAGAGGGAGTTCTTTCTGAGTCATGGTTTTTGAAGGAAGGAACCTTGGTGAATTTATTCAGTGCTGGTACTGAGAAACAGTGGTGGTAAGAGTAGATGTTTACAGATGTGGTTCCAATTAAGTGGGCTGCTTTGTCCTGGATGATGTCAAGCTTGTGTGTTGTTAGAGCTGCATTCATCCAGGAAACTTAAGTATTCTATCATATTTTTGACTTGTGCCTTTTAGATGGTGGATAGGCTTTGGGGAGTCAACAGTTGAGTTACGCACTGCTGGATTCCTAGCCTCTGTCCGACTTGCTGTTGTAGCCACTGTATCTATACAGCTAGTCCAGTTCTGTTTCTGGTCAATGGTAATCGTTTGAATGTAGATAGAGAGGTATTCAGTGATGATAATGCTGTTGAATATCAAGCAGAAATGATTAAATTCTGTCTTGTTAGAGAGGCTCATTGTTTGGCAATTGTATGGTACCAATATGACATGCCACTTGTCAGCCCAGACATAGATATTACTTTCATATGGACAGGGGCTGTTTCAGTGTCTGAGGAGTCGTGAATTGTGCTGAACATTGTGCAATCATCAGTGAACATGCCCACTTCTGACCTTATGATGGAGGGAAGGTTATTCAAGGTCATTTCAATCCAGCTAACCTGCACACCTCTGAACTGTGGGAGGAAACTCACGTAGAAATGGGAGAAGGTGTAAACTCCACACAGGCAGTTGCCCGAGCTTGGAATCGAACCTGGGTCCCTGGCGCTGTGAGGTAGCAGTGCTAACCATTGTGCCACCCGACATTTAATGTGTTGTCCTAATGTGAACTTGTAAAAACAAAAACAACTGAAACTAACTAATAAATAAGATAAATATAAAAATGGCAAATTATCGAATGGGGCATACTCTCTCAATAGTCCAGGTGCATTTTAAAATATTTTTATATTTAATTTCAGGAGGATTATAATATGCTGTTCAGCCATTCTGTATATACTTGTTATGTGAGCAGAATTAATCTAAACCAGTTATCTGTCGGATAAAAATGTATACCTGGAAATTATAGTCAATGGTGTTCTAGTACAACTTAAAACATTTGTCCCAAATTCCCCAAAGGTGTTAATATTTCCATTAAAATAGTGCAGAAAAGATTTTGGTTGCACCCACAGTTGCATTTATGAGAATAGCAATGGCCATAGTTTCCATCTTATAATGAATATTTCTAATGGCTTTCCCTCAGAAATTGCTAAAAGCTTCTTGCTATATTAATATGCTTTTTAATTTTTAAATTAATCTCTGATAAAGTTATAACTTCCAACTGAACATATTGCCACTTGTTTCTCTGTCTACGCTTAATCTTCATATTTTTCTACTGGTCTGTATATTTATTCTTTAATTTCCGGAGCGCTCTTACTATGATCTTTTGAAGTCTCTATTGCTTCTCATGCTTTATTTATGCTGATTTTGCTGACTTTTGATATTTTTATACTTTGATAGTAAACTAGCTTGAGATACAATTGTCAATAGCTTTTCTTTTGAAATATAATAATTTGCTGAATTGAGCATTAAGACTTCTGAGAGGCTTTGAATGGAAGAGTTTCCTAATTAATGCCTTCATAGACTAATTGTGAAAGGATATTGCAGTACTGACATGCTGTACAGGCTTATTTCATCTTGTAAAGAGTTAACAACAAATGTTTGGTCATTAGAACACCCCTGTCTGAGGCTGGTACTAAACAACAAACAATCCATTGTCAGATTTTAAATTCACATGCATGGAAAAAAGAGACCAATTTTCAAACCCTATCAGACATTTCAAGTTAGATTTGGAGAACTGGGAGCAGGGCACTGATTAAAGTCTTTAACGTGTCAGAATTCCAAATCAATGCATTTCAGTTTCACTTTCTATTACAAATTAGAAATGATCCTTTCTTGGTGTAATTCTTCTTTCCCTTCTTAAAAGCCATGCTTTAGTGAACTATATTATGTTCACAAACAGCAAACATTCCAGTAATTCCTTCACTTACTTACCTTCAAGACATGACTTCTGCTGGTGTCCGCTTACCTCAGCATCACCAGAGTGCACGCGTGTGTCTAAGTAAGGAGTTCTGGTAAGCTATCCATTTGTGAAGTGCATCACAATTGAGGCCAAACCCTGCCTTTACTGGATGTTCACATACAAGGAGTTTTAGCAGGGCCATTAAGTTGATTGAAGTCATCACTTTGCTTTTTTAGGAACATAGGAACAGGAGTGTTCAGATCTCAAGCCTGTTCCATCATTCAATTAGATCATGGCTGATCTGTGGTCCATATCCCTTGATACCTTTGCTTAACAAAACAAAAAACACGCAACTTAGATTTATAATTAAGAACTGATCCAATATCCCCTGCCATTTGGGAAAGGGAATTTGAAAACCTACCACCCATTGTGTGTAGAAGTGCTTCCTAACATCTCTCCTGAATGGTCTGATCCTCATTCTTAGACTGTGCCCCCTATTTCTAGAATTGCCCACCAGCGTAAATTGTTTATCTTCATCTACCCTGTCTTTTCCTGTTAGTATCTTGAAGGCTTCAGTCGGATCACCTCTTAATCTTCTAAATTCTAGAGGCCTAATTTGTATAGTCTTTCTTCATAACTTAACCCCTGAAGGCCAAGTATCATTCTCGTAAATTTACATTTTACTTCCTCTGATGGGCAATATATTCTCTTTAAAGTGTGAGGCCCAGATCTGCTCACAGTGAGGTCAACCAGGGTTTTGTATAACTGCAGCATAACTTCTGTATCCTTGTACTCTAGCCCCGTGGATAGAAAGGCCAGCATTCCATTAGTTTTCTTGATTACTTCGTGTACCTGTTTCTGACAGGTTCAAGGTCTATGTGCCCGAGCCTCCTAGGCTTTTTGGACATCCACTGGATTTATCTTCATACCATCTAGAAAGTACCCTGATCTATCCTTTGTCAGTTCAAAGTAGATAATCTCACACTTGTTTACATTGAACTCCAAATGCCACAGTTTTGCCCATTCATGTAGTCTGTTAAATCCCTTTGTAATTTTATGCTATCATCTCCACTGTCTAAAATGCTGTCTAACCTTGTGTCATCAGAAAATTTGGATATGTCACTTTCTATGCCATTATCTGAATCATTAATAAATAATGGGAATAACTGAGGCCTAACACAGATCCTTTGGAACACCAACGGTCACATCCTGCCAATTAGAGTACCTACCCTTTTCCCTACTTTTTGTCACCTGCCAGTCAACCAATTTCCCAGCAATGTTAATAATTTTCCCTCAATTCCGTGAGCTTCTATCTTAGTTAAAAGCCTTAAAATATAAGACCTTCAGGAAGACCCATATAAACGTGTACAGACATTCCTCTGTGTATTACTTTTAGTCACCTTTGCCATGGACATTTAAATGAGTACTGCTTCTTTTATGTTTGGCAGTTTTACTGATTGGGCTGGATTTTATATTCCATTGCCAATGGGTTTGAAAGCCGGGCCAGACCCACATCATATCAACACTGTTCTGCCCAGTTCTGACTGATGGAAATTTTACGAGGGTTGAGAGAGGTGTGGGTGACCTACCTGCCCTTGAGCCTACTGAGGCTGGGGATTGGCCTGTCAGTGGCTGCTTAAGGGTCTCATCTTGCCTCTGCCAGTATTAGTACCAGCATCAGTGGGAGACCCACACCTTGCAGGAAGTGTGGCTATATTAGTTGTGCAGCAAAGATGAGGTAGGGGGATGGTTGTGGGTCATAGGCATAGTCACGGAGTCATACACAATAGAAGAGGCCTTTGGCCCCTTGAGTCTGTAGCTGTCCTATCTACACTTATCCCATTTCCCACCTCTTGACCTAGATCCTTGAGTGTTATAACATTTCAAGTGCTCATCCACACACTTTTTAAAGTTTTGTGAGGTTTCTCACCTCTACTTTCCTCCCGCACAGTGCATTCTAGATTTCACCACCCTCTAGGTGAAAAAGCACTTTGCCTTAAATCCCCTCTGAACCTCCTGCCCTTCACCTCAAACCTATGCCCTCTTGTTATTGACTCTTCAACTAAGGGGAACAGCTGCTTCCTATTCATCTTTTCTGTGTCCCTCATAATCCATGTGATTCAATCAGGTCCCCCCTGAGCCTTCTGTGCTCTACAGACAACGACCTAAGCCTATCCAACCTCCAACCCAGGCAGCATCCTCCAGGTGAATCTCCCCTGCACCATTGTTGAATATCTCTGGGTTTACTGTCAGGATCATGAGTGGTGTTCCCGGGATGGGTCATATTTAATGGACAGAAAGAGGATCTAACTTGCTATTAAACCAAGAGCTTCTCAAGCACTTGTTAGGACAGTGACATTCCTTCCCTGGGATCAAGGACGCTGTGAATGGAAATCCCACTCCTTGCGAATAAGAAATGTTTGGATGGTTATGGGCCAAATGTACCCAGGTGGGGCTACTTTTCTTTGGGATTATGATCGGCATGGATTCATTGGACCGAACGGTCTGTTTCGGTGTTGTATAACTCTGTGACTATGAGAACTGCAGCTGATCAAAAGCTGGCAGCTGGCTTTGCAGACAGTATCACTGGGAGAATGGTGGTAGCTGCAGGCAATATTCCCAGGGCAAAGCCTTGAATCAGAGTCAGACTCAGGCCACAGGTAACTAATGGTGGGGTGCATTTATTTTTAATACATTGACAGGATATGGGCATCTCTGGCCAGGCCAGCATTTATCTGTATTGCCCAGAAGGCATTAAGAATCTGGGTCTGGAGTCACATGTAGACCCAACAAGGTAAAGATGGCAGCCTCCTACCCTAAAGGACATTAGTAAACAGAGGGCTTTTCCTGACAATCAACAATAGATTCATGGACATCATTAGCCTCTTAATTTCAGATTATTTTTATTGAATCCAAACTTCACCATCTGACCTGGTGGGATTCGAACCCAAGTCCCCGGAACATTACCTGGGTCTCTGGATTAACAGCCCAGTAATAATACCACCTCCCTTTTAGTAATGTAATAAGGGGCTACAGGAGAAAGTGAGGATTCAGAGGCAAAGGCAGGAGCCATCTTTCAGCAGGGCCCACTCCTTCCTGATACTGAGTGCCTTTGAGTGAGGGTCCCTGGGAAGCCCACAAGCCAACTTTAAGGGTCTTAAGTGGTGTCGGAGAGTGAAGGGCTTCCCTCTCTTGCCTAATCAGAAGTGGGAGGGTGGTCTTCTCCCACCCGATTTAAATGCCCATGTCACCACCAAACCCATCTTAGTGGAGGGCATAATATCTGTCCAACTTTGCAGGTAGAGTGTAAAACCCAAGTATTAGAGGGTTCAGAAGTGACATCCAAGACAAAGCCTGCAGCTCCATTCCATTTCCACTCCTGATCCCAGCTGAAAGCTCCGGTGGTCATGGGATGGTGCCCAGACCAGGAAAATTTAGCAACCTGGCCACTCATGGGAATAATTCATCCCAGAATGTTACAAATTCTGGTGGTCTAGCATGTCCTTAGAAAGGAAAATTGCCACTATTGTATCTTATCAAAATTCAGATTCTGCTTCCTCTCACTAATTACTGCATTCTTTCAAACAATAGCCTTTCTGAGACCATCTGTGTTTTTCTGTTTATGTACCTGCATGTCTTGATTGGTGATTTTAAGCTGACTTTTGGAATACTTTCTTTGAAAATTGAATTACTTCCCCTTTTTAAAAGTAGGCTGCTTCAGTGTCTTATTCCATATTTAGCCTGTCCTTCTTTAAAAATCATATTATTGCAGGAGAACGGTGAATCACATTAACAACGTGAATTAAAGATTCACAGGGGGAAAGAAGTCACTAAACAGTAATACATAGCAATTTATTTTCTTAAAAATAACTAAAGTCGTTCTCATTTAGTGTGTAGTCAATAAAATTTGCTCATTCCAATTATACAGCATGATTAATATTTCCATTTCTCAGCACATTACTGCAATCATATTCTTTTAAGCAAATATACAGATTTAGCTTCTATGTGAATATTTTGGCAGCCCTGAGTAAATACCAAGTAACAAGATATTCTATTTTTCATTTTGCCGCATGAACGTGCTTCTGATTATTGCCCTCAATATTAAGTGGAGGCTTGGGGACCGCTTTGCAGAACACCTACGCTCGGTTCGCAACAAACAACTGCACCTCCCAGTCGCGAACCATTTCAACTCCCCCTCCCACTCTTTGGACAACATGTCCATCCTGGGCCTCCTGCAGTGCCACAACAATGCCACCCAAAGGTTGCAGGAGCAGCACCTCATATTTTGCTTGGGAACCCTGCAGCCCAATGGTATCAATGTGGACTTTACTCGCTTCAAAATCTCCCCTCCCCCGACTGCATCCCAAAACCAGCCCAGCTTGTACTCTCTCCCTAACCTGTCCTCCCACCTATCCACTCCTCCCACCTCAAGCCCCACCCCCATCTCCTACCTACCAACCTCATCCCGCCTCCTTGACCTGTCCGTCCTCCCTGGACCGACCTATCCACCCCCTAACTCCCCACCTACACTCACCTTTACTGGCTCCATCCCCGCCTCACTGATCTGTCTGTCTCCTCTCCACCTATCTGCTCCTTTATCCATCTTCTATCCACCTCTCCCTCTCTCCCTATTTATTTCAGAAACCCCTTCCCCTCCCTCATTTCTGAAGAAGGTTCTAGACCCAAACGTCTGCTTTCCTGCTCCTCTGATGCTGCTTGGCCTGCTGTGTTCATCCAGCTCCACACCTTGTTATCTCAATATTTAGGATGTGCAAAGCACTCTTTTAGTATTGCTTTTACATTATGCAAAATAATTCTGAGGATACAGCAGCAAGAAACCTCCATGTGACACTTTGTCACTTCCCTTCCTCCTCTCTACTATCTAAACACAGAACTGGACTCCTTGTGACTCAAAAGGAAATTGTGATTTTGTTCTTTTTGTTTCAATTAATGGAGTTAATGGCGTGCAACCATTTCAGAGCTGTAAGTGTAAGGAGTCAATTCATTGAAGTGATCTTGAAAATATTAATTGAAACAAATAACAACACATATGGAGCAGAGACTGGTGAAAAGCAGGCTGGATCTAGACCGAGAGCAGGAGCAAGAGAGAGAATATTTAACGTAAGAACAATCTGCAATAAATGCGACATGTTAATAAGGATTTCTATGTGTATGTAAGAGACAACAAAAAAAGTTTGTTCATGTCTATCATCAAAAATTAGTAGCCACCTTGCTGAAATGAAACAATGACAGTAAATTGTGAAATTTACCCATACCTCTATTATGGGACCAAATAGTGAGCAATAGGCTGGAAAAAGGACATTAGATATCTTCCAAGTGAGGAGAGGACTACAACGTTGCCTACTGTTGCAAAAATTAATTCAGTCTGTATGCAGAACAGATGTTCACAAAATGAGATATACTTTCAGGGGTCAAAATTGGAGGCAAGAGCACAACAAGCGGTATGCTCAGAAGAGGCCCAACAAAATATCATAGATCAAATAAAATCTGTAATTTTAGAATATAGAGTGAATGCAAACATGAAAAAGATGAAATCGATTGTTCAACGAAATCGAATGTTCTACTTCGAACAAGTGAGACCAGGAAATGGCAGATCTGATGCAAAATTTAGAAGAAGGATAGAGCGAGCCACAATTAATTTTGCGAAGATGAAGCATTTATTAATGCCAAGAAAACCCAAACTTCTTTCAAAGGAAAAACACTAATGTGACACTACATTCTATCTACTTCCTTGTCTGCCTCAGAAGTCTGGCCAAAAATTAAAGACTGGTGGAAGAAAATAGGGGTTTGTCAAATGTGAATGCTAAGACGTGTACTCAAAAACTCCATAAATAGAATAAAATCGAATGAAGAGGCACTTGAAATAGAAAAGCAAAAATAACTCTTAAAAAGTGAAATCAGAGATAGTAGGAACTGCAGATGCTGGAGAATCCGAGACAACAAGGTGCAGGGCTGGATGAACACAGCAGGCCAAGCAGCATCATAGGAGCAGAGAGGCTGACGTTTCGGGCCGAGACCCTTCATCAGAAAAGGGGGAGGGGAAGGGGGTTTTGAAATAAATAGGGAGAGAGTGGGAGGCGGATAGAAGAGGGATAGAGGAGAGGATAGGTGGAGAGGAAACAAACAGGTCAAAGAGGCGGGGATGGAGCCAGTAAAGGTGAGTGT
>NC_063358.1:22103980-22111438 GCF_021869965.1 Rhincodon typus
ACAGATGCTGCCAGACCTGCTGAGCTTTTCCAGCAACTTTGTTTTTGTTCCATGTATTTAGTTGATCAGCTATTTCTTGTCACCTATTGTAAATTCCTGGTTTCTGACTTATATTTGTCCTCACCAAGTTAGACAGTTATGGAGATAGGACTGGAGAATGGGTAACTCTTTTGGGAGCCAGTACAGACACGATGGGTCAAATGGCCTCCTTCTGTACTGTAATATTCTGTGATTCTTTTTCTCTTCACATACCCATAGAAACTTTCACAGTCAGTTTTTATGTTCCCCAGAAGCGTACTCTCATACCATATTTTCCCTTTCTTAGTCAATCTTTATTGCTTCCTTTGCTGAATTCTAAACTGTTCTCACTCCTCAGATTTGTTGTTTTTTCTTCTGGCCAATTTTCCTTGGATCTAATACTATCTCTAATTTCTCTTGTAAGCCATGGATTGGCCATCTTTCCCTTTTACTTTTGCGCCAGACAGGAATGAACATTTATTGCATTTCACCCATATGTACTTTGAATATTTGCCATTGCCTTTCTACCATCGCCCCTTGAAGTAGCATTCCCCAATCTATCATACTCAGTCTGTGCCTCATGTCATCTTTGCTTCCTCCATTAAGATTCAGGACCCTAGATGCAGAATCAACTTCTTTTCACTCCACCTTGATGAAGAATTCTACCATGTTTTTGTCACTCATTTCTAAGGGGCCTCAAACAAATAGATTGCCAATTATTCCTTTCTCTTTGCACAATACCAGCTCTGGGATGGCCTCTTCTTGCATTGGTTCCTCAAAGTATTAGTCCAGAAAACCATTGCCTATACACTCCAGGAATTCCTCTTCTACAGTATTGTTACTAATTAGATTTGCCCAATCTATATGCAGATTGATTACACCCATAATTACAGATGTTCCTTTATTGTTTGCATCTCTAATGTCTGTTTAATGCTATTCCCAACATCACCCCTACAGTAATTGACCTGAGTCTTACAATTGAAGCTAACTTTCTCCGAACTTACAGGACAAGAACCCTCGCATAGGGATACCAGCCGTAGCAACACTTTCGTCTGTTCCAGCATTGACTCGAGGTCGAGCACAAACCCTTTTGTGGCCTCTTTGGCCTAGTTTCACACAAGGCAGCGGCTTTGTTAATGAAGGCAGTTGAGTTAACACAAACAGAAAGAATTTCACAATAGCACTTCACTAAAGCGTTTTTTGAAGCAGATGAAAGAACCTTCCTGGTTGGGGGTCAGCTATGGACTGGTAATGCCCTATTTACATTTTATAGCACAATGCTAATTTTATGTCTGATACTGGAAAGCTGATCGACAGTGTGTATATTGTAGCTGCTTTACATAGATCATGTGATGTCAGTGCTTGTTATGATTAGTTTAAAATCCTCCTCCTTTTGCTGTAAATTCAAAACAATTTTTCACTCCTCCTTAACAAAGTGCAGTAAACTCTGGCAATTCTGGGAAATGCAATCACAGTTTGAACAAAAATTCTTTTTGCCAGCTGGGAGCAGAGAAAGGTCAGAGGTGATCACAATGATGTGGCAATATCTTGAGATGGGAATCATATCTCCCTATTGCTTCATCTGAACTTTCAGTAACATCATGTCATAGGCAGCAAGAGCTTGTCTGGTTATTTCATAGCTTGAAAAATATTTATAATCGAGTGATGTAGACATCTGATTAGATTGAGTTCCACTTAATGACAGTTATGTTATATCCACCTTACCGTGCAGTCTTTATTGAATGAATTGTGCTAAATTCTAGTCGTCATTTTTGCAGATGGAGTGAAATTTGATGGCCCCTGAAAAAGAACCCTACCTTGTTAGTGATGCAAATCATAAACAAACTGCCTGTTTTCAGGCCTTTTCAAGCACCCACTGTCGATTGAATGGGTGCATCATGGTGAGATTGGTGGGGCAACATCATGAGAGACTAATACCAGTTAAACTAGGCCACATCACAGAATTGTTATGGTGCTGAAGAAGGCCATTTGGCCCATCATGCCTACACTGTTTCTTTTACCTAGTGCCAATCTCCTGCTTTTTCCCCATATCCCTGCGTACCACTTCTATCCAAAGGGATCTCAAAGGGGAGCTGTATTCTGGCTCAATCAATGCTGGCATTCATGAAGGAAGTGATTCTACACTGGGTTCCTGAAAGAGGAGGTAGAATGCAGGAGAGGCAGCTGACCTTCCAGATACAAGATGAGAAGGGAGTAGGAACTGACAACAGTGCTCAGTGACAGGAGTCAAATCATAAGGGCCTGGAGTGCAGTGCTGCAATAAGTTCAGTGACTCATAATACTTATCAAAATCAGTGAATTTTCAAATAGGCTATTCAAATAGCTTCAAACAATATTCAATTTATTCACCTCCTGTACTTACCTACCAACAACTTTTATCAGTTAGGGCTGCTAGTGAACATTCACATGCTTTTATTTCTGTTCTGAATGCACTTAGCATGAACGTTACATTCTTACACCCTTATCCCTTATCTCAGAGCTTGCACAAGTAGAGACATCAAGAGATAATGGAGGGGGATGGTGCAGTTATTATCTGTGAAGATCCTATGGTGTGGTTACATGCCCAATTACTTATGGTGCAACCAAAGGCCAATATTCAGTCCTGTAAACTTCTTTAGTAGTTGTCTTCTATAAGCTATTACCTCTCTTAACGCTGCTATGCAGCACTATGCCAGTGGCTGGAAGAAGGCTGCTGACTTTCAATCAAGGTGTTTGCAGTTGTCTTTAAGGACAGCCTTGCGCTTATTCACCAAGTCATGCTGCATTCCGAGATGTGGCTGGAAGTGCATTCTTGTCTGGGAGAATTTTTCAAAGGTGGCCATGGCCCACCAGTGCCTGATTCGAGGCATCAGTCTTCATTTTTGTGCCCAGAAAATTTGTGCTTGTCAGCTATGGATGACTTCACTGATTAAGTTGGGTCATTTTCATTTCTGAGCATTTTACAGGGGCCATGGTGAGTCATGAGGAACAAGGACTCCAATTTATACCAAGCTTATGAACACTGAAGTTAGCTGCCAGCATCCTAGCTGTTTCTCTGGTGACACCGGTGTCTCCTGCCACTCGCTGTCTAGATTTGAAGCAGATGTATGGTGATTTGTATGAAGTGCCACTCACCTATCAGAGCAGCATTCCAACATGAAGTCAACATGTCAGAAGCTAATTCTGAAAAATGTTGTAAAACAAAATGACAAATGACATTTGCAGCAGCTTGATGGAATGTCTGACTTGATACATTCATTCTAATATTACTTCCCTTAAATCATAATGTCTTCGTAGCTCAGAAAATCTGACCTTTCAGCTGGATTTCCCTCCCTAACAGCATCGTTTGGGTACCGAGACCAAATGAACAGCAGTGGTTCAAGAAAGTAGCTCACCACCACCATCTCCAGGGCAAATAGGGATGGGTAACAAACACTGCCACAGCTAGCAACAGACATTTCCCACAAGTTAATCTTTTAGTAAAAGAAAAGATGGAATTCTGAAGTTCTGCAAGGAGAGAAAAATATAGACCTTCTTAATAGATCAATTGTTTTGAATTGAGCTGTGATCATAAAAACACATTTTTTAACATGACCAAAATGATGCTATTAGTTTGGTTTCTTGACAGGATTATTAATCATCAATCCATAATGTTTCAGTCTCACTAAAGTTTGTGTGTTTAGACTTTATTATTAGGCAATTCTGTATGACAGAGATGTGAGTTGATTTTTGAAACTTGTCACCATGTTTCAAGAATTGGTTTAGTACTCCTAAAGGTAAAATACAAGATCAGTTAAGGAAAAATCCGATCTGTTTTGGGTTCATTTAAAAATATGAAATACAAAGTTTAGATCCTCTGTGCAGCCTTATACAATAATTTAATTATTTTGTTTAAATTGGCAGACATGCTTAACAGGAATAAGGCAGGGCCGGGCTAGAAAATCTTCACAGTCTTGTCTCACACATACTCCTTTCTGACCGCAACTTCACAAATAGGTTCATGATTGGTACATTTAACAAAGAATGTTTTTAGAGTAACATTGGATGTACTGGATTGTTAGAAAAAAATCAATTCTGTAAATCATAGAATTATAGAATGGTTAAAGCACAGAGCAAGATCTTTTTCTATTTGTTTCAAGGGATGTGGGCATCGCTGGTTGGTCAGCACTTATTGCCCATCTCTAAGGGTGGTGGCGAACTGCCTTCTTGAATCACAGCAGCCTATTTGGTGTAGGTAGATCCACAGCGCTGTTAGGTAGGGAGATCCAGCCATTTGACCCAGTGACACTGAGGAACAGTTATATATTTCCATGTCAAGATGGTGAATGGCTTGGAGGGGAGCTTAGCTGGTGGTGGTAATCTGCAACCCGTCTCTCTTTAGTTGGTATTGGACACAGGTTTCCTTGGAGAATTTCTGCAATGCACCTTATAGATAGTCCACTTTGCTGTTGGTGAGTGTTGGTGGTAGAGAGAGTGACTTTCATGGATGGGATATCAATCAAGCAAGTTGCCTTGTCCAGGAGTGTGGTTAGAGCTACAGTTAGGTGAACAGTGTTCCATCACATTCCTGACGTGTGCCTTGTAAATGGATAGAGGGTTTGGGGAGTTAGGGCATCAGTTACTCGCTGCAGAATTCCCAATCTCTGGTCTGCTGTTGTAGTCACTGTACTCACATGGTGAATCTAGTTCCGTTTCTGATGTTGAGAGGAGGGATTTATTCTCTGACAGTTGAGAGTCTTTGGAAATGCTTGCCACAGAAAGCTGTGGGGGAAGAGTCCTTATGTATATTTAGCCCTGAGATAGATAGACTCTTGATCAGTAAGGGATTCAATGGTTATGGGGAAAATGCAGGAAAGTGGAAATGAGGAAGGTCAGATCAAGCAATCATCCTACCGAATGGTGGAGAGTGGTCAAGGGGCCGAATGATCTACTCCTGTTCATATTTCTTATGATAATCCGATTGAACGTCAAGCAACGATGGTTAGATTCTGTCTTGTTGGAAATGGTCATTCCTTTGCATTTGTGTAGCATGAATATTACTTGCCACTTTGTCAGCCTAAACCCAAAATGTTATTCAGCCATTGCTGCATTTGGATATAAACAGCTTAATTATCTGAGAAGTTGCGAACTGTGCTAGACATGGTGTGGTCATCAATGAACATCCCTATATCTGACTTTATGTTGGAAGGGAGGTCATCGATGAAGCAGCTGATGATCATTTAGCCAAGGACACCACCCTGAAGAACTCTTCAGAGATGCCCTGTAGCTGAGATGACTGACTCCACAACCACAACCCACCTACCTTTGTTCTATCTATGCCTCCAACCAGTGGAGAGTTTATCCCCTGATTCCCATTGACTCCAGTTTTGCTGCGGCTTCTTGATGTCAATGGCAGTCACTTTCACCTCACTCCGGGTATTCAGGTCTTTGGCCCATGTTGGTGGTGTGGCTAAGCCATTCTTCATGCTGGACATTGGCATTCCCCACTTAGAACATTCTACATCTGTGCCACACTCAGTGCTTCCACTGTTGTGCTTAACATAGAGGTGTATTAATTGATCAGTAAAGTAGCAGAGGGGGGAATGTGTGGTAATCAAGCAGGAGGTTTCCTTGCCAATGTTTGACCTGATGCCATGAGACTTCATGGGATCCAGAGTCGATGTTGAGGACTCACCAGTTACTCACTTCCAATTGTATGCCTCAGTGCTACTGCCTTTGCTGGGTCTGTCCTGCCTGTAGAATGTAACACACGCAGGGATGGTGATGATGCTGTCTGGGACAATGTGCGCAAAATTTAATCAATGAATACGGGGAATACGCACCTCCCCCTCCCCGTCCGCAAGACATTGCTAAGGAAAACATTGTAGGGCTGAATTTCCCATTGTGGTTTCTGTTGCCTACATCAGTGCCAGGTGATCCATCCAGTTTAATTTCTCTTACAGACTGTTTTATACAACTGAGGCACTTGTTCTGCCATTTCAGAGGGCAATTAGGCATCAACCACATTGCTCTCAATCTGCAATCACATGTAGGTGAGACTAGGTAAGGACAGCAGACTTTATCCCCTAAAGGGTATTAGTGATGGGTTTTTACAATAATCGACAATGGTTTCGTGATCATCACTAGACTTTTTAATCCAGATATTTTATTGAATTTAGGTTTCAGTATCTACTGTGCTGGGATTTGAACCATAGCCCACTGAAAATAACCTTGGTCTCTGGATTTCTAGTCCATTGATAATGCCACCGCACACTGCCTCTCCTGTTTTCCCATCAAGTCTGTACTGGTCCTATGAATGAGCAATTTACCTAGTGCTAGTCCCCTCCCTTTTCCCTACAGTCCTGCAAATGGTTCCCTTTTAGGTAATGATCTAATTCGTTTTTGATAGCCTTGATTGACTCTGCTTCCACCACACTTTCAGGCAGGGTATTCCAGATGTTAGCCATTTGGTTATTCTTTAAGGGCTTCAATGGTGTTTTCTGCATTCTTTTTCTGCCGAACACCCGCAATATCATTTGCCATTAGGATCAATAGCGTGCTGATACCGTTGACTTGCAGTTCAGAATGCCACTGCTGTGCTCGGACCCCAAAGGCCTGAGCAGATGAAAAAAATATTAGTGGGGATATCGGTTCAGTCTGCTCACCTTTCAGTAAAATTATTGCTGTTTTAGAACTGCATCACATTTTTACTCATAGCCTTAAAATACCTATAATACATAAATGCTTAATGATATAATATATAAAATCCATTTTCACCCTACGAAAACCAAAATTAAAACCTTGCTTGTTGTCCTTTTTGCAATTAAAAATTATCTCTTTCACAAGATATTTCATCCACAATTTTGCTTAGAATTTTGGGACTTTTCCTGTTATGTTGGTTTGTTTTAAAACTAGAAAAGCTTGTGGACAAACATTCTCGAAAATGACAGCATGAGCACTCGGATCATACAACTATAATAATAGGGCTGATCTGCGTGCGTTCCTTTCTTACATTATCATTATTGTTAGTTTTTGTATGGGAATTTTATAGTCAGTATTCCTTCTCTGTTGCAGCCATTCTTAATTAGATGTAAGTGCTCATAGTTCACTTTGATTGATCTGTGCAATTAACATTTGCAGACAATCGTAGAAACAGTTCACTACAGAACAGCCCATTTATTTTCCTGCCATTTTTGTATACTACTGTTTATCTTCCAAATGTCTCTCTGTGACAGCAATAAAATGCTGGAAGAAAACTGCAAACCTGCCCCGTTAAGTGCCTGGCAATCTAACATTACCCTGCAGCCAACGCAGTTGATTTTCTCTGGTTTCAAATTACTTCAGGATGGGTTTCTTGCTCCTTGATGCGAAACAAGATTGTGCCTGGAAATTGAACAGTTTTGAAACACAGTCACAGTATCGAGCATAGGGGAAGTGCAGTGCTGAACTGTCCTCACAATT
>NC_063358.1:22111938-22119729 GCF_021869965.1 Rhincodon typus
CCAGCAACTTTGTTTTTGCTCCATGATAGTCCTGGAAAGTGCCTTAGGATATTTTACATTAAAGACAAGTTGCTATTACGAGATCCACACACATATAACCCAAGAAGTTTTATTTGATCAGCCATTGATGATGAATTCAACACTCCTAGTTCAACTGGGGAACTCAATTCTGAGGAAGGGTCACCGGACCTGAAACGTTAACTCTGTTTTTTCCTTCACAGATGCTGCCAGACCTGCTGAGCTTTTCCAGGTACTTTGTTTTTACCACCTGTGATGCTCAATGGCTTTGTAGTCGCTTGTTTGGATTTGGTAAACACGTTTCTGAGGTTGGGTCATCCTGGAGTGACATGAGGTGCAAGTGACACATATGGATGATTGCACCATGTGTTTAGTAACTGAGAATATTGCTGCGTATTCATTTTGGCATTATATGATTCTACAGCCTCAGGATCTGACAGTATCTGGTTAGTTTCCTGCAGATCTGTGCTGTGTTATGCAAGCATCGTCCAAACAATTTGTAAGCTTATTCATTTAAGAAATGCAATGCTGAATCTTTGAGGTATGCCAATAAAAATTTGTGATAAAATCTCCCCACCGAACAACAAATATGCTTAAAAGTGAGTTGCCTTGTTTAAACCCTTTGTTCTTCCTTCTGTGGGTGGCAATCTTCCAACAGAAAGGGCAGCTTACAGCTACCAGCATGTTGTTGAGGTTACAGAACAGTCCATTCTTGTGAGGGTTAAGTCGACAGTTTCATGTGACAACTCCCTGGGCTTTCTTCTCTGTGATTTATATCACAGTGCTTCAAACCACACACAGAAATCAATTACATCAAAACCTCAGCTCCAGGAATTTACCTTTTGTTCATACAGTAGATACATGGAAAAAGATATTGGCACCTAATTTCACGGATCTTTAAGCTTGGCCATAATGCACACTGAGAGGTGTAATACCAGAAAGCTCAAGAGTAGTTTTACATAAAATAAATTAAGTCAGGAATGACTGCAGTAACATCTAATCTTTGCTTCAGTTCTCAGTCGTTTCATTTTGCCCCGGAAAAATGGCACTCAGAATTCATTACAAAAGCAGAAAATGCTGGATAAACTCGACATGACTTACAGCATCTTTGGAGAGAAAAATAGAGTTGGCAAATTCGAGCGATAGCATCTTCAGTAGAGACATCAGCTATTCTATTAAACACAAAGTTTCCCACAGGAGAATTGCTCTCTGCACACCTCAGCAGATATGGTGACCTGGTGAAGATCCTTCTCCTGCCTATTGCTCCTCCTACTTTCAGTAGCTGGTACTGCTCAATGTGGCCTCTGATCATTTTCCCTGTCATGTAGTCGTCCATAGGGAATGTAACAATGGACCATGGCTCAGGGAATGTAACTGTTGACCGATGGCTCGGAGAATGTAATTTGTGTGGAGTCCTTGGGATCTGTGCCACACCATTCCATATAGATTCCAGCAATTTTAAACAATGCCTGCAACCAAAGATGCTCAATGACTCCCACATTTGCAGCAACATCCAATAAAACCAATTTGTAATTAATTTGAAAGTAACTGATAGCAGATTCCTTTTAATAACACAGGTGGAGGATACTACTATGCATTCAGCTCTGCCTCTTTAAGAAATGGCAGTAGCTGGAGCATTCATCTCCAAAATGAAAGCGCTGACATTAAATCAGGTGCATTTACCGTATCTACTCTTCATGCTTCTAGTGGATCCTAACTGTCCACACTTTGATATGCTCACCAAAATGGCATCTGGTAAAGCAAACAGACCAGATGTGTGTATGTGCCATGGATGCAATCTTGTAGGTAGTACACTTCATCCAGTGCTTTATCTTGTGCTTTAAGACAGTTGTGCCACCATTTTGGAGAATCCCTGGGCTGTGGTTTTCTGCGTATGTACTGTCCCTGAGGCAGCAAGCTCCTTATTTCTAAGTAAGGCTGTTCAAGTCCTTATGTACTGTAATACACCTTTTACTTATACCGGTACACAGTAGGTTCTCAAATGCACTCTCTAGTGTAGCATCTAGGTCCTCTCCCTTCATGTGCTTATTCTAGGTTGGTGTCTCTCTCTCTTACTGATGTCAGTTACATGTTACATCATTGTTATTTACATGAATCTCAAAACATCACATGTGGTACTGAGAAAACAGAAACAATGGAGCTCAATATGCATACAATTGGATTGTGACACAACATTCACCCGGTAATATGTGTGAAATGCGATAGGCAGCTAACAGTATAAGCAACTTACATAAAAAAGAGGATAAACGTTAAGTGAAACAGGAGTCAGCAGCAACTGGCCTGCAGTGGTACCCAAAACCATGGTTATTGTCCATTTACAATAAAATCAAGACATAAGTCTCACATTTTCAATTTACTATCTCCCTTCCTCTTGAACAGATAAATTCTTATGGATCTTTTTAATAGAGTTTTTTAATAGAATCCCTACAGGGTGGAAACAGGCCGCTCGGCCCAACAAGTCCACACTGACCGTCAGAGCATCCCACCCAGACCCATTCCCCCTATAACCCACCTAATCTAAACGTCCCTGAACACTTCGGGCAATTTAGCATGGCCAATCCATCTAGTCTACTCATCTTTGGACTGTGGGAGGAAACCGGAGCACCCAGAGGAAAAACACGCAGACACAGGGAGAACGTGCAAACTCCACACAGACAGTCACCCGAAGGTGAGCCACCATGTTAGTTCAAAAGTAGTATATATCAACTGAGATATTCTGATCATCTGGCAACCCTGACTAGATTAAACATTAGCCACTTACCTTGAGGTGATTTCTGCACTGGAGATTCCAGGATGGGGCTTCTTGTATGGAATCCATGAATCTAATGATGAAGAAGAGCTTCATAGCAACTATGGCCTCCCTTTTTTAGCCCTCTGTCCCTATTTTGTAGTTTAAATGTCCAGTAGCCATGTTGATAGCTACAGTGAAAGGCTAAGTGCGTAAGGTGAGTGAGGGTATTGAGGTAGATAAAGTGCCATGTGGTTCATAGGGTAGGATTCCAGGTGGGTAGGATACCAGGTGGGTGAGTTATATAGGATGCCAGGAAAATAGAGTGGTAGCGTGCCAGGTAAGTTGATCAGAGCTTAGTGTCAGTCAGGGCATCTGTTCAGGGTGGGGGAGGTTGGGTTTCAGGTACAGTGTAGGATGTAGTAGAACAGGGTGTGTTTGGGTCTATTAGCTTGGGGGTGTTGGTTTGAATGAGGGAGATAACAGGTCTGAGGCAACATAACAAATAGGAGCAGGAGTAAGCCATTCAGTCTGTAAAACCAGCTGTGCTATTTAACAAGATCATAGCTGAACTGCTCCAGGCCTCAACTTTTTCCTGATAACTTATCATTGCCCTCCACTCTCTCATATTTCAACAATCTATCTACCTCCTCTCCAAATATTTTGAGTGAACCAGCCTTCACAACTCTCTGAGGAAGCGAATTCCAGACTTTCAGTACCCTCTGGAGAATCAATTACTTTACGTGTCAGTTTAAATTGGTTACCCCTTATTTTGTGACTATATACCTTAGTTTAACATCTTCCTACTGGTGGATATACCTTCTCAACATTTAGCCTGTCAAGCTCCCTCAGAATCTTGTATGTTTCAATAAGATCACCCTTCCTTGGACTGGCAGTGGGGTATGGGGTTGAGGTTGCTTTGAGTCAGGGTGCTGTTGAATCTTGCATCCGGGGAGTTGCATAATGGTGGGGTTTGTTGGGTCTTGAAGTTGGTAGGTAATGGGTTTCAGTTGGAGAGGTGTTGTCAGCATTTGGTGAGAGGGCAGTGTCGGTTCTGTGTGTGAGTGTGGGGGTTTCAGGTTGCAAAGTAGTCAGGGTTGTCTGTTTTATGTCTTGAGTAGATGTCAAGTCAGGTGGTGTGAAGGATTGGGAGTGTATTTGGAGAGGGGACAGTGGTGCTGTGTTGGGGTTCCACATGGTCCCAACTTGCAACTCCAGTTTGCGTTGTCCTGATGTCAATCGAGCCACTGGAATAACTTTGCTGTTGATCTCAGGAGAGGATCTGCTGTCTGTAAAAATTGTAAATTGTTTTCTCATTGAGGGCACTATTGGCAAAGGTATCATAATTTTAAGATGAAGGCTCTTCCTGGAAAAGTGTATTTTTTTATATACGTTTCTACTCAATTGTCATGGGAACAAAGACTAAAACATTTGGGAATTAATTTTTTTGGTACGGGAAAATATACAGAAAATACCTGGGGACAAATAAAAGAAGTAAGTCAAAGCAAGTAAGATTTAGGAAGTTGCAGAATTACTCTCCCAGATCAGGGAATTTAATAGATGGAGAGATGATTTTGGACCAAAAGATTACAGCTAAGATTAACCATCTCATTTCCTGACCTAGACAACTTTTAAAAGAACAAGTTACTCTTGTTTTTAATATTTTCCAAATTTATGAAAGAAATTAATGTTCAAATATTTTAAATCTTCAAATGTAAATTTGTTTTCCATCCTTCCCACTCTGTGCACATGGTATTCCAACCTCACTTCCTGCACTACAGCGCCACAGTGATCTCATGCATAGGCTCCTGATTGGATGAGAATAGATCACATGGCAGACCTGAGAGATGGATGATTTATAAAATTAGCAAAGTGAGGAACATTGTACTTTGAAGAGGTGCTTTCAGTAACAGTTTTATGTAGTATTGTACTTTCTTTGAATTCCAAAGTCCTGCTATGGGATTTAGGGAGTAGGTTTGGCCTAAGGTTTCTTTAATGAACGCTCACTGTATTGCTGATGTTTCTCCCATCAACTGCATTGGAACTAAACTGTGCAAGGGAATAGTCTTTCTTGAGCTGTCTGCCTCACTACCTGTCTCCTTTTAAATTATGCTTTTGCACCTACCTCTGAACTAGCTTCTGACCTAATATCTCTTCATGTTGTTCACTGTTAAATTTGTTGCTCAGTGTTGTATAAATATAATTCTTTTCTTGATGTGAAAGAGAAGGATGGTTGTATAACCAGTGTTCTGTGCTTCTCCACTATTTATATTAAATGAGCAGCATCTCTTTGTCTGCTTAAACATTTGGTTATGTCACCAAACCTGTAGTCCAGAGGTTCACTAACCCACAACAATGGCAGCAGACTATTTTCTATCAGGGACAATGTTGTATCTGATCCTATACTTAGCATACATCTGGACACTTACAATTTCACAGGGACCTCTACATACTGATTGAGAGCAGGACTGTGATGCCATTTTTCCCTTCAGCTACATTTAGATTAACCCCTTTAATATTTTAACCCCATATTAACATTTTAATATCCAAATTCAGCTGGCAAGACTTGATGTGTAAATTCATCAAATTGTTTCAATATTTAGAAGTTTTTATTTAAAGACTTTCCATTTGAAAGTTACATTTTTCACTCTTGCACTACATTAGATGATTTCAGATCATTCAGCACATTCTCACAGATAAAACTGTGGACACTACTAATCTAAATAAAAACCAAAAGAACTGCGGATGCTGTAAATCAGGAGCAAAAACAGAGTTGCTGGAAAAGCTCAGCAGGTCTGGCAGCATCTGTGAAGGAAAAAACAGAGTTAATGTTTTGGGTCTGGTGACCCTTCCTCAGACACAACTAATCTGTTTGACGAGATGTTCATTTCTAGTACCCAACAATGCTCCCATCATCTGGCCCATCCAGTTATGGCAATGATGTGTTATGGATCTTTGATTTTTGACACTGCCTACTGATCTTTATAACGGCGATGCTGTTTGCATGATGCAATATGCTAACTTCTACAATGCAGTATTGAAGACATTTATGGTAAGAGCTATCAGAAGAAAATGTAATAAATCTGGAAGGAATAAAGTGCCCTTCACTAACATAACCAACATGGGCCATTGGAAAGCAGAGTTGTTCTGTAGCATTAATAATGTTTTGATTTTTGTTTCATTGTCCTGCAGGCTGGAAGTGATGGAGAAAGCATTGGTAATTGTCCATTTTCTCAACGACTGTTCATGATCTTGTGGCTGAAAGGTGTGGTCTTCAATGTCACGACAGTTGATCTGAAGAGGTAAGCTTGTGGGCAGATGTCCAGAATATTTTTAGATTTTACGCCCTAAGACCTGTGATATACATGCATGCTGCTGGTACAATGTAAATAAATACTGGTTCTGTTGCTGGACTGTCAAATCTCTCTTTAGGCAAGTTAGTCAGACACTTGAGCACGAATCAAAGTGTATGCTGCTTTTACTGAGTTAGAACACCAGCCTCAGTCTGCCTTTGAAAGAAACTGAAAGTCATTGTAAAACTAACCAATTTGAGGCATCCTCAGTTTTACCTAAGGTGGGATTTTCTCCAGTTCAATTCAAATGGAATTCTCTGTTGTAACGAGTGATATTTATCTATTCAAAAAAAATACAGCATCAATGGATTTCCCTTTCCAGGAGTTGGTTTTATCTTAATAACTATTTTCTTGCATTACAACAGTAGTTGCACTTCAAAAGTACTTCATTAGTTGTAAATACTCTACGTCATCCATATTTTGTGAAAGAAGCTATATAAATGCAGTTTTTTTTCAGGATTGTTCAGTATGAATTCTGTCACGCAGAGGAAATGATGCACAGCAGTGTTATCCTAGATATGCCTTATCTATCCTTATCTCCACTGGTACCATTCAGCAAGTGGCAAATTAAATGATATTAATGGTTCAAACTCCCTCTCACACAGACCAGTTTCTTTCCAATAGCCTCGTCTTATTCGCTACGGAACAAAATCTAAATTTGAAAAGGAAACTCCCAGCCTGTAGTTTAACTAGGAAAGTGGAAAAAAATGGATGGCATTCGTCAGCGAGTGGAAAATATTCCCCATTGAAACCTGCTTCTCGTGTAGGTGAGGTGATTCCAAAGGGAATCCAGTGGTGGATTCTGTCAGTTAGTAGAGCTGTAGTTCAGTAACATTAAAGATTATAGAATATCCTCAGACTGTACTTTGCGTTTAATGACTCAACATAAGCATGGGCTTCATAAAAAAAAATCATCAAATTGCCACATCTGAAATATTAACATTTTAATATCCAAATTCAGCCGGCAAGACTTGATGTGTAAATTGCTCTGTAATATTTATATTAATCAAATTGTTTAAATATTTAGAAGTTTTTATTTAAAGACTTTCCATTTGAGAGTTACATTTTTCATTCTCTTCTCACAGTCCAAGGATGTGCAGGGTAGATGGATTGGCCATGCTAAATTGCCCATAGTGTCCAGGGATGTTTTGGTTAGGTGGACTAGACATGGGGAAATGCAGGGGTAGGGGAATGGGTTTGGGTGGGATGCTCTTTGGAAGGGCAATGTGGACTTTTTGAGCCGAATGGCGTGTTTCCACACTGTAGGGATTCTATGAATTCTTATGTTAAAGCAAGGATGCAGGTCTGTTCTCACAATATTCTGAAGTGGATTAGCCAACAGTGCATAAATTATTTATGCTTGCATTACATTATGTTGACAGGAACACAGCCTTGAATGCTAATTAAATCCACTGATGGCAGCAAAAAAGATTCTCCATCTGAGGAGAGTGTAGTACAAAGGAAGTAGTACATAGATATTAATAATATAAAGCTACAACAGCACATAATACATAATAAAAACCAAAAGAACTGCGGATGCTGTAAATCAGGAACAAAAACAAAGTTGCTGGAAAAGCTCAGCAGGTAGGCAGCATCTGTGGAGAAGAAAACAGAGTTAATGTTTCGGGTCCGGTGACCCTTCCTCAGAACAGTTCTGAGGAAGGGTCACCG
>NC_063358.1:22119829-22127896 GCF_021869965.1 Rhincodon typus
CTTTGAGTTCCCAATAAAAATAAGTGTATGGAGCTTGTATAATTTACAAGAATGAAGTCGTATTTGTAGGCAACAGCACTCTGTTAATGTACGACGCGGTTTAATATTCTGCTGGTCTATTCCAATGCAATTCTGTGATTGGGTTATCATGTAGATATGCTTCCGACTTCAGAAAGATTTTCTGCCCCCTGTCCCTGAATATCTCATTCTCTATCACCAGTATATTGCCAACATCATTGCTCCCAGAAGGTGACAAGACTCCTCCATCTTTCTTTCTACTTCTTTTAATCTCTTGAGTTTTCGCTTTTTGTTTTTAGTTTGTTTGCTTCTCTCTTCCTCATATTCTGGTCCTTTATCTGACGTGATCTTTTCACTTCTCTTCGTCTTTTTCTCTTCTTTATTTTCTTTAAGTTAACTGGCACCGCTATCTTTTGTTTTGTCATTTACTGGTCAGTGAGAAGAATGGCTGATAACTGGTGGAGAAGCCTGGCCAGTGTTGTAGGCAGGTTTTAACTAATTTTGAATCTGAAGCCAGAGTTTAAAGCACCAGCAGAGCACACCATGAAGCAGCTGGGGTCTTGCTCAGGAGATAGCAAGAACTGCAGATGCTGGAGTCAGAGTCAATACAGCGTGGAGCTGGAGGAACACAGCAGGCCAGGCAGCATCAGAGGAGCAGCAAAGTTGATTCCGGAAATGTCAACCTTCTTGCTCTTCTGATGCTGCCTGACCTGCTGGGGACCTTGCTCAGCCTGTTTGTAAAACGTAAACATAAATTTCAACCTAAACCATAATGCAAGCATTCTGTTCCCTCACTATGAATTCCACGCAGTACTGAGAATGCCCAATTATTTTGCTGATGAGAACTAATGACATTTTTTTTCTGAATCAATAGGAAACCTGCTGACCTGCAAAATCTTGCTCCAGGAACACACCCCCCATTCATAACCTTCAATGGAGAAGTGAAAACTGATGTCAATAAGATTGAGGAATTCCTTGAGGATATCCTGGCTCCACCCAAGTAAGTCTCACTGTTTAGGAAAGCAAACTTCTGTTTCCCCCAAGTCTCTAGCAGAACCATAGTGTCAAACTAGATTTTATGGGCATTGCTGAGAATTTAAAGTTGTTTCTAGCTGAAGCCCTTTAGCAATGGTCACCAATTCACAACAAACAAACAAAAAACTTTGCAGTGATTTTAAAATCTTAATGCCAAGCATCTAATTATGTAAATGCCAACAGGACAGGCTTTTGAAATCAACACAGTGTGGAGTTGGAGGAACACATCAGGCCAGGCAGCATCAGAGGAGTAGGAAAGTTGATGTTTCGGGTCAGGATCTTCTTCAGAAATGGGGAGGGGTAAGGAGCTGGGAAATAAGTAGAGGGAAGAGGGTTGGGGCTTGGGGAAGGTAGGTGGGGTGGTGATAAGTGAGTGCAAGTAGGGGTAGTGGGGATTGGAAGGGTAGGGCGGATAGGTGGGAAAGAAGATGAATGGGTTGTGTCAGGTCAAGAAGGTGAGAGGAAGAGGGGTGGGGCTGGGGGAGGGGAGGTGGATGGTAATGCAGCTCCTTAATCAAGTTTTTAACAAAGTTGATGTGAAACTTAATTGTATCTATAAAAGATATTAATATTGACTGATAGTAGGAAATAATTGCAATATTCATCTGCCAAAGCTAGATACATTTAGAAGATTCAAGCTCTATTCCAGCCCTCAAATATATGTAGTATGCTGACACTGACACTGACACATTACTGAGTTGATGCAGTTCTGTTAAAAGCACTGCCCTTCAGGTAGGATAGTGAACTGTCTAGGGGCAAATTATTGCAGATGCTGGAATCTGAACTGAAAACAAAAAATGCTGGAGATCACAGTTGTCAGTTAGCATCCATGGAGAGAGAGCAAGCTAATGTTTCGAGTCTAGATGACTCTTCTTCAGAGCTGAAGTGAAGTGTGAAGGGAGCAGCATTAATGCAATGGTAGGGGAATGGAGTGGTGGGGGATTGTAGTACTGGAGGAGAAAGGATGTTGATAGTCCATGGTTCAGAGTAAGTAATCAGAATGTAAGAATGGCAGAACAATGGTTTATCTAACTGCCAAATTGGAAAGAATGGACAGTCCCACTGGGGTGGGGGAGTGGCAAGAGAGGGTGATAGAAAATGTAACAAGCAAAGCTAAAAGAAAGGGAAGGAATGGGTTCACAATTTGAAGGTATTGAATTCAACATTGAACCTAGAAGTTTGTTAAGTGGTGAACTCAATATTGAGCCCAGAAGTATCTCTTCTGTTAGTTCAGGTGGACATTAAAGATGCACTGCTGAAGTCTGTGGGAGCTTACTTTGCAAAGCGAATGCTATATGTTTATCCATTCACAGCATGTGACCATCACTGCCTAGACCAGAATTTATTGCCCATCCCTGAGTGCCCATGAGAAGGTGATGGTGAGTTGCCTTCTTGAACTGCTTTCGAACAACTGGTATAGGTACACACACAACACTATTAAGGGGGGAGTTTCAGTGAAGGAATGGAGATATATTTCCAGATTAGGATCATGTGTGGCTTGGAGGGGAACTTGCAGGTGGTGGTGATGGTCATTGCGTGTGTTCAGAACCAGGGATCACAGTCCGAGGATACGGGGTAGACCATTTAGAACTGAGGTGAGAAGACATTTCTTCACCCAAAGAGTGGTGAGCCTGTGGAATTCATTACCACAGGAAGTAGCTGACGCCAAAACATTGAATTTATTCAAGAGATGGCTAGATATAGCACTTGAGGTGAATGGGATCACAGGTTATGGGAAGAAAGCAGGATAAGGTTATTGAGTTGGACGATCAGCCATGATCGTGATGAATGGCGGAGCAGGCTGAAAAGGCCAAATGGCCTCCTCCTGCTCCTATCTTCTATGTTTGTCTCTGGTCTGCTGCACTTGCCCTTCTAGATGGTAAAGGTCAAGGATTGGAAGGCGCTGTTGGAGGAGCCTTGGTGAGTTGCTGTAATGCATTTTGTAGATGGTACACAGCTGCTGGCATGTATGTCAATGATGGAGGGAGTGAATGTTTAAAATGGTGGCTGCCAATCAAGAGGGCTGCTTTGTCCTGAGTGGTGTCCAGCTTCTAGAATCATGTTGAAGCTGCATTCATCCAGGCAAGTGGAGAGCATTCCAGCACATTCCTGACTTGTATCTTGGAATCATACCTAACACGAAGGAAAGTAGATGTTGATTTAGGTGATACATTGGCTGTGAAATTTTAAGAAATACAAAAGTGTAACTTAAATCCATATTTTTATTTTCTCATAAATTAAAGCTACAGATGTTTACCCCTCTGCAGTGAGTTCTTTCCTTCCTTACATATACAAACTCCTGTGTGTGATATTTGTCAATAGAAATATGTTGCCACCATTCCTGTTTCTTGGTAATAAAAGCAAAGTACTATGAATGCTAGAGATCTGAAATAAAAACAGCTAGCGTTGGAGAAATTCAACAGGTCTGGCAGCATAATCTGCTGAGTTTCTCCAGCACTTTGTATTTATCCTTCTTTTCTTGATTGTGTCTAAGGGCCTAAATAGGTATTAAGTGATAGAGGAACAGCCATTGGTAAGTCTTAACAAGAAATGCTCTTATCTTAAAAATATGTAATTATTGCATAACAGCAATTGGGTACAAGTTACATGAGCTAGTGGGAGGGCTCTTGTGGCACAGTGGTAGTGCCCTCATCTCTGGCTAGAAGATCTAGGTTCAAGTCTCGCCTGCCCCAGAGGTGTGACATAATATGTCCAAACAGACATTACTAAGATAACTTTTAGCTAGTTATACATTGTTATTCAGACTAGTCGGAAACATTAATGATTTGTTTGTCCCCTTCAACATCTGGAGCTTTTCTCCTAATGTCCCCGGTCCAGGCTGTATGACACCAGCAAACTGGATAGAGTTTTATGCAAACTATTACTTTCTACAATGTCTTGGTGTATCCTTGGTGCATTCTTTCTCAAGACGCATTTGCTACCTCTGGCTTTTATCTTGTACTTCACAAACTCTAATGGTGAAGGATAATACCAGAGCCAATCTTCAAACATTTTTATAAGCTTTTTTTATAAGAGTGTTATATATCAAACGTGCATCTCCTAACCCAGTCAAAACAGTTTCAGGTTGTTTCTGTTACAATTCTTTTGTGAAAACCATTACCGATTAAGCAGTCCATTTCAAAGGGGAACTACTCAAATAGGTGAAAGTTTTTAACCACACAAATGATTGGTCATTGAATAATGTGCTCTGTAATAGGACTTGAACCCAGGATCTACTGCTTAGCAGCACGAACTCTAGTGACTTAGACACTCAGGCTCCACCTGTAACTACTCATAGGGGCCAGAAGTGAATCCACAGTTAATGTCTGCCATGTGCAAAGAATTAAATACATAAGAAATGTACAATTTATGGTTGACTCCACCAGCCTCACATCTATCACCTCAACCCAAATTGGGAGATCTGGAATGTTGGCGTTCCACTTAATTCCAAATTCAGCCTCACCTGCTATGCTGCTAAACCTGTTTTTATTTTAAAAGATACCAATATGGTCCTATGTACTTATCTGTCCTTCTTCATAACTAAACTCTTGGACTATACTTTCACCATCTCAAGAGTTGGTATCTCCAATGCATTCTTAGCTGATCCCTTTCCTTTGGTTCTTCACCAACTTCCTTACCCAGGTACAGTCTGTTCTTCTATTACCACTGCCATCTCTAACATTCAGTGACACACTGACCTGAGCATTTCATGCTGTCAAAACCTCTCATTAGCTCCTTATATCAATTATGTACTTCTTAACATCCAGGTAGGCACCCATTTCTCTTTGTAGCCTTCATTCTCTGCTTCAGCATTAATGGTTGCTTGTTTATTTGCAACTCTCCTGCTTCTGGATTCCTTTGGCCACTTCAAGAGGTCCTTGCCACCTTCCTTCCTGATTTCAAATATTTTTAAAATCTCTTTATTCTGACCATGGCTTTGGTTGTCTCATCCCACCAATGATCTCTTTTTTTTCTTGTCTTTTGTTTCTTTCCATCTAAATTATTTTGAAATTCCTTCCTGCACAGAGGGGAGACCATAGATATGGAAATGATTATATATTGCTGCTTAAGGCACATAGTGATTTTAATAAGTGCTGGGAGATTACTAAACTATAATGATTTTTTTTTCCATTTTCTCCTGAGACATGGTGCTGGCTGGTCAGCATTTATTACCCATCCCTACTTGCCCTTGAGAAGGTGGTGATGCGTTGCCCTCTTGAACCACTGCAGTCCAGGTACTGTAGGTAGACTCTCAATGTGGTTAGGGAGGGAATTCCAGGATTTTGACCCAGCAACAGTGAAGGAAAAGCAATATATTTCCAAGTCAGGATAATGAGTGGCTTGGAGGAGAACTTGCAGGTGGTGGTGTTCCCATGTGTCTGCTGCCTTTTTCTTTCTAAATGGAAGTGGTCGTGTGTTTGGAAGGTACTGTCTAAGGATTTTTGGTGAATTTCTACTGTGCATCTTGTTGCTTGTACACACTGCTGCTACTGAGTGTCAGTGGTGGAGGGAGTGGATGCTTGATGACATCAGCACATCTTTTCAAGTAGGAGTCTTTGGAAAAGTCAGGAATTGTAAAGTCTGGAGATTTCAAGTTAACTTTACTATAGGATCTAAGTCAATGAACTGTTGGACAAGTATTCATCACAGACATATGGAGTGACTAAATGCATGGTAGGATATATTGAAGAACACATTCCAAACATGTTCAGTTTCTGAAAAAATGGTACAACATGGTTAAAGTAGTCAGTGTAAGGCAGAATGTATTTTTAGACCATCAAATCATTTTATTTTGATTTATTCATGGGCTGCTGGCATCGCTGGCTGGGCCAGCATTTATTGCTGTTCCCCAGGTACCCTTGAGAAGAGGTGATGAACTCCCTTTCTGAACCATGCTAGTTCATTTAGTGCCAGTATACCCACAATGCTGTTAGGGAAGGACTTCCAATCCAAGGTTTATAACATGTGCTGTTCATGCATTTGTAGGTCAGTCAAGGATGCCACTTACCCTGCACAGAAATAGTGCTAGCGAGAATTAATACGCAGTAACTCTTACCAGCCCAGCTATGTGAAAGGAAGACAGAAAAACAAATTCAATTAGCCAATCCTATTTGGAGTGATCTTGTAGCCAGTCAGGGCTGAAAGACCTTTGTAATGATTCAATTCAATCTATAATTATAATTCCATAGAATAATACATAGAAATAGGAGCAGGAATAGGCCATTCAGCCCTTTTAGCCTTCTTCACCATTCATTATGATCATGGCTGATCATCTAACTCAGTATCCTGTTCCTGCTTTTCCTCCATATCCTTTGCTCTATTTAACCCTAAGTGCTATATCAGCTCCTCTTGAAATTGAACAATGTTTTGTCCTTGACTGCTTTCTGTGATAATGAATTTCCACAGGCTCACCACTCTCTGGTTGAAGAAATTTCTCCTCATCTCAGTCCTAAGTCGTTTAGACTGTGACCCCTGATTCTGGTCTCCCCCACCATCAGGAGCATCCTTCCTGCATCTATCCTGTCAAGCCCTGTTAGAATTTTGTATGTTACTCTGAGGTCCCCCCTGCCCGCTCATTCTTCGGAACTCCAATGAATATAATCCTGATTCTGCCCCTCTTTGTACATCTGTCCCACCATCCCAGGAACCAGTCTGTACCTTTGCTGCACTCCCTCTAGCAAAGACATCCTTCAACAGGTAAGAACACCAAAATCTCCTACATTCCAGGTGTGGCCTCACCAAGGCCCTGTATAATTGCTGCAAGACATCCTTGCTCCTGTACTCAAATCTTTATCTTGTGATGAAGACCAACACACCATATGTTTTCTTTACCATTTGCTGCACCTACATGCTTACCTTCAGTGATTAGTGTGCTAGGACATCCAGGTCCCACTGTATATTCCTCCCTCTCGATACAGCCATTCAGATAATAATGTGCCTTCCTGTTTTTGCTAACAAAGTGGATAAGCTCACATTTACGCACATTATACTGTATCTGCCATGCATTTGTCCACTTGCTCAACCTGTCCAAATTGTGCTAAAGCATCTCTGCACCCGCTTATTCTCCCAATCAGTTTTCTGTCTTTTGCAATTCTGGAGATATTACATTTTGTTCCATCGTCTAAAGTATTAACATGTATTGTGGATAGCTAGTGTCCCAGCACTGATCACTGGTACCCCACTGGTCACTACCTGTCATTTGGAAAGAGACCTGTTTATTCCTACTCTTTGTTAGCTGTCTCCCAACCAGTTTTCTATCCAACTCAATACCCTGCCACAATCTCATGTGCTTAAATTTTAAACTCTAATCTCTTAAATGGAACCTTGTTGAAAGCCCTCTGACAGTCCAACTAAAGCAATCAATTGGCACCACCTCATCAACCCTACTAGTTACGTCCCTGGAGAATTCCAGTAGATTTGTCAAGCATGATATCCCTTTTGTAAATCCTCGTTGACTGTCCGATCCTACCAATGTTTTCCAAGTGCTATGCTATTATTTTATAATAAACTCTAGCATTTGCCCCGCTACCGACATCAGGCTGTCTGGTCTATAATTTCTGTTTTTCTCTCTACCTCCCTTTTTAAATAGAGGGGTTACATTTGTGCCTTCCAGTCTGTAGGAACTGTTCCAGAGTCAACAGAACCTTGGAAGGTGTCCATCAAGGAATCCACTATTTCTGGTACCATTTCCTTAAATAGTCTGGGATTTCAATTAACAGGCCCTATGGATTTATCAGCCTTCAATCTCATCAATTTCTCAATGCCAAATCTCTACTATGCTGATTTCCTTCAGTTCGTCCCCCTGACTTAACCCTGGCAATGTTATTTGTGCACTCCTTTGTGAACACAGAACCAAAACATGTATTTAGTTGATAAAAACCAAAAGAACTGCGGATGCTGTAAATCAGGAACAAAAACAAAGTTGCTGGAAAAGCTCAGCAGGTCTGGCAGCATCTGTGAAGGAGTAAACAGAGTTAATGTTTCGGGTCCGGTGACCCTTCCTCAGAACTGTTG
>NC_063358.1:22128396-22135218 GCF_021869965.1 Rhincodon typus
GCCCCCTTGACCTGTCCGTCCTCCCTGGACTGACCTATCCCCTTCCTAACTCCCTACCTACACTCACCTTTCCTGGCCCCATCCCCGCCTCTTCGACCTGTTTGTTTCCTCTCCACCTATCCTCTCCTCTATCCCTCTTCTATCCGCCTCCCACTCTCTCCCTATTTATTTCAAAACCCCCTTCCCCTCCCCCTTTTCTGATGAAGGGTCGAGGCCCGAAACGTCAGCCTCTCTGCTCCTATGATGCTGCTTGGCCTGCTGTGTTCATCCAGCCCTGCACCTTGTTGTCACAGTTAAGTGTGACTAGCTTCTGGCTCAGACTTGCTTCAGTGCTTTTTACTGGCTCTGAACTAAAAGCCTTTACCATGAAGCGTAATTTCACCTTGTTGATGTTCCACAAGTTTCTCTGCAGGCAATTACACTGTTCTGCTGCTCCACTACTCCTGTTGCTATAGGCAATATGAGTAGTGCTTAAAAGTATAAAATATTTAAAGCTGTAAACATCCAGTACTGCACTCGGATCTATTGGAAGTCTTTGTTCTGGATCCACTGGAATTTCCCATTGCTGTTAGTTTCTGACATTAATCAACAATGCCCATAGTTCTTACCATTTAGAATGGTGTAGCTAAATTAAAATTCCAGTTTGCATTGCTGCACACTATTGCATTAGTTTTGGGATTCAAACCATTGGCAACTTTGGCTGGAGTAATGTACTGCAATCAACTGAATCTTAACAGGAAGAAGCAATTTAATGTTATTATTCATTTACAGGATGTAAGTCACTAGCTAAGCCAGCATTTATTGCCCCCAGAGGGTAGTTAAGAGTCAGTCGCATGTAGGCCAGACCAGATAATGTTAGCAAATTCCTTTCCAAAAGGACATTAGTGAACCAGATTGATTGGGGTAAAAAAAACAATGATAGGTTCATGGTCATTGTTAGATTTGTAATTCCAAATTTTTACAGAAAGTAAATTTCAACATCTGCCAAATTGGGATTCAAATCCAGACCCTCCAGAACATTACCTAGATCTCTGGATTAACAGCCTAGTGACAATACCACTTGGCCATCACCTCCTTTTGCATGATAACATTCAGATACAAGTTACATTACCAAGATAAACATTATGAATAAGGCTGTGAAGAAATCTGCCAATGTAGATCATCATACCTCAAAATCCTCAGATATTCTGCTTTATCCCCATGAAAGCCTGTATTAGGGGGAACAAATAGGAGGCTGGAAGAATGCAGCAAGCCAGGCCGCATCTGGAGGAAAGGAGCAGTCAATGTTTCGGGCATTACCCTTCAATCCTGACGAAGGGTTATACCTGAAACGTTGACTGCTCCTTTCCTCCAAATGCTGCCTGGCTTGCTGTGTCCTTCCAGCCTCCTGTTTGTCTACCTTGGGTTCCAGCATGTGCAGGTTTTTTTTGTCTCTAACTAACAGCTTAACTGTTTTCAATATTAATCATTGCAAAACCATTAGATTACATAACATTTTAAAAAATGAAGAACTGCGGATGCTAGAAATCAGAAACTAGAAATTGCTGGAAAAACTCAGCAGGTCTGGCAGCATCAGTGGAGAGAAAGCAGGGTTTAATATTTTGGGTCCAATGACCCTTCTTCAGAACAGACTGTGGCGGAAAAGGTTGGTATTTCTGCTGAAGGTGGGGTATTGGAGGGGGAAGGAGTAAACAATAGGTGGAGATGGAGCTCAGACAGAGAGAGAGAATCACAGTTAGGCAGACAAAGAAATGGGTAAAGGTCAGCCTGGGAGAATGAATAGCTGTTAATGGCGACTCGTAGCAGCTGACAATGGGTTGTTTGTGGTAGCAGCCCATGTGATGACAAGGCTTGGTGTGTGGGGATTAGGGTAAGGACATGAGAGAACGTGCTCAGGCCCTAAAATGATTGAACTTGATATTGAGTCCTGAAGGCTGCAGGAAAATGAGGTGTTGTTGTTCCTGCTTCACTGAAGTACTGCAGCAAGTCTGAGACAGAAATGTTGGCCAGGGAACATGATGGTATGTTGAAGTGGCAGGCAACAGGAAGCTCAGTGTCATTTTTGTGGACAGAATGTAGGTGTTCTGCAAAGCCGTCACTCAGTCTGTGTTTTGTTTCCCCAATGTAGAGAAGATCACATTATGAGCAGCAAATTCAGTATATTACACTGAGTGAGGTGCAGGTAAATCGCTCCTTCACCTGCAAGGTTTGTCTGGGGCCTTGGATAGTTAGGAGGGAGGATGTAAATGGGCAAAGTGTTACATTTTCTGTGATTGCATGGGAAGGAACCATGGGGTGTGGGGAGGTGTTGGGAGTTAAGGAGGAGTAGATCAAGGTGTTCCAGAGGGAACGATCTCTGCGGAAGGCTCACAAGGGAGGGGAGGGGTGTATGTGTCTGGTGGTGACAGCCCGCTGGAGGTGGAGGAAATAATGGCTTATGATTCTTTGGATATGGATGCTGGTGGGGTGGTATGTGAGGACCGGGGAACCCTATCGCTGTTGTGGGAGGGAAGAGAAAGGATGAGGGCTGAAGTGTGAGAGATGGATCAGATACGTCTGAGTGCCCTGTCAACCACGGTGGTGGGGATTCCTCAGTTCAGGAAGAAGGTGGGCATTTTGGAGGCTCCCTTGTAGAAGCTGGTATCATCAGAACAGATACAACAAAATGGAGAAATTGGGAGAATGGAAGAGTCTTTACAGGCAGCAGGGTGCAAGGATGTATAGTCCGGGTAACTGTGGGAGTCCGTGCGTTTGTAATGAACACCAGTGGCCAGTATATCCCCAGAAATAGAACCAGGGATATTGAAGAAGGGAAGAGAGGAGTCAGAGGTGGACCAGGTGAAAGTGAGAGTTGGGTAGAAACTGAACTCAAAATCGATAAACTTTTCCAATTCCAGATGAGAAAGGGAAGTAGCATTGATGATGTCATTGATATATCAGAGAAAGAGTTGTAGATGGACCCCCCCGGGTAGGACTGGAACAATGAATGCTCCATGTAACCTACAAAGAGACAAGCATAACTATGGCCCATGGCCACACCTTTGACCTGAAGAAAGTGGGAGGAGTTAAAGGAGAAGTTGCTCAAAGTGAGGATCTGCTCAGCCAAGCAGAGGAGAATGGTGCTGGAAGTGGCAAAAAAACTGTAGATGCTGGAATCCAAGGTAAACAAACAGGTGTCTGCAAGAGCACAGCAAGCCAGGCAGCATCTGGAGGAAAGGAAAAGTCAACATTACCTTTCTTCAGGACTGGATATGGGAGTAGGGGTAGCTGCAGAAAAAGAGGTGGAGGGAAATGTGTAGTGGAATGGTGGTGATGGGTGGACATCGTTAGTACGTACATCCTGGTTGGTCGATGGGAGGGATGAATCCGGTTGATAGCTGGAAGGGAGGGTCAGTAGCTAGAATGGAAGAGGAGGTGGAGCTGGAAAGGGAGCTGGGTTATGGGCGGGAAGGTTATTTGAAATTAGAGAACTCAATATTGAGGCCTCTGGGCTGTAGAGTGCCCAGGCAGAAGATAAGGTGTTGTTCCTCAAATTTGTGTTCTGAATCGCTGCGACACTGGAGGAGGCCGAAGGCAGACATGTCGGAGGAGGAGTGGTGAGGGGGTGGAGTTGAAATGGGCGGTGACTGGGAGGTTAGGCTGCTCAATACAGGCTAGACAAAAATGCTCAGCGACTCGGTCACGTAGTCTATGTTTGGTCTCATTGATGTAGAGAAGACCATATCGGGAGCACTGGATGCAGTAGACTGGGTTGGAGGAGATGCAGGTGAAATGGTGTCTCACCTGAACGGACTGTTTAGGGCTCTGGATGGAGGTGAGGGAGGTGGTGTGTGGACAGGTGTTGCATCTTTCACGGTTACAAGGGAAGGTACCAGGTGGGTTGGAGTGGTTGGTGGGGAGTGTGGCACGAACTAAGGACTGGCGAAGGGAATGGTCCTTGCGGAAGGCAGAGAGGGGTGGGGAGTGGAAGATGTTCTGGGTGGTGATGAGGAGACATTCCACACCTAAGCATCCTGGATGTCCTCCTTTTTCAAACAACACTCTTTTCCACCCACCAGCCTCTGCGTCCAAAGTATCATCCTCAAACACTTCCGCCAACTCCAATTAGACCCCATCAGCCAGACATCTTCCAATCCCCACCCCTCTGCCTTCTGCAAGGACCAATCCCTTCGCCACTCCTTAGTTTGCGCCACACTCCCCACCAAACACGCCAACCCCCACCAACATCCAGTACCTTCCCCTGTAACCATAAAAGATGCAAAACCTGCACACACACCACCTCCCTCACCTCCATTCAAGGCCCTAAATAGCCCTTCCAAGTGAGACAGAGCTTCACCTGCATCTCCTCCAAACCAACCTATTGCATCCGGTGTTCCCGATGTGGTCTTCTCTACGTTGGTGAGACCAAACGTAGACTAGGTAACCGTTTTGCTGAGCATTTGCGCCTGCCCGAAATGGCCATCCTAACGTCCCAGTCACCGCCCATTTCAACTTCCCCCTCCAACATGTCCATCCTCGGCTTCCTTCAGTGTTACAGCAATTCAGAATGCAAATTTGAAGAACACCACCTTATCTTCCGCCTGGGCACCCTACTGCCCGGAGGACTCAATATTGAGACCTCCAATTTCAAATAACCTTCCCACCCATCCCCTGGCTCCCCTTCCAGCCCCACCTCCTCCCTTCCATTTCACTTACTGACCCTCCCTTCCAGCCATCAATCAGATTCATCCCTTCCATCCACCAATTAGGTCATACCTACCACCGGTGTCCAAATATCACCATTCCACCTCCACCCCTTCCCCTCACCCCTTTATTTGCAGCTCCCCTGCCCCCACATCCAGTCCTGAAGAAGGGTAATACCCAGAACGTTGACTGCTCCTTTCCTCCAGATGCTGCCTAGCTTGCAGTGTTCTTCCATCCTCCTCTTTCTCTACCCATGGTGGTGGAAGGGGATGGTTCAGGTCTTTTTTCCAGGAAAAAGTGGAGAGCCCTGAGATCATCCTGAAGGGGGATGGATATGTAAAGGGACTGCACGTCCACGGTGAAGAGGAGGCAGCTGGAGCCCATGAACTGAAATTCTGAAACTGACATGAAGTGTCAGAAGATTATTTACCTCAAGTACTCCTTGAGTTCCACCTTCTAACTTCTCTATAGGGCAATCCATTTTTCCTCTTTGTGCTTCCTAGGTTTAGATTCCTCTACATACAAGAACGGTGTCAGAGGCCTAAATCCAATGGCAGCATTCCCAAATGTGGCACCAATCATTTTCAAAGAGAGAGGGGATAGGGGCAAGTTCTAATCTGCACATCTGTTGTTCGTAGAGGCAAGTGCATATGTTAAAGTGCAAATGCCCCAGCCTGACTGGGTTTTCATTCGTGTAATGCCAAAACATGACTTTAGACCCAAGAGGAGATGATTTAAAGCTGCCAGAATTTAGAGGCGAGATATGACATGTCTTTGCAGTGGTAAGCTATCCTTTTGAAGGTTGTCCACCTGTGTGGGAAGTCAAGTGTCCTTTGGGAAAATTCAATGCCTTTTGAGATTGTTTAAAACAGATGTGTTTGTACATAAAAGTGCCTAAACTAACTACATCCATCAACAGAGCTGTCAACACATGTAAAACACACACTCTTTAAGTATTTTGCAGGGGGGGAAACTATCTGCACTGTAAGAAAGAACAGTGCCTGTTGTTTCACTCTATCTATTGACATGGCCTGTTCATGATTACAGGATTACTGCTGCATGACTGATTCTACCAACTTTTTATTACTGCACTGGCATGCCTGCCAGTTTACAGTTCGATTGACAACTCCAAGTTGTTACAAAATCTTGGAAGTAGGACTATGAATTCCAATGGTCATTTTTATGATGGATTAAAGGAGGTGAAATGTAGGCAATGGGATTCTATCAATAGGAGTGTTTTAAAAAGTACATTTGTCAAATGACTCTTAAGAAGTTTATTTAACATCAGTATGGGTCCTGAGGTCTGCCTGTAGGTGAATTAGCATGGTAGATGTAAGGAAAGAAGTTAGGTGGGGCTTTGGATGGCATGAGTTGGCACTAGGTTAGCATCATAGCTATGGAGGCATATGAGGTGTGTGTAGAGGTACAGGTAGACACGGAGGGCAGGAAGGATCATGGGGTGTGAGGGAAGCTTGAAATGGCATGGGGACTGCGTGTGGTGGGATAAAGCAGTGTGTGGGGTGATGCCTTTAGTTGTTCTAGTTTTAATTTTGTCATTATTCCGACAAACCGCTGAAGCCTTCCTCTTCATTCTCCAATAATGAATGATTATTCCACATGTTCACACCCACCATTCCAAAATAAATGGCAGGAATTTAATACCCAGTACTGAGGCGGTTTTGGAGGTGGTGGTGGTTGGGTGGGCGGGGGGGGGGGGCGCACTGGGGGAATGGGGGTTGGGTACCACAGAGTTAGGTAAAAAAGTGCAGGATGGAAATCCCAGATAACAAGGTGTAGAGCTGGATGAACACAGCAGGCCAAGCAGCATCAGAGGAGCAGGAAGGCTGACATTTCAGGCCTAGACCCTTCTTCAGAAATGGGGGAGGGGAAGGGGGTTTCTGAAATAAATAGGGAGAGAGGGGGAGGCAGATAGAAGATGGATAGAGGAGAAGATAGGTGGAGAGGAGACGGACAGGTCAAAGAGGCGGGGATGGAGCCAGTAAAGGTGAGTGTAGGTGGAGTTAGGGAGGAGATAGGTCAGTCCAGGGAGGACGGACAGATCAAGGGGGCGGGATGAGGTTAGTAGGTAGGAGATGGTGGTGGGGCTTGAGGTGGGAGGAGGGGATAGGTGGGAGGAAG
>NC_063358.1:22135318-22142589 GCF_021869965.1 Rhincodon typus
AGTTGAAATGGTTCGCGACTGGGAGGTGCAGTTGTTTAGTGCGAACCCAGCGTAGGTGTTCTGCAAAGCAGTCCCCAAGCGTCCGCTTGGTTTCCCTGATGTAGAGGAGGCCACAATGGGAACAGCGGATACAGCATAGCACATTAGCAGATGTGTAGGTGAACATCTGCTTGATGTGGAAAGTCTTCTTGGGGCCTGGGAAGGGGGTGAGGCGGGAGGTGTAGAGGCAGGTGTAGCACTTCCCGCGGTTGCAGGGAAAAGTGCCGGGTGTGGTGGCGCTGGAGGGGAGTGTGGAGCGGACAAGGGAGTCCCGGAGAGAGTGGTCCCTCCAGAAAGCAGATAAGGGGGGGAAGGGAAAAATGTCTTTGGTGGTGGGGTCGGATTGCAGATGGCGGAACTGTCGGAGGATGATGCGTTGAAAAACGAAATGCGATGGAAATCCCATTGACTTCCTAACTCCCACAGGTCAGGCTCCAGGTTGGAAAAGTAGAGGGCAAGCCTTTCCACCTGGAGGACAGCTGAGCTGTTTCAGTCACACTTAAGAGTCATCTAGGTCTCATCCTGTACTGTTGGAATTCTACCAGCAAAAGGCAGGGAACTTGTCACTTGGGAAGATTGCCAGCTAGCCCTGTTTTGTCGAAGAATTGTATTCAACTAAAAACACACTTTGTTCTTCTGTCCACAGATGCTGCCAGACCTGCTGAATATTTCCAGTCTTTTCTGTTTTTATTCCAGCAAAGCCAGTCTCTCTGGTCCGCGGGGGTGTACTCAGGTATTCGTAATCCGATTGAAGGAGCTGGAACTGGGGAGGGAGAGGGAGCTCAGCTCAACAGGACATGGACCATCTGCTTGCTGTTGCAAAACCTACCCCTTGCTGGTGGCCCCTTCCCCAGTTCTTCCATCCCACTCCATTCATCTCTCTCCAGGGATTCAGCATTAAAGGGTCCAATGCAATACAAGCAGTGAGTACCACTCTGTTAAGAAAGAGCTGCTGGCTTCTAATTGGATTTATCTGTTTCTCACAAACTTAATTTGATGGGAGGCTCCAAGATGCTCAGGTGTTGGGTTGCCTTGAAATAATGTCAGGCCGGCTTAAAATGAATGGGGGTTCCTACCAGTTTAACAACTTGTGGACATGGTCCCTTCCTTCAAAAATAAATCCGTGCCAAAGTCTCAATTCTCAATTCTCAATCAATAGCTACCATACAGGTCTATTGACATTCCTCAGCTGTACCAATAAACTTATTAAAATCAATATGGCATAGAATTCTGAACTGCAAGTCATTTCTCCTTATGAAATATGATCATTTGCAGAAAAATGGTAACTTTGTGGGCATACACAACTTTGCATTTAGTTATCAGTGATAGTAGAATGTTAGAACGTTTTTTCATTCATTTAGAAGATCCCATTTACAACTGATGCCACCTAAACATATTTTCCATTTAGATAACCTCTCGATTTCATCAATGGCACATGCAGGCACATTACTGCCTTACATCATCCACATTTATATCAAAACTAACACGTAATGGAGAAGTGTTTTGATGTGTTTTAGTCATGACATAACCCAGAAATAAAAACTAAGTATCAACAAAGAGCCAAAGTTTGATTTTACTTTGTCAAAATAATTGAATAATCTTAAAATTTCAGTTCAACCAGCTAAAACCCAATGTGATGGAATGAAAAAGATATCTCCGATGTGGATGTAGAGGACATTGATGTAAAATAAATGGAGATATTTAGATGGGAGATAGGCACAGGCACACTCATACAAGACTAGCTGTCTAAAAACTGCAGAAGTCTGGAATCTGAGCATTTTTAGAACGCATCATGCATAATTCTTTAACATTTCACACAAGTAACTAATCTGAATAATTTAGCTTGGTGCAGCGTGACATTGGGCTTCTCTGTTTTGTCTCTTAGGAGCCAATTCATTCCTACACTCCAAGTGACCCTTCATTCACATGACCACAGATTGGCTGGATCTGATCCTGCACAAGTCACATGACCCAAAGTTTGGCAAAATCCAGCAATGGATTGAGTTTTGAAACAGTGTACCTGCATGTGGAAAATAATAATTTTAGGACTATGGGGAACACAGCATTAAAACCATTGCTGATCATTAGGAAAAACCATCTGGTTCACTAATGTTCTTTAGGGAAAGTAACTTACCTAGTCTGGCCCACACCAAAAGTGGTGGACACTTTACTGCCCTATGGGCAATTAGGTATGGGTAATAAATGCTGGCCTGGCCACGTCCTGTGAATTAATTTTAACAAAAGTATGAAGCTGTCATGGGCCACAAAATGGGACAGGATGTTTAAGGAGAGTAAGGATTCTGGATAATCCAAGTTGAAGGATGGGAAAAAAATTGTGGCTGCAAGAGCTGTTCTGTTTTTGAGGTATTTTCAGTGTTGGAGCTGATTTCCTTGAATTCTAGGAGCAGTAATTACTGTTTTATAAGCTGTTGCATTGTTTTGGAATTTGGGGGAAAAGAAATCAAAACAACAGCTGTAAGGGGGAGGGGTTGGGACCTAGGGAGATGGTGAGGAAAGAGATCAGTCTAAGACTGGTACAGTTGGGAAAAGGATTAAGTCAAACTGTCAGGGCAGGAACAAAGTAGAGAACGAGTTAGGATTGATAAATTAAACTGCATTTATTTCAATGCAAGAGGCCTAAGAGGTAAGGCAGGGCATGGTTGGGAACATGGGACTGGGATATCATAGCCATTACAGAGACATGGCTCAGGGATGGACAGGACTGGCAGCTTAATGTTCCAGGTTATAGATGCTATAGGAAGGATAGAAAAGGGGGCAAGAGAGGAGGGGGAGTGGTGTTTTTGATTAGGGATAACATTACAGTTGTACTTTGCGAGGATATTCCTGGGAATACATCCAGGGAAATTATTTGGGTCGAATTGAGAAATAAGAAAGGGATGATCACCTTATTGGGACTGTACTATAGACCTCCAAATAGTCATTGGGAAATTGAGAAACAAATTTGTAAGGAGATCTCAGTTATCTGTAAGAATAATAGGACAGTGTTGGTAGGGGATTTTAACATTCTAAACATACACTGGGACTGCCATAGTGTTAAAGGTTTGGATGGAGAGGAATTTGTGAAGTGTGTACAAGAAAATTTTCTGATTCAGTATGTGGAAACACCTACTAGACACTGTGCAAACCTTGAACTACTCTTGGGAAGTAAGGCAGGGCAGGTGAATGATGCATCAGTTAAGGAGCACTTTGGGGCCAGTGACCATAATTCTATTAGTTTTAAAACAGTGATGGAAAAGGGTAGACTGGATCTAAAAGTTAAAGTTCTAAATTGGAGAAAGGCCAATTTTGACAGTATTAGGCAAAAGCTTTCAAAAGTTGACTGGGAGCAGATGTTTGCAGGTAAAGGGACGGCTAGAAAATGGGAAGGCTTTAAAAATGAGATAACGAGACTCCAGAGACAGTACAGGTATTTCTCCTGTAACGCTATAGTTGCATTCTTGTGTGACCTCACTCAACAGGAAATCACTATACAGTACAGTAGAAAACTGGCATTATCCAAACAACGGCCACTATTCATCAATCGCGTTACAGCCAATCTGCGTTATTGAATCTATGAGGGTGAAGGCCAAGGCTGGTAGGTGTGGGGAATGCTGGATTACTAAAGAAATTGAGGTATTGGTCAAGAATAAGAAGGAAGCATATGTCAGGTATTGACAGCAGAGATCAAGTAAGTGCTTAGAAGAGGAGAAAGGCAGTGGGAGTATACTTAAGAGGGAAATGAGGAGGGCAAAAATGGGACATCAGATAGCTTTGGCAAATAGGGTTAAGGACAATCCAAAAGAATTCTACAAATACTTTAAGGATAAAAGGGTAACTAGGGAGTGAATAGGGTCCCTTAAAGATCAACAAGGTGGCCTCTGTGTGGAACCATAGGAGAAGGGGGAGCTGTATTTTGCATTGTTTACTCTGGTGAAGGATATGGAAGACAGACATTGTGGGGAAATAAATAGCGACATCTTGAAAAATATCCACATTACAGAGGAGGTGGCGCTGGACATCTTAAAATGCATAAAAGTGGATGAATCCTCGGGACCTTATCAGGCGTTCCCTGGAACTCTGGAGGAAGCTATGGAAGTGATTGCTGGGCCCCCTGCTTGAGATATTTGTATCATCGATAACCACAGGTGAGGTGCTGGAAGACTGGAGGTTGGCTAACATAAAGCCATTATTTAAGAAAGGCTGTAAGGAAAAGCCAGGAAACTATAGACCGGTGAACCTGACATTGGTGGGGGGTAAGTTGTTGGTGGCATTTCTGACGGACAGGATTTACTAGTGTTTGGAAAGGGAAGGACTGATTAGGGATAGTCAACATGGCTTTGTTTGTAGGAAATTGTGTCTAACGAATTTAATTGAGTTTTTGAACAAGTAACAAAGAGGATTGATGAGGGCAGAGCAGTGGACGTGATCTACATGGACTTCAGTAAGGTGTTCAGTAAGGTTCCTTATGGTAGACTGTTTAGCAAGGTTAGATCACATGGAATACAGGGAGATGTACCTATTTGGATACAAAACTGGCTTGAAGTGGAAGACGGAGGGTGGTCGTGGAGGGTTGCTTTACAGACTGTAGGCCTGTGACCAGTGCTGTGTGACAAGGATTGGTGCTGGGTCCACTGTTTCTCGTCATTTATATAAATGATTCGAAAGTGAAGATAGGAGGTATGGTTAGTAAGTTCGCAGTTGACACCAAAATTGGAGGTTTAGGGGACAGCGAAGAAGGTTACCTCAGAGTACAATGGGATCTTGATCAGATGGGACAATGGGCCAAGGAGTGGCAGATCGAGTTTAATTTAGATAAATGTGAGCTGTTACATTTTGGAAAGGCAAATCAGGACAGGACTTAGACACTTAATGGTAAGTACCCTGGAGAGTGTTGCTGAACAAAGAGACCTTGGAGTGCAGGTTCATAGTTCCTTGAAAGTGGAGTCACAGGTAGGTAGGATAGTGAAGAAGGCATTTGGTATGCTTGTCTTTATTAGTCAGTGCATTGGGTATAGGAGTTGGGAGGTGATGTTGTGGCTGTACAGGACATTGGTTGGGCCACAATTGGAATATAGCACGCAATTTTGGGGTCTCCCTGTTATGGGAAAGATGTTTTCACAGAAGGTTCATAGAATCCATACTGTGTGGAAACAGGCCCTTCGGTCCAACAAGTCCACACCAACCCTCCGAGCATCCCACCCAGACCCATTCCCCTATAACCCACCTAATCTGCACATCCCTGAACACTAGGGCAATTTAGCATGGCCAATCCACCTAGCCTGCACATATTTGGACTGTGGGAGGAAACCGCAGCACCCAGAGGAAACCCACGCAGACACGGGGAGAACGTGCAAACTCCACACAGTCGCCCGACGGTGGAATCAAACCTAGGTCCCTGGCGTTGTGAGGCAGCAGTGCTAACCAATGAGCCACTGTGCCACCCATAAATGAAAGGGTTCAGAAAATATTTACAAGGATGTTGCCAGGGGTTGGAGGGTTTCAGCTGTAGGGAAAGGCTGACTAGACTGGGGCTATTTTCTCTGGAGCGTTGGAGGCTGAGGCGTGACCTTATAAAAGTTTATAAAATCATTAAGGGCATCCATAGGGTAAAAAGACAAAGTCTTTTGCCCGGGATGGAGGAGTCCAAAACTAGAGGGCGTAGGTTTATGGTGAGAAGTCTAAAGGGCAACTTTTTCACACAGAGGGTGGTGTGTCTATGAAATGAGCTGCCAGAGGAAGTGGTGGAGGCTGGTACAATTACAACATTGAAAGGGCATCTGGATGGGTATATGAATAGGAAGGGTTTAGAGGGATATGGGCCAAATACTGGCAAATGGGACTAGATTTACTGAGGTTATCTGGTTGGCATGGACGAGTTGGACCAAAGGGTCTGCTTCCATGTTATATATCTCTATGACTCTGACTCTGAGCTGAATGGCCTACTCCTCCACTTAGGTTTTGAACACAACATCTTTTGAGGGCGTGGTTGGCAGCCCTGTGTAACAGCATGATAGAAATAGGAAATGCTCAGAGATGAAAGGTAAACTACTGCTCTGCGGCACATAATTGCATGTCAACATGTAGCACACTGAGCTTACTGCACTGGGTACACAATCTGTCAATTGTAAAGCAGACACCTGAAATCATACACTCACTCACAAATTTACCACAGAACAGATACACTTTGCAGACAGGGCCTGAGAGATGCAGAGCAGCAGAGTAACATTTTCATTCAGCAATGGTAGGGTGGTGGAGCTGGGTGAGTGGAGGTGAATAACAGTTGTGTTTATGTAAATAATTTACGACATAAAGGAAAAGAAATTTACTGGCAGTGGTATGGAAGCAAACTGTTCATCTGGCCCTCATTTTGGAAATGGCAGGTGGTGCAGGGGGATTATTTTTATTCAATAAAACAAATGATTAAACTGCGTTTCTGTTATCTCTTCTGCACAAAGGTGCAATTATTAAACTGGAGTTATAAAAGCCATATAGCTTTTGGTTTGAGCTGATGATCACACACACACCCAAAACTCTGCAATGCCTCTAAAAACAAAAAATGTATGAAGTTAGTTTGGTAAATGAATTAAGCAAAGATTGATTTACAATACCACACTGAAGGCTGTGATATTACTGCAACACCAGTACAAGGTTGAAAACAATTTAGGATTTGAAAAATAATATTTAAATAAAAATTTGTTTTGTCATTTAACCATCAGAAACAAACAATGGAGAACTAGTTAGGGATAAGGAAACTAGAAAATATGGGGTTCTTCTTGTCGGAAGAGAGAAGCTTACAGGAAAATTGACAAAAGGTATTGAAATCTTGAAGGATTTTAACACAGTAAGTAAATTGGTGCAGTTTCCAATTACAGAACAAGTGGTAACCATAAGACACAGGTTAAAGGAAATCGGCACAGCCTGAGAAGGTATGAAGAAAAACTATTGTGGAATAAGTGGTTATGACCTGGAATGTAAAACCTAAATAATGGTGGAAGCAGATTCAATAACCAAGTTTCAAAAGGAAATTGGATAATTTTTTGAAGGGGAAATATCTGCAGTGCTATGGTAAAGAACAAAATGTAAAGGGTTAATTCTACCTTGAACCTAAGAATAACTATTGAGCATCTGCAAGAACAAGCCATGTCTTAGTGAGACAACAAGGTGCAGGGCTGGATGAACACAGCAGGCCAAGCAGCATCATAGGAGCAGAGAGGCTGACATTTCGGGCCTAG
>NC_063358.1:22143089-22144717 GCF_021869965.1 Rhincodon typus
TTTTTTAGTGGTTTTGTTGCAAAGTTTCTTCCATTCAATTTCATTTAAGAGTTCACTACCTCTAAATCGAATTACTCTAACACTCTCCTGGCCACCCTCCCATTTGCACTCTCCAGAAATTTGACTTCACACAAGACTCTGCTGTCTGAGCCTTAACACCTTCAGTAAGTCTTGGTCCAGTGATTTTAAAATTCTTATCCTCGTTTGCAATCTCCCAGGGCCTCAGCTCGTGCTATCTTTGTATCTTCCTTTAGCCCTTCAACCCCCGAGATCTCTGCACTCCTCTAATTTTGACCCTTAGGGCGGCACGGTGGCTCAATGGTTAGCACTGCTGCCTCACAGTGCCAGGGACCCGGGTTTGATTCCAGCCTCGGGCGACTGTTTGTGTGGAGTTTGCACATTCTCCCCGTGTCTGCGTGGGTTTCCTCCGGGTGCTCCGGTTTCATCCCACAGTCCAAAGATGTGCAGGTTAGGTGGATTGGCCATGCTAAATTGCCCGTAGTGTTCAGGGATGTGTAGATTAGGTGGGTTACAAGGAGACAGGTCTGGGTGGGACACTCTGAGGTTTGGTGTGGACTTGTTGGGCCGAAGGGCCTGTTTCCACACTGTAGGGATTCTATGATTCTTAGTATAATACTGATTTGACTCCACCATTGGTGGTTGTGCGTTCAGGTAAATGGATTCTTATTTCTGGAACTCCCTCATCTCCCTCCCCTAAACTTCTCCACTGTCTCTCCTCCTTTAGGATATGCCTTGAATCCTATGTTCTTTGAACTAGTATCTACATCTGTAGTTTGGTGTCCATATTTGTTTGATTATATTCCTATGTGGTACCTAGGTGCATTCAATCATGTTAAAAGGACTATATAAATGCAAGTTGTTGTACATTCCATGCTGCCAAGTTGTTTTTGGCATCTCATACAAATGATTATTCCTAAATGGGTGATCCCAAATGAGGCATGTTCACTGACTATAGAAACATTGGGGACATCATAGTTAACAACAACTTGCACAGTTTTTGTGTAGCAGCTTTCAGATAATGAAATGTCTCAAGGTACTTCAGAGCAGCACTGAAAAATAAAGCATGACACTGAACCACACAGGAGATATTAGGTCAGATGGCCAAATCCTGGTCAGAGAGTTACAAATGAAGTGTCTGAAGGGAGGAGAATGAGCTGGAGACGGCATTCCAGACTTGGGGCCAAGAAAACTGAAGGTTCAGTAAATTCATTTATTTAATATATTGTCACTTGTACCTATGCATGGTGAAAAAAAGTGGATAATGTCGCCACATTCTGGCACCACTTTGGATTACATAATATATTACTGAATAAATTGTACAGATGGTAAAATAGAATTATCATAGAAACACAGAATCCCTACAGTGTGGAAACAGACCCTTCGGCCCCACAAGTTCACACCAACCCTCGGAGCACCCCACCCAGGCCCACCCCCCTGTTACCTAATCTACACATCCCTGAACACCATGGCACCTGCAAATCTTTGGACTGTGGGAGGAAACTGGAGCACCCGGAGGAAACCCACGCAGACACGGGGAGAATGTGCAAACTCCATACAGACAGTCACCTGTGGCTGGAATCAAACCTGGGTCCCTGGCATTGTGAGGC
>NC_063358.1:22144817-22198298 GCF_021869965.1 Rhincodon typus
AGTAGGCGGGTATTAGTGACTGGGTAGCAGTAACTGGGTATCAGTGATCGGGAATCAGTGATCGGGTATCAGTGATCGGGTATCAGTGATTGAGTATCAGTGACCGTGTATCAATGACCGGGTATCAGTGACCGGGTATCAGTGATCGGGAATCAGTGATCGGGCATCAGTGATCGGGTATCAGTGATTGTGTATCAGTGACCGGGTATCAGTCATTGGGTATCAGTGACCGGGTATCAGTCATTGGTATCAGTGATTGGGTATCAGTGAGCGGGTATCAGTGATTGTGTATCAGTGATTGGGTACCAGTGATTGTGTATCAGAGACCGGGTATCAGTGACCGGGTATCAGTGACCGGGTATCAGTGAGTGGGTATCAGTGATCGGGTATCAGCGACCGGGTATCAGTGACCGGGTATCAGTGATCGCGTATCAGTATCCAGGTATCGGTAGATTTCACCCTCTCTGCTCCTCCTGTCGCCACCATCAGACATGTTCCCTGGGGTCCTGGCAATGTGCTCCTTTTCTGCTGCTACCAACGCCATCAGTTCCGTGTCCACCATGTCCGAGCTGGAGACGCTTACACTGTGTGGGCCCTGCACCTCCTCTGACTCTGGACATCGACTGACGGGTCTTGGCTTGTCTTTCAATGCTACCACCCGGAAGGGAGCAGGGAAGGAGATACATGGGGCCCCGACCTCCCACAGGAGGTGACCCCAGGGCAACCGAAACAGAAACCAAGTTACCGAGCTGGAAAGACAAAGACGAAGCCGCAAGAGCCTGTGCTCAGGGGCCAAGTGCTGCTGACCCCGTCGCCGCCATCTCGTAAAGTCCTGACTCCAATGTTGGAGCAATTGAAATTAGGGATCCACATGTCAGAACTGGAGGACCACAGGGAACAGAGGGTTGTGGGGCCTGCAGAAGGTTACAGAGTGTAAGGTGATGGAGGAATTTAAAAATAAGGATGAGAATTTTAAAATCGAGATTGCTTGACGAGAAGTCAGTGTAGGTCAGTGAGTACAGGGGTGATAGGGGTACAGGACTTACTGCAAATTAAGGTATCGCAGGCAGGGGTTTGGATAGCCTCAGGTTTATCGAGGGGAGAATGTGGGAGACCAGCAAAAGTGCATTAAAATAATTACATCTACAGGAAACAAAGGCTTAAATGAGAGTTTGAGCAGATGATCTGAGACAGATTAGTGAGCTGGTAAGGCCAACACAGGCAGAAGAGTGATGGGTGACCACCAGGAAGACTAGTAAGTGTGGGCAGGTAGTGCAGGAGTCCCTGTGGCCTTTCCCCTCTCAAACAGACACACTGTGTTGGATATTGTTGGGGTGGGGAATGGCCTCTCAGAGGAAAGCAGCAGCAGCCAGGTTTGGCTCTGTTGCACAGCGTGGGAGGAAAAGGCTGGGAGAGCTTTAGTGACGGGGGACTCGATTCTGTGGGCAGCAAATGAGACTCTTGAATGGTATGCTGTCTCCCTCGTGCCAGGGTCAGGAAGTCTCAGAGTGGGTGCAGTGCAGTCTGATGGAGAGGGTGAAGTCAGTAATCGTGGTACATGTTGATACCAATGATGTGGGTAAACGATTAAGTGAGGCCCTGCAGCAGGAATTTAGAGAGTTAGGTACTCAATTTAAAGAGGAGGACTACAAAGGTTATAATTGATGGATTACCTCCAGTGCCACGTTGTGTAGGAATAGGAATCAGATGAATGTGAGGCTACAGGGATGGTGTATGATGGACAGCTTTAGACGTTTGAATAATTGGGATGTCTATGGGGTAAGTCGGACCTATACAAGCTGGATGGGTTGCACCTGAACTGGAATGGGTCCAATATAAGCTAATTTGGTAGAGGAATGGGGTACAGAGTAGATATAAATTTGGGGACCAAGAATCAATCAGATATAGAAGGAACATAAGGATAATCCAGCAGGTGGAGAAGACATGAGCAGGATAAGGTTCAGAGGAGGTTCAGAAAGTTAAACTATCTTTTAATGCAAGGAGCTTGACTGGAAAGGGCAGATGGACTTAGAAGATTGATCAACATCTGGGAAAATGATATTGTTACAATCACTGAGACATGGTTGAAGGAAGGTGGGACTGGCACCTAAACATTCCATGGTATAGAAGTTTCAGGTGAGATGGTGAAGTTGTGAGAGGTGGGGGCATTGCATTATTGATAAAGTAAGCCATCACTGCAGTAATGATTGATTTGATTTATTATTGACACATACCTAGGTACAGTGAAAAGTTTTGTTTTGCGTGCAATAGAGACAGATCTTAACATACAAAGATCATAGGGTGACTGAATGCAGCAAGGCATACAAAGTTATGGCTGCAAAGAAGATGCACAGAAGCAAAATGAACATTTGATTTGAAATTTGAGGTCCCTGTTCTTGAACCTGGTGGTACTTGTGTTCAAGCTTTTGTATCTTCTGCCTGACGGAAGAGGTTGAAAGAGATTATAACCAGGGTGGGAGGGGCCTTTGATGATGTTGGCTGCCTTTCCGAGACAGAAAGAATTGTAGATGGAGTCAATGGATGGAAGGTTGGCTTGTGTGACGGTCTGGGCTGTGTTCACAACCCTCTGTAGATTTTTATGGTCCTGTTGTCATTCCAAGCCGCGATGCATTCAGATAGAATGCTTTCTATGGTGCATCTATAAAAGTTGGTGAGAAGCCTTATGAACATCAGAGTGAGGGAGGGTGTCTTCCAGGCTCTTCAAATGAGGCTGTCTGGACACAGCTTAGAAATGAAAAACAGGCAATCATTTTGGTGGGTTTATACTACGGGCCTCCCAACAGACAGAGGGAGATAGAGGAGCAGATAGGTGTGCAAATTACGGAGATGTGAAAGGAATAGGTTTTTTTAGTATAGGGCATTTCAACATTGCTAAAGTTAATTGGGATTGCCTGATTATGAAAGGTTTAGACAGGGTGGAATTTTTAAAGTATAACCAGGAGAGCTTTTTGTGCCAGAACTTAAATAGTTCTACTGGTAATAGGGCAGTGCTAGCCCTATTTCTAGGGAATGAAGCCGGGCAGGTGGTTGAAGTGTCAATGGATGAATATTTTAGGAATAATACCATAACTCGAAGTTTCACAGTCATTATGGAAAGGGATAAGGATAGGTTCTAAAGTTCTAAATTAACCTAATTTAGAAGTATCTAAATTGGCAGAAGGCCAATTTCAATATCATTAGAAAGGGAGCATCTACTTGCAGGTAAGTCTATGTGTAGGGATTGCTTAATTAGGAGAAAATGAGGGTGGATTTCTGAAATTTAGAAATTAGGAGGATAAAGAATATCCACAAAATATCCTTGGTAGATAGAATTAAGGAAAACCCCAAGGTATTTTATAAGTATATTAAGAGCAAGAGTGGGTCCAATAGAGACCTGTGCGTAGAGCCAAATGACGTGGGTGAGGTCTTACATAAATATTTCTCATCTGTATAATCAAAGTCAGAAGGACATTGTAGCCAGGGATTTCAATTGGGATGGTGAAGTTCTAGAGCATGTTAAGTATGATGAGGCGGAGGTATTAGATATTTTAGCAGGTCAAAGTTGCATAAATCCCCAAAAACCTGATGACATGTATCTCAGGCTGCTACAGGAGGTAAGGGAGGAGATTGCTGGAGCCCTGGCTGAGATAGTTAATATTTTACTGGTCACAGGTGAAGTGCCAGATAACTGGAGGATGGTTAATGTAGTTCTTTTGTTCAAGAAGGGTAGCAGGGATAGGTCAGATAATTAGAGATCAATTTATCTGATGTCAGTGGTAGGGAAATCATTAGAAAAAAATTCTGACAGACAGGATTACTCAACACTTGGAAAGGCAGGGATTGATCAGGGATAGTCAATATAGATTTTTAAAGGACGATACTGTCTGACTAATTTGAGTTTTTTGAAAAAATACTAAATATATTGATGAGGATAGTGCAGTTGATGTGGTCTGCATGGACTTCAATAAGTGACAAGGTTCCACATGGAAGGTTGGTCCAAAAGGTAACAGTCCATGGAATTCAAGGCAAGTTGGGAAACTGGATTCAAAATAGGAGGCAAAAGGTGATGGTGAGGGTTGTTTTTCTGATTGGAAACCTGTGGCTGTGCTATACCACAAGGATTGATGCTGGGACCCTTTCTGTTTGTTATATACATTAACAAATTGGATGTGAATGTAGAAGGTATAATTAGTAAGTTTGCAGATGACACAAAAATTGATGGTGTTGTTGACAGTGAGGAGCACCATCTCAGACTACAGTCTGATATTGATCAGCTGGTAAATTGAGCAGAGCAATGGCAGATGGAATTTAATCCTAATTAGTATGAGGCGATGCATTTTGGGAGGTCCAATAGGATACGATTTAAACAATGAATAGTTAGTCCCTAGGGAGTAAAAAGGAACAAAGGGACCTTGGTCCACAGGTCCACTGATCTCTGAAGGTGTCAGCACAAGTGGCTAGTGTGGTGAAGAAGGCATGTAGGATGTTTGCCTTCATTAATTGGACATAGAATACAGGAGCAGCGAAGTCTTGTTGCAACTTTACAGAGTATTGTTTAGGTCACAGATAGAATACTGTGTACAATTCTGGTTGACACATTATCACAAGGACATTACTGCATTGGAGAGGGTGTGGAGGAGATTCACCAGGATGTTGCCTGGGATGGAAAATCTCAATTACGAGGACGGACTGGATAGGCTGAGTTTGTTTCTCCTGGAGGAGAGGAGGCTGAGGGAGGGATCTGATTGAAGTATACAATATTACAAGATGCAAGGATAGGGTAGCTCATAAGAATCTTTTCCCCATGGCTGACATGTCTAAGACCACAGGACATAAGTTTAAGGTGAGGACTAAGTGGTTTAGTGATCTGAGGAAATACTTTTTCACATCTGAAGGTGCTGCCTGAGGGTGATGGAGGAGGGTACTCTCAACTTCAGAGAACCATCTGGTCAAGCACTTAAAATACCAGGGCATATTGGGTTATGGACAAAGTACAGGTAAATAGGATTAGTATATAGTTTGGTATTTGTTGATTGTTATATTCATGGTTGGCCGAAGGGCCTGTTTTTATGCTGTACAAGTCTCCATGACTCTTTCTCTGACTCAAGGGACAAAGTAAAGTTACAGAGGTGATGGTCTTAGCAATGGTATGAATATGAAGTAGGAAGTTCATCTCAGGACCAAACTGGACATCAATCTTGTGAATAAACTGGTTCCACTTCAGGCAGTTGCCAGAGGGAGGAATGGAGTTGGTAGCTAGAGAACAAAGTTTAGGTCAGGAATCGAAAATGATAGCAGGCATTTAAATGGGAAATAGGAGGCAGTCAAGGTTTGATCCTTGGGGGTCACCAGCAATAACAGTGCAGAGGCAGAAAGAGAAGACATTGTAGCTGATTCTTTGCCTATGGCAGGAGACGTAACAATTGTACGATGTAAGAGCACACCAATATCACTTCCTTTGCTCCTGGGTCCTGGGACTTTGGGGATGCTCTTCCATGAAACGCATGGCCTCTTACTGGCAGGACTTGCACCTCAGAGACCAGATCACAGAGAAAGGCCTGCCACTGTCCTTGCAACTGCCTGACTGGCAGACAAACTGATGGACCTTCCCTAAGAGATGGAGCATGAGACAATCACTAGCTCTGTAGCTGGTAGGCTGTGCACTCAGAACCTGTGTGGGCCAGCTGGTGGGAGTATTTACAGACATCTTTATCCTCTCCTTATTCTGATCTGAGGTTCCCACCTGCTTCAAGAAGACCATTACCATCCCAGTGCCGAAGAAAAATCAGGCAGCACGCCTTTAAGACTACTGCACAGTGGCTCTGACATCCATCATTATGAAGTGCTTTGAGAGGTCAGTAATGACACACATCACCTCCAGCCTCCCACATTGCCTTGATCCACGACAATTCACCTATTGTTGCCACAGGTCCACGGCAGACACCATCTTCCTGGCCCTGCACTCATTCCTGGAACACCTGGATAACAAGGACACTGTACAGGATGGGCCGACGGGCTAAAAGTTAATGATGATATTCGACAGCTGCATGAGAAGACAGATTGTATAGGATGGGTTGAATGGCTAAAATTGTTGCTAATACTTAACAAGCTGCATGACCTTGAATGATCCTGTGAACATTCCTTTGTGAGCCAAAGATGGCACCAGCACTTGTTTTCCCATCCAGTGTTGTCTGTGCCAGCCAGCAGTTTTGTCTTGCTGTATCTGCTTTTTTTTACGCTGGCTGTTTGTCACACTGTATAACAGAGAGAGAGAGAGAGTTTCGTTCCAAGCTGCTGCTACTGCTGCTGGACCTCGCTTCGGCTCGGAATCGTGAACAGTGCCAGGAACGAACCTAAGCCTCCAGACCAGCCACTGATTGAGGGGTCCCCGACAGCCACAAGAACATGAGACTTGTTGCTATTTCTACAAAGGCGTGAGACTTGTTGCTTTTTTCTCCTCTTCCATTTATTATTACCACTATAATCATTTATTATTGCCATTATAATCAATCATTACTACTTAATAAACAATCCTATTTAAGCAAATTGCTGTTGTTGAGCCTTCTCTTAATTATATTTACCCGAACCTGAAAAGAACCACTTGGATACACCCTGTGATCCAAGACACTTTTTGGCAAAGAGGATGGGATTTGGGAAAATATTTAAGAGGGGAAAGGCAACCTGATGCTCTGGAGACCTTCCTAATTCCAGGATTGAATGCAACAGACTCTCAACTGGGTCTGTGGCTAGTTTTGTAGCACAATTAGGAACCCCACAAGAATGGAGGACAGTCATAACCAGAAATAGAGAGAAAGGAGGGTTATTCACACAGGCGGCTGTAACACGAGTGCTTGTGGGAGGCAGGCTTCCCCAAAAGCAAGGACAGTGTACCACAAATGGGATGGATATTGTTAAACACTTTGCGTTCTACATGTAGGGAATTGGAAGAATGCCAGGCCAGATGCAGGCAGTTTGAGGCCACATTGACAGCAGTGGAACAGTGTAATGTTATCCTAACAGAAGCAGTTATGACAGCGCAGGAGACAACTGAGAAGGCAGAGGAGAAACAGAACCAGACAGTATGCTGTCTGGTGACAGTACAACAGAAAAAGAGAGCAAACAGCACAATTGGAAAGTTGACCTAGTCAAAGTGTATGTATTATTAACCTTGCAATGGGATGGGGACATTTGGTATTCATCTGATTCAGAGTATGAATGGGCAGATGGGGAAAGGGATGCTTCACCTCCAGAGCCATCCTCAGAGAAGGGACAGATAACATGATCCCTAATAACAAATAAGGCAAAACAAATAGGAGGTCAAAACCCACAAAATTCGACAACAGTGAGAGATTACTCTATGTCCGAATTTCAGGATATGGGGTCACGCTTTAAGCAGAAGTCGGGCGAACCCTTGGCCTCTTTGTTGACGTGGTCGTGGGACCAGGGTGCCACCCATATTATGCTGAGTGCCACAGAGTGAGGGAATCTGAGATCACTAAGTGTTGATCCACAAATGAATAGTCTCTTTAGAAACATAGGGAAACTGGATTGTTGTGGAATGCAACGAGACTAGCAGTAGGAAACAAGTACCCTTCCCCAATAGACTGAGAAGGTGATATTGAAAAATGGGACACATACTAGAAGGTATAAAATATTTGAGGGATTTGGCTACGCAAGCAGGTATGTATTCTCCACAGTTTCAGGGTCTGGATCAGAAAGCTTTCACAGCCAGAATGAGGAACCACCTAATGCGAGGGGGTCTGGGGTGGATGAGAGGTGCCCTATTACCCTGTCCTTAGTTGTCCTTGAGAAGGTAGTGGTGAACTGCAGTCCATGTGCTGCAGGTAGACTCTCAATGCTATCCGGAAAGGAATTCCAGGATTTTGATCCAATCACACTAAAGGAACAATGATATACTTCCAAGTCAGGCTAGTGAGTGGCTTGGAGGGCAACTTGCAGATGGTGGGTTTCCCATGTATCTGCTGCCCTTGTCCTTCCAGGTGGAAGTGGTCGAGAGTTTGAAACGTGCTGTCTCAAGGATCTTTGATGAATTTCTGCAGTGCACCTGGTAGATTGTACACAGTGGTGCAACTGAGCATTGGCGTTGGAGAGAGTGGAAGTTTGTGGAAATAGTGCCAATCAAACAGGCAGCTTTATCCTAGACGGTGTAAAGCTGCTTGAGTGTTGTTGGAGCTGCATTTATCCAGACAAATGGGGAGTATTCCATCACACTCCTGACTTGTACCTTGTAGATGGTGAACAGGTCATGGAGAATTAGGAGGTGAGTTACATGCAGCAGGATTCCCAGCCTTCGATCTGCTCTTGTAGCCACTGTATTTATATGGCTAGTACATTTTAATTTCTAGTCAATGGTAACCCCCAGGATGTTGCTAATGGGGGATATGCTTTACTTAATGTATTCTGACTAACATGCAATATTTTGCTTGTTTCAACATACAAATCATGCTATAAATTTGCAAATAGTTTTAATTTTCAGATTAAAAAAAGATTCACTTTTCTCCCACCACCCCCCCATCCCCATACCCCCATGACCTGTTTTTCCTTGCCTGTAATTTCAAATTAGCCTTACTTTTTCCTTAATATGCTGTTACAGTAGTGGAAATCACTTTTGATTCTATGTACCTGTGTCAAAAAGATTTCTTGTGAAAAGAGACAGGCTGATGGAGGAGTAATGACTACTCCCTGGTGTAGTATTAAAAGGTGAATTTTAACACAACAAACAGCATATGGCTAACACAACAATGTTGGGAAGTAGGATGCTGAAATTGCTATTGTGGGTTGAGGTGACATGTGAAAAGAAAGGTACATTACTCACAAAATTAATGTATGTTATTTAATGATGCTTTCAGCCTCAACAACGGCTCAAATTAAATTTAATGGTGTAGCTAGATTAGTCATTGAACACTCAAGGTCGGAGGCAGTTAAGTGAAGCATTGATGACAACAGTGAGTGGTTTTTCACAGTGCCTCTGAATGAAGACAAAACAGGTCTGTGGAAGGTGGCCACTGTTGCTCAGTGGGATTCAGAATAAATTACCAGACAGTCACTATGCGACCAACCAGCCAGAAAAACATTACAAGCCTATTAGCAAATGCATGAAAATATTAGCCTGTTAATGTGCTGACCTTTGGAATAGGAAAATAGTCATTTATTCAACATGGAAATAAATACAATGACTTGTAGGATGCCACAAAAGAATCTTAAATACATTTCCAAATTTTCTTTACTTGATTTAATTTAGCAGGGGATGTAAACCTCAGTGTTGAGAGACTAACAGGCGACAGCAAGTCCAGAACTCATTTTACACGTTAAAATAACTTTTTATTTCCATTGAAGTAAATGGAATGGTAATTTGTATAAGTCAGAAAGTGCTTCTATGTGAGTATAGACTTCATAACAGCAGGTGCTAACTTTTACATCATTTGCATAACACAAATAAAAATGCACACTGAACGGGCTCAGCTCTAAACAATTTCAAGTTACGTCAATGGTTTATAGTTGCTACATTAAATGACAATTCTCGATTTCAAAAATTAAATGGGATGGGAAGAAAACATTTACATTTTCTGTTTTATGAAATACCTGTCGTGGATGAAAGATGAGTACCAAGTTCTTAGTGCAATCATTTTTGGCAGACTAGTTCAAGTCTGCTGCATCTGAATAATGAGGCCAGGCCTTATTCGAATACTCCTGATAAAGTGCCCATTGGTGAACAGTATTTAGATCAGAGACAGTAATGCAGCAGTAATAGGTGTCAATGGTGGGAAGCTGGCAGCAGTGATTGGGTCCTTTAATGTGGGGTGAAGAAGTATACTCTTCATGTCTGCTTCATGCATGGCTCTAAGAATGCCTCTTGTTTATCCTTAAAACCAAATATAGGAAGGATATTGTTAAATTGGAAAGGGTGCAGTAAATATTTTGAAGGATATTACTGAGGCTGAAGGTTTTGAGTTATATGGAGAAGCTAGATAGGCTGGGACTTTTTTCACTGGAGCGTAGGAGGTTGAGGGGTGACTTTTCTGAGGTTTATAAAATCATGAGGGACATAGGTGAGTTGCAAAGGTCTTTTCCCTAGGGTAGGGGAGTTCAAAACTAGAAGGTGTAGGTTTAAAGTGACAGGGAAAGATTTAAAAGGGACCTGAGGAGCAACTTTTTCATAAAGAGGGTGTAGCATATATGGAATTAACTGCCAGAGGAAGTGGTAGATGCAGTTTCAGGTACATGAATAGGAAAGGTTTTGAAGGATATGGACCAAACACAGGCATGTGGAACTCGTTTAGTTTGGGAAACCTGGGTCGGCATGGACTAGTTGGACCAAAGGGTCTGTTTCCGTGATGTATGACTCTATGAGTCAGAAGGGACAGTACCATGCTCCCTGAATCTTAGCAGTCTGAGCAGCTCACTTCCCAGGCCCTGATCTTCAGCCATATCAGATTATATATTTTCTTGGTCGCTCATTTCCTTTTGCATCTTGATGCCCAAAATATATTCTAGCAGCAAAATAACAGTAATTTAGGGATTTGTGTGTGTATACATGACAAAAGGAATAGCATTTAAAAGCAAATAACCAATGCTAAAGTGTTACAGAATGCTAGGCAAACTTAATTTGATATACATTGTCCAGTTTTCAGTGCCCCATTGTAGGAGAATATCCATGCCATGGTAAAAATCCAGTAAAAGTTGGCTTGAAAGGTAACTGGGATAAAAAGACTGATTTATGACAACAGACAGAATAAAGCATGGTTTGTATTTCTTAGAGACGTAGAATAAAGAAAGAAGAGTTTGTTTGAAGTTTTGAAATTAATGAAGGGACCATGGAGAGTTTGTTACTAAGACCACGAGGGGACTCGTGGCTTTAGCTCCTTACTCCAGGAGATTCGAAGGTGCTCTGCCTTAGCCCCACCCAAACCTCTACTGCATCATCACATTGGGTGGGGCCTTATGCATTCTCCAACATTAATCCTTTCATAGTTGTGGTTTATACAACATCTTTGCCCATTCGTTTAAACCCCTGTTTAATTAACATTTATGCATTCATGTACATCGTTACATTCATCACTATCCCATCTTCCCTCCCCCTAACCACTGCATGTCTTCACAAGTTCAAGCAGTCTGAAGGTTTAACCCACACTCTTCAGATTTGGAAAATTGTTAGGTCTTTCATTTCAGGATTATTGATATTGGTTCTGGTCTTGGTCTTGACCTTGGGTGGTCTGTTAAGTCTCTCTCCCTGGAGGACATTATACCTCTTCGATGGCCTTTGCTGAGGATGTTGTTCCTGCTAAATCGGGTAGATGTTTCATTACCTTATACAGGGACCTTTAACCTCTTTGATGTCTTTTTTTGTGGAACTTGTCCTTACTGAATTACGTAACTGCTCCAAACATAATTTGGGGGACATTTAATTTCATGAGGTCTCCTCATGGAAGGTAGCTGCTCTGTTGAAACAGATATTTTCTATCTTATGGAATCCTGGACTTCTGAGTCAGGCAATTTCTTCTTGACAATATTTTGGATCTCAGTGCAAGATAATTTCTTCTTGACTATGTTGTGAATCTGTGGGTATTAGTCATCCCACCTTGATGTTGGCTTCCACGGAGTGGTATGCAACATATCTCCAATCTTTATTCTCAAACTGTTGATTAATTCATGTTAAAGCAAATAAATTCTTAGCTTCAACTTGTAGATTAGGTTGAATATCTTTGATCGCCCTCTGTGCTTGTCTAACTGGTTATCCAATTTGGTTGTGTCTACAGTAATGCTCCTTAAGGATCGATGCTAACTTAGCTCTGTAACCACTACTGTTAATTTTGTTCTTGGAAGACGAATGATTGAAATATTCCTCTTGAATTTATATCAGTTATAGTTTGTTTACCAGACTCAGCTGATGCTTGAGAATTTCAGTTTAAGAGTTATCAAGGACCTCAACTGTGTTGCACTGCTCACTCATTTCCTTCTTATCTGCCCCTTCTTGCAAACTTTGCTGGTGTCTGTCATCTGAATTTTCTTCAGTCATGGTAGGGCTATTTTATTTCCCTTAACCAGAAGGCTTATCAACTGCATCATATCGTAATTCTGGTTTATTTACTTACTTTTGAAGCTTTAAACTTCTGTAATATAGCACCTCTGTATCTCTGCACAACTTAGAGGATTTGTCTGCATTTTTGCAATCAAAATGGAGGTCTCCCACCTTCTGAAGCCAAAATGCAGCTTCCTCAATTTTTTTTTCCCCAGGCGTAATGAATGATTTTCCAATTTTCACGGCTTAACAAAGAAGACCCATCCTTTTTGACAACCTTCCTAAAGGAAGCCTGGTGCTTGTGTTCTTAATAAATTCATCCCACCTAGACTATGGTTTAAATTGAGGATCTCTCACTTTGATCACTGCCTCCATGGTCTATTTACCTTTTTTAGTTGCCCCTTATTTGTCTTAATTTGAGCTTTGCAATGTTACTAATACTGACACCTTGATTTTAATTGCTTCTATGGCACAGGATTTCTGTATAATAGCTGATTATGGTTCATGATTTCCGCTCACTATGGTGCTAATACGCATTGAGTTGTAAGTACTTCTCTTTATATATTCCAACCCCCTTAGTCCATTTTGTGCCTTTGAAGTTTTACGCTTAAAATGAGACTTTAAGTTTACCCACTGAGTTCCAGTGTTTGTTTGTTTGATGGCTGAACCTCTAATCAGCACTGTTCCTACAGATACAGGCTTTTTGATCAATACGTAACATCTACATCGGGGAAACCAAGCGGAGACTCGGGGACCGCTTTGCAGAACACTTACGCTCGGTTCGCAACAAACAACTGCACCTCCCGGTCGCGAACCATTTCAACTCCCCCTCCCATTCCTCAGACGACATGTCCATCCTGGGCCTCCTGCAGTGCCACAACGATGCCACCCGAAGGTTGCAGGAACAGCAACTCATATTCCGCTTGGGAACCCTGCAGCCCAATGGTATCAATGTGGATTTCACAAGTTTCAAAATCTCCCCTCCCCCCACCGCATCCCAAAACCAGTGCAACTCGTCCCTGCCTCCCTAACCTGTTCTTCCTCCCACCTATCCCCTCCTCCCACCTCAAGCCGCACCTCCATCTCCTACCGACCAACCTCATCCCGCCCCCTTGACCTGTCCGTCCTCCCTGGACTGACCTATCCCCTTCCTAACTCCCTACCTACACTCACCTTTCCTGGCCCCATCCCCGCCTCTTCGACCTGTTTGTTTCCTCTCCACCTATCCTCTCCTCTATCCCTCTTCTATCCGCCTCCCACTCTCTCCCTATTTATTTCAAAACCCCCTTCCCCTCCCCCTTTTCTGATGAAGGGTCTAGGCCCGAAACGTCAGCCTCTCTGCTCCTATGATGCTGCTTGGCCTGCTGTGTTCATCCAGCCCTGCACCTTGTTGTCTCGGATTCTCCAGCATCTGCAGTTCCTACTATCTCTGATTCATGTCTTAGTGATGTCAGATTCCAAAGAACTGGAGCCTGGATCCCTCGGGTTCCAGAAAATGTAATCTCTTACCTACCCTTGAAAATAGCTTTATTTAATAAAACTTGGTAATGTCCACTCAACAAGAGTATTAACTCCAGCTTGCAACACAAGGGAGAGAGACTATTTAAATACAGACTATTTCGAGGAGCTAGCACGTTGATGGTGGCTGAATGACCTCCTTATCTGCTGCATTAGGCTTGACCTTGCAACATCCTTCAGTCATTCATCCTACTGCCAGTTTGGCAAAAAAAGAATGTACGTATGTTCAATGCAGGGGAGCCAACCTTGTGGTTCAGATAATCTTATTTGCCCATGCATCAATACAGACTAATAAATCATGTTATTCAGCCCTTCTCACCACCTTCATAAGTTGCTGGCAGTATTCTACATCAGAGTTTAAAATTGTTTAAATTTCATTAAGTAGAATCATACAGCTGGATTTGGCATTTTCAGTAATCATGACAGCGATGGGGTTCCCCTTGTCCTTACCTCCCATACCACCAGCACCCACATCCAGAAAATCATCAGACACCATTTCTGCCACCTCCATCAAGATGCCGCCACCACCAGACGCATATTCCCATCCTCTCCCTTGTCCGCCTTCCACAGGGACCATTCCCTCCAGGACACCCTGGTCCATTCTTCCTTCACTCCCAACACCCCCCAACACTCCCCCTCACGCCCACAGTCCCTGCAACCACCGAAGGTGCAACACCTGCCCATTTACCTCCTCCCTCCCCAGTATCCAAGGGCCCAAACATACCTTTCAGGTGAAGCAGCACTTTACCTGCACTTCCCACAATCTAATCTACTGCATTCGCTGCTCACAACGTGGTCTCCTCTACACTGGGGAAACAAGGTGTAAACCGGGTGACCGCTTCACAGAACATCTATGTTCTGCTGCAGTAAAGATGCTGAGCCTCCAGTTGCCTGCCACTTTAACACACCACCCTGTTCCCTGGCCAACATCTCTGTCTCAGGCTTGCTCTAGTGTTTCAGCAAAGCTCAGCACAAGTTGGAAGAACAACACCTCATTTTCTGCTTGGAGACCCTGCAGCCCTCCGGACTCAATATCGAGTTCAATAATTTTAGGGCCTAAACTATTCCATGTCCTAGCCCCCTACCCCACACACCAGGCCTTGTTATCACATAGTCTGCCATTACACACCACCTATTATTAGTCACTAACAGTCCCCATTAACAGCCATCCACCCTCCTAGCCAGATTGTTATCAACTCCTTTGTCTGTCCAACTGCTCTTCTCTCTCTTTGAGTCTTATCACTACTTATTGTTTACTCCTTACTCCTTCCCGCCACCCTATCTTCTGCATATTTACCAATATTTTCCCAGCTACCATCAGTTATGAGGAAGGGTCACCAGACGTGAAACGTTAACTCTGATTTTTCTTCACAGATACTGCCAGATATGCTGAGCTTTTCCAGCTACTTCTGTTTTTGTTCCTGATTTACAGTAGCTGCAGTTTTTTTTGGTTTTTATTTCTTCCAGTAATTATTACTGTTACTGGGAAATTTGGTGGGTTTTGAATGAAAGGGCCCTTAAAGGAGCTATTACAAAGTCCTGGTTATAATAAAAGATCACTACAGTCTGTTACTTGCAATTCACCAAACAATTTTTGTAATAATGATGATTTCTGCAACATAGATATTCAATACCTTCTCCTTAGGCAGTTCCTTGTAACAGAGAATTGCATGCTTCCACTCCAGTTCTGTAGGCCCTAAGGTGGCTGGTAAGTTCAATGTGTGCTCTACAGACTGTGCCACATGCAGGACACGTAGTGTTTGAAGGGTTGGGTAGATCAGTTGTTTGGAGGTTTATATACTCAGTCTGATGCCTTGAATTTGCCTCTGCATGTTCGTGACAAAGTCTCTTGACACGATTAGTATCTTGCTGGCTGTATCTTCTCCATTTTGGTTGATCTTAACCCAGGGACTCCCATGAGTCAGCAGAAAAGTCACATCTTTTCAGTGAGGACTTTGAGGGCATTCCTAAGGCACACTTGTTGTTCTCCTGGCATTTTTGTCTGGGAGCAAGTTCTGAACAGAACAGTTGCAGATAAATCTATTTGTACCTTGTGCTTTTAACAAAGCCCTAATTCTTCTTCAGTTACAAATTACACTTCATCTGTTTCACTCCATGACTACAATATTCACCCTGAGATCCCAAAACACTAAGGAGCCAGATACGTAGCTCAGGTCAGCTCCACATAAAATTCTAGAAAAATCTACAGTATATAACTCAATAATAACTGAATACTACTGCACCAATACTGAGATGACTGCAGCTATAAAAGCAATTTCAAAATGAAATTAAGGTTTGTAAACATATTTAATTTGTAATTGTTTAATACTTAGAATAATCACATTAAATGCATTTGGCTAATATAGTTCAAAATATAAAAAGAGAAATTTAAACTTTTCAGCTTAAATGTTCAGCATCAACTTCTGTTCTGAAAGCAGGGGGCATGGCTGAGATATTAAATGCATGCTTTGCATTTGTCTTTACTAAGGAAGCATTAACTAGCCAGACCATGGTTCAGAGGAGAAAATCCATTCATTAGAAGGATTCAAAATTAATGAGAAGGAGGGATTAGATAAACTGTTGGTATTTAAGAGCTGACAAGGCACCTTGACTAGATGAAATGCATTCAAGGGCAACGAAGGAAGTGAGAATGGAAATAATTGGCCAGTGGCAATCATGTTCAGTTTTCCTTAGATTCTAGTTGTGTCAGAGCACTGCAGAATTGCAAACATACACCCTTGTTCAAAAAAGGAGTAAGGAGCAATTACAGATCACTCAGTTTAACTTTGGTGGTGGAAAATCTACAAATAATAATTTGGGATAGAAATAATAACCACATGCACAAATGTGGGTTAGTTAAAGAAAGGCAGCATAGATTTCTTAAGGGAAAATCATATTTAACTGACTTTCAGAAGTTTTTGAAGGGGTGACAGAGAGGGTTGACGTGGGTAATGCTGTTTATGTGGTGTACATGGACTTCCAAAAGGTGTTTGATACAGTGTCACATAGCAGGCTTGAGAGCAAATGTAGACCTCATGGAATAAGAGGGACAGTATGAACATGGATTCAAAATTAGCTGAGAGCTAGGAAACAGTGAATAATAGTTAACCGACATTTTCTTTGGGCTAGACGAAGATTTGTCATGGAGATTCTCAGCGGGCAGTATTGGAACCTTTGGTTATGCATTAATGAGCTAGACCTTAGATTACAGAAAATAATTTCAAAGTTGTGATCTATACAAAACTAAGAAGCAGTGTAAACTATGAGGGGGACAGTACTAAACTTCAAAAGGCCTGACAACATGGTAGAGTGGGCATATAGATTACAGATGAAGTTTAGTGTGAAGGAGTGTGAGGCAATATATTTTAGTAGAAAGAACATGGAGAGACAGTATAAAAAGGTGCAGGAGTACAGGGATCTGGGCATATATGTGCTCAAATCAAGGTAGCAAAACAGTGATGAGGAGAGTTAATAAAGCATATATTATCCAAGGCTTTTTTAAAAGGGGCACAGAGTACAATAAAAAGAACATTATCCTAAACTTGGACAGGACTCTTGCTAGATCTTAGCTGGAGTACTGTGTACAGCTCTGGGAACCACAGTACAGGAAGGATGTGAACATATTGGACAGTGTGAAGAAGAGGTAGAGAAACTTCAGTTATTAAGATAAATTGGAGTTTGAAGACATTGGGACTGTTTTCCTTGAACTGGAGAAGACCCGGAGAATACCTGATTGAAGTTTGCAAAATCATGAGAGATGGGAGAATGAGGGGGTGCAATTTAAAATAATTTGTCATAGAAGCAAATGCAACTTTTCACACAGTGAGTAGTTAATGTCTGGAATGCCTTGCCTGGGAATGAGGTGGAGGCAGGTTCAATCAAACTATTCAAAAGGGCATTGGATGATTATTTGAATAGAAACAATATACAGGGTTACAGAAAATGGCAGGAGAAGGACACCAAGTCAAAATCCACATTTGGAGAGACAGTGCTAACACGATGGGCTTAGTGGCCTCCTTCTGTACTATAACCATTCTATGACTAGCAGCAGTTAGTTGTGGATGGGGAGTCATCAGAGCCAATTCTACACAGCTTTCTGGGCAAGGAAGCAAAGCTCTTGGATACCTATAATCGCAGACCTTCATTCACTGGTGTCTGAATATTTGCACTGTTTTTCATGTTTGCAAAATGCTGATGGGGCATTTTTCCAGATTTAAAAGGTTAAAAATGAAGTTTGAACAGTTGGTTGGCTAGGAACTTTGTAAAGTTCATTTTGTTACAGCGGTATTTATGTTGCAGTTTGGGTAAAGTCAAACTGGTGTGAGGTTTGGCAGAACTCCATCTTGTGCTCTTGTTCCAGAGATATATGGCACGTTTTAAAACAAAATGTTACAAAATCAAGTGCCCTTCACTTTAATGCCAAATGTAGCAGCAATCCTGGTTCATTATGCTTCGGTCAGTCTATCAGAATGCTCCTTTAAGAAAATTTTCAAATACAAGGATTAGCTTGAATTCTGCAGCCATTACATTTAATTTTCCTTACAATGCAGCAAAGGGAGATAGTTAAGAATGGCCACTGAACGGCAAATAAGAGAACTATGCAATTGAATTTAGAGCATCACTGCCATAGCCTTGGTCAATGACAACATCCAGTGTAGTTCAGTTTCTCCATCAACAACCTGAGTCATTATTCTATTTCTGAGGTGATCCAATTAGCTTTTGGCATTTGTGCAGCAAAACAGAAAAATAAAACTAAGTCAGTTTAATTTTTGTTTTTTTTTCTAACAATTAGAAAAATGGCTGCTTCAATAAGGCCAGAATATCAAATAAAGGCAATAAAGGCTGAATCTTGTGTTTTGTTGGATAAGTGTGAGTTGCATCAGGTTTCTTGGAAGAATTCTCACCATGAGGCCCATCAAGATATCTTGCTAAACTTACTAACTTCCTCACATCCAGTTCTAACCCTATCTGACTCTGTGCCATCCCTGGAACAACTTACCACTCACCAGATATCAATCGACAGATCTGCGTCCCAGGCTGCTGTGTCAGGTTTAAAAGGGCTTAGTGCTCACATGAGCTGCCCTGCCTGGTCAAGGACAAAATCTAAACATGATGGAGAAAGGAAGATGGCGTCGCGATTCTTTGACAGGGACCTGGTGAAGGGGGTGGTGCAAAGGAGGGGTGACTTCTTCTGGAGCACCAGCACAGGAGGCCATGCCACTAGACCCTGGCAGCCTGGTCAGAGCTCGCCACCAGGGTTACTGCCATGTCAATGGCACAGAGGAACAGCCAGCAGTGCTGCAAGAACATCAATGGTCTCCTCTGCCTCAAGGTAAGTACCACCACTCTTCTACCTCACACTCACTCTCTGCTATTGCATCCACCTCCTACCAAAGTTTATATTCGTCTACTCTCATGATTGTCTGCAACATCTTCCCTCACTCGGTCTTGTTTCCCTCCAAGCTTCCACACTACGAACTCTCTGGGACTCCTCACCAGCAGTAGTGGCACCTCAGTGGGAGGTTGAGCTTAGAATGTTTCGCTGCACAAGCTGGTGAGCACCTCCCTGTGAAAGCTCCGCAGCTGGGCTGAGGAAGAAATGCCCCAGGCCACTGGCACTCAGAGGACTGCTGAAGACCAGGCAGCTGCTGACCCATGGGTGTTGACAATCAGGGACTTCATCAGATCACACAGGGAGCAACAGCAAACAGGGTCATCAGAACCAAAACACTAACTCTGATTTCTCTTCACAGATACTGCCAGACCTGCTGAGCTTTTCCAGCAATTTCGGTTTTTGTTTCTGACTTACAGCATCTGCAGTTCTTTCGGTTTAGAGTACTCAGTCCTAAACAGTCCCTTCTTATCCTGACACTACACACCTTGGATAGAAAACTGCCTTCTCTCAGGTGGATGGGGCCATAAATTTCCCCAATGGCCTTCTTGCTGAGGCCCTGCCTGCCCTGATGGCTCTGCAGTTTTGGACTTTAGGGACTACTTGCAGCTCCAGATGTGTCTACTGTAGCGACTGATATTGCCGGGATTAGCAGGATTGGCTGGCAGCTCTCAGGACTTTTGTCTGATTGAAAGCGGAAGACCCATCTCCAGACCATTAATGGAGCGGTAAGTGACTGTAGAGCAGCCAGCATTGGAGGCAATGCATTTGGAGCTGAGTCTTCTGACAGTGGTAAAAGAAAACATGCAATCCTAAAAATGCTGGCTGTAGTTTGCTGGATTTTCTAGAAAGGAGGAATAGCCTCTCAGCATTAACCTACCAGATCCCTTCAGAATTTTGCATGTTTCAAGATCACCTCTCATTCTTCTAAAGTCCATGGAAGACAGGGCCATTCTACTCAATCTCTCTTCACTGTAATGACCTTCTCATCCAGGAATTTATCTTGCAAGCATTTGTTACATTCCTTCAAAGGCAAGTAAATTTTTCTCTTGGCAAGGCAACTGAACAGTATGTCATGTTCTAGATATGGTCCCATCTAAGCTCTACATAATTGCAGCAAGACTTCCTTTATCTATTCCTCCAACTTCTTTGCCATAATGGCTAGAAGAACATGGACTTTCTAATTACTTGATGTACCTGTATATTGACCCTCTGTGACGTGCATATAAGGACATCTAAAGTCTTTTGAATACCAATGTTTTAGTGTGTAACCTTTTAAAAATACATTCTGCTTTTCCATTCTTCGTACAAAATGGAAATTTTCATACTGCTTCACATTACACTCCATTTGTTGCCTGCTCCTCAGGGTCCACAGAAGTAAATTCTCTAATCTCTCAATGGTGGTACCTTGTAGTAAATCTTCTCTACATCCTTTCCAAGGTATTGACATGCTTCATAAAGTGGGATGCTAGGACTGAACACAATACTCCAGCTGTAGTTTAAATTACAATTCAAAGAGTTTAAGCATTACTTATTTGGAATTGATGTCTCTTACTTTTAAAGACCAGGAGCAAATGTGCTATTTGTTTAAAAAAAGTCTTATCAAATTGTCCAGCCACCCTTAAAAAAAGATACATGTAAAGCACAAGGTCTTTTTGTTCCTGTGCTTTGTCTAATGTTGAACATTTAACTTATAGTAATTTAACTGAGTTGAAAGCAGAAATACATTTTCTGGAAGTTCATCCCTGTAAGTAGCAAAAAGATGTTTAAACTTAAAGGTTTCTGTTAGTCCAGTCAAATTAGAACAAAGCTCACTTTAGACTAACTTTCACAATTATCCCCTCGGGGTTTGTTTTAATTCAACAATGAATTATGCAAAAATCATTTCCACTAAGTACAACATTAAATATACACAAACCGATCCTGGAACATCAATTCTAATCAAGCTCAATAATCTAACACCTTAAAAGAAAATTTCTTCAGATCAAAAGTCCCACATTGTACCACAAGCAATTACAATAAAACTGATGGATTCCAAGAAGTTGTTGAATACAATTGTGCCAAATTTTTAGCAAACCTTCACAAAGCAATCCAACCTCAATATTCAATATCATTTACATTCTAGGCGATAAGAATACAATTCAGATAAATTACAAAATATTAAGATTGCAAGGCCTCTATATTAGAGCTACCACCAAAATGGTGGAGAAATCAGATGAGAGGGACAGGGAGCATTGTGTAGATAAACTCTTAAAAAAAATGAAACGGGATCATATCCCCAGCTTGTTTTATGGTGGTGACTTTTGAACCATGCAAGTAACTCCTTTTGGAGAGGTGGATCACATGCCCCACATATTCAAATTAAGCTTTCATAGTTCAGTTAAGATCTCACCTTAAATTTAACTCAAGAGAAAGTGATCTTTTTATAGCACCGCTTGTGGGCAGTAAGAAAAGGGTTTGTTCCCTGGCTTTTCAAATAAACCTGTCTCTCTTCTGCTAATCCTAGCCCCCTGCCACGGTTGGTGACTTCCTCCTGACACATATACATTTATGTTAGTTGGGTGATGTTTTCTGTATATATCACTGAAGGGAAAATGATGCAATGAATTTTGTGATTCAGACTTAATAGTCTCAGTTTGCTCTGCAAGAGTTACCAGCTCAGGCGTGCATACAAGTTCTCCAACTGTGTACTATTGTTACCAATTTCTCAAATCCTTACTACATGAATCTCTTAATTTTGAGCTACCCAATCTGTTATGCCTTGATGGCTGGTGCCTTAATGCTTATCTGTGAAAGAAATGTTCCCAACACAAGACCTGATCAGAAACCTCCATTGTATAACCCAAATCTAACAAAGGATTAACTTACCTTGTACTGTTAGGCATTATTCAACAAATATTATGAGAGTCCACAGAATGATAAGGTGCCTGTCAGTTTAGTTTCTGGATTAGTGGTCAATTAGCCAATTCTGATTATCTAAATTATTGTATTAACTAACCTTAAAGCTCCTCTTCTCAAGACAGAAGGAAACAAAAAATACTTCAACACTGAACAATTTGAGATAACTTCCCCTCTGCTCTAGATTTCTAACATAGATCAAAGTTATAAAAGGGTTAAGAGAAACAACTCTCTGTAAAGATCAATCTTTTAAACTATCTAATCAATAAATCCTGATGAGCCCGTAGCTAAAAAGTCATTTGTTGATTAAGGTCACTGTTCATCAATGGCTGTTAATGGTTACAAAGTTGATGAAGGTCATTTATCATCTATGGCTGGGAGGGTAATAAAGTTAATGATTTCTTGCAGTATCATTGTGTTCAAATTGCTTTAAGTTTACACATACACAGAAGACAAGAATTAGGATCCATAAACATAAGATAGTCACTGATAAATCGAATGGGAAATTCAGGAGTAATTTCTCTATCCACAGAGTGGTTAGAATGTGGATTCCACAGGAGTTGCTAGAAAACAATAGCAGATATAGTAGGAACTGCCGATGCTGGAGAATCTGAGATAACGAGGTGTAGAGCTGGATGAACACAGCAGGCCAAGCAGCATCAGAGGAGCAGGAAAGCTGATCGAGACCCTTCTTCAGAAATGGGGGAGGGGAAGGGGATTCTGAAATAAATAGGGAGAGAGGGGGAGGCGGATAGAAGATGGATAAAGGAGAAGATAGGTGGAGAGGAGGCAGACAGGTCAAAGAGGCGGGGTTGGAGCCAGTAAAGGTGAGTGTAGATGGGGAACTAGGGAGGGGATAGGTCAGTCCAGGGAAGATGGACAGGTCAAGGAGGCGGGATGAGGCTAGTAGGTAGGAGGTGGGGGTGGGGCTTGAGGTGGGAGGAGTGGATAGGTGGGAGGAAGGACAGGTTAGGGAGGCGGGGATGAGCTGGGCTGGTTTTGGGATGCGGTCGGGGGACCTGCACATCTGCTAATGTGGTATGCTGTATCTGCTGTTCCCGATGTGGTCTCCTCTACATCAGGGAAATCAAGTGGAGGCTTGGGGATTGCTTTGCGGAGCACCTACGCTCAGTTTGCTACAAACGAATGCACCTCCCAGTCGCGAACAATTTCAACTCCCCCTCCCATTCCTCAAACGACATATCCATCCTGGGCCTCCTGCAGTGCCACAACGATGCCACCCGAAGGTTGCAGGAACAGCATCTCATATTTAGCTTGGGAACCCTGCAGCCCAACGGTATCAATGTGGACTTCACAAGCTTCAAAATCTCCCCTCCCCCGACCGCATCCCAAAACCAGCCCAGCTCATCCCTGCCTCCCTAACCTGTCCTTCCTCCCACCTATCCACTCCTCCCACCTCAAGCCCCACCACCACCTCCTACCTACTAACCTCATCCCGCCTCCTTGACCTGTCCGTCCTCCCTGGACAAACAATAGCAAAGATGTGTTAAAGAGAAGTGAGATGGCAGGAACAACAATAGGAAACTGTCCCATCAGTTAGTTCTAGTACTTTTAGTTGAGTCCATGCCAGCTCTCTGCAGGTACAAGTTAGCTAGGCCCACTCCCCTGTAAAAACTACATGTATGAAAAACTACAGTTCATTCTGGTTTTGAAAATGCCAAAATGGCAGAAGACTTCAAACAGACCAATTAGTCAACCTGATGAGGTGAGGACACAATTGCTGATGAATATACAGGGCAAATGCAAAATAAGCTGAATACTGACCCTCCTAGAGGAGAAAAATGAATTAAGTCTTGGTTTCCTAGATTACATTGTACAAGAGATGCCCATAGATAAATTCATTTCCACTGATTCTGACTCTCTCCTTGGTAAATGTCTCAGGCTGAATCAGATCATTTCAAAACTCAGGATCATATGTGATCCTGAGGTAAGCTTTCAAACTCAAATCTATGTGTTGACTAAGACTACCTATTTCCACCTCCACATCCTCATTCATCTCCACACCTGCTTCAACTCTTCTGCAACTGTAAGCATTATCCGTGCCTTGGCAACTAAGAGGACAATTAGGGCCCATGACATCCCCATCGTTAATACAAATACGAAAGACCAGGCATAACTATTTGCAACAATTTTCCAAAGGAACAGCGGCCTTAGTCAAGTTGTTAAAGCACAACAAAAATGTCAGACTCATGACCTGCAGTCAGAAATGAAACTGGATTGAGACTGCCCAAATTAATTTTGCATTGGATCCTGAAAACCACCTTTCATGCCAACAGTCTAGCTTAGACCAAATCGCAGAGATGAGGAAAGAAGTATTGAACCCAATAGTTTATTGAATCATACATGATTGAAATGTTGTGTGTGACAGACAGGTTTGAAAATGGAGAGTGGGTTGGGAGTGACTCTGCACTGGTGCTCCTCAGGAAATGAAATGATTTGATTTTATTTGAGGTAGGCATTCCTACCAAGGTTGGTGATCTGTCCCCAGGAGCTACTGACCAAATACAGGGGGCAACAGCTAAGCAGCAAGGTATGGTGGCCACTGCTGAAAATGCACCTAAAATGCATTGGACTTGAGTTTATTCTGGATTTGAAAGTGCTAACTCTAATAAATTTAGCAATCCCATTCAACTCATTACAATGTACCTCATTCAGGACCTCTTAGCCTGCACAATGAGGTAACTGGGTTCTGGGGGCACTAAGGGGAGTCAGACAGGCCCTGACAAATGGGCAGGCCATTGGTGAGAGCAGGTGACACAGTCAGAGGAACTCCCAGTGTCCAAACAGGAGGTCACTTAAGTGGCCAAAGTAGCCCCTGGGCTGGGGGGCAACCTACCACCTTCACTGCTACTGGCAACATGGCAGGTAGACAATGCCTCCCTGATGCTTAGCACATCACCAGAAGGCTGGTCAAAACCAGTCCACAGTGTGTTTACTTCACTGAGCTATCAGAAGGTTAGTTTTGCTCATGAGGCGATCCTTCTGCAAAGTCACACAAATTGCAACAAAAGAGAAAATTAAACGGGGTAGGAAAGCTGCATAGTCGTTGCATCACGACACGGTTCACATGAAGATATTGGCTGTTGCGGAGAGGTTTAGTGCCTTATGACAGAAAATGTGGAATGGTTCTTGCTACAAGTAGCAGACAAGCACTTTGTGAACTTGCAAGGTCATTTCAAAGACTTGCTATTAAGTAATCAATTGTTTACTTCAATGATGACGTTGAAAAGAGACATGAGTCATAACACAGGCTAAAAGACAGTCCACTTTGTATATGCCCGAAACCAGTTTAAAGATGAGATTCTCAGGGCTTACTTTAAAGGGCCCTATATTAAAGTAGTTTTCACTATTTTAGACTTGTGCTGTATGAACAGAACACAGAATAAAACAACACTAATTTAGCAATCTCATTTACCTCATTACAATGTAACTCATTCAGGACCTCTGAGCCAGGAGGCCCAAGTTCAAGTCCCACCTGCCCAAAGGTGGGCAATAACATCACTCTGAACTGGTTGATTAGAAGATTTCTTTGTATACCATATAAAGATGGCTGGAGTAATCCTTCCACTTTTCCATTGGAAAAGCTCCACTTGTCAACCCCCTAAAATAGAATACAACAAACTGGGCATTCAGCATACAGTGCAATCACCTGTCTCGATGAGAACTAGTGAGGGGCTTCTGAGCCATGTGAGACAACGCTTAACACCGAGTTGACCCCAGGTTGCTAATATTATCTCCTGAGACAGAGACCGCCTGCAGCTGATTGTCCAACAACATTGCACAGTCAACCAATGGCCAGGTCAGCCATGATGGTCAACAGACAAAAAACTCCATAACTTCTGACACAATGTCTATATTCTTTGATTATCTCCTTGTTAACGTTGAGTGAAAAATATCCACCCCATCCCCACAGGTAGCTCAAATGGGAACTGTTAGTGTTCGAAAAGTTGTTATGGAAGAACCAGTGTCTTCCTTTCAGGTAGAGTTTGGAACACTACAACCACAGGCTCTAGGCACATTCCTCAATAATTATTCACAAGATTACTTGCTGTGAATTAGTCAGTAGGCAATTACATAATATGCGGAGTCTCCTGCATCAGCTCATCGCATCAGTTGCTGTATTTAGCACCTAATCATTACACTATTCCTCTGTGATACAGAAATCTAGTATCAGCTATGCTGTTTTACCTTGGCTTTGAATTCTGTGCCATGCCTGAATGAGAACACAAACCTGCCTCCTTGCTGCAAGTAGACCAGTCACTGATGATTCACACCGAAGGTTCCAGTCAGCAGTCCTCACAGTAAAAGTGACAATTTATGATTCACAGTAAAAGAAAGTATTCATTTTCAACAGATTGAATAATAAGAAAGCTGTTGAAAACGCAACCAAGTTATAATTGTAGCACTACTCCAGGCATAAAATTATAATTCACTCTAGTGTAGTGCTATAAAGTGAATGTCACAATTTCATTTTGATTTCACCAGTGGCCTTATTTAATGCTCTTATTGAGACCATTTCTCTGCTGAAAATTGACTTTGCCATTTATCTAAAGGCTACAGATTAAATTAACAGGAATTGTGACAAGGTGCCTTTGCAATAACTACTGTCTAATTTCAAAAGTCAGGATGTGAAGCATGGAACTTCTTTAATACCTCAGTTTTACTTAGACCTCTATGGATACACGCCATGCAAAAATGAGTGTTAACATCTGCAAATAACATGCCTGTGGAGACATCCTGCTAAAGCATGTTGGCTTGAAATCACATCATGACGGCCAGGATTAGGGCAGTTACAAATCTGTACTGCAGTAAAATCAACCATCAAATGGGTGTTTTATCCATTTCAATCTGAGGGTTTAGTTGAATTTTGAGCGATTTACGATGTACAAAATCAGACCGAGTATGAAATATGATGCCCATTCTTGTCAGTCCTGCTTATCTACTCAAATAATATGTTGCAAACTTATATATCTGTAAAGTCATGCTGTATTTATATCCTACCTCAAGGGAAGATACTGCCACAGCATTCTGGCAGGAGCTTGACAGCTACACAGATAGTTTTCAGGAACAAAAAAATGGATACAGAAATTACTGTGATGTCAAAACAAGGGAACAGTTTACAATATTAAAATGGCAGAAGAATGATGTCAGTGTGCCTTGACCCTAAAATCATTTGGCCTTCAAATTCACTCCGAGGAACACATGGTTGTGACTTTTCTTATGCAAAGCTGTGGGAGATCACCACAGAGAATGATTAAATGTAAAAATGTGCCAAATAAATACATTAAAATAATCTTATACTGATGTCATACTATTGAGTATTAATATTACTTCTATTGGAAATAGATGCAATTTGTTTTAAACTGATAGGAGCAATCCAATATGTAACATGCAAAGAGTGGATGGTATGCATCTTCACAGTTTATTCCTGATGGGCACAAAGAAATAAAAAAAGGCAAATCAAACTGAGGAGTGTGGAATTAGAGTATGGTAATGTATTCACTAAATGATGGGATTAACAATGCAGAGAACATGTGTTAAAATCCCACCACAGTAGTTTGAGACAACAAGGTGCAGAGCTGGATGAACACAGCAGGCCAAGCAGCATCATAGGAGCAGAAAGGCTGACGTTTCGGGCCTAGACCCTTTGAGAATTTGAATTTGCAAGAAAATATTTGGAAATAAAATGATGTTAATGGTTAAAAAAATGACCATGAAATCATTGGTTGTACTGAAACCCACATTACACAAATGTACCTTACAGAAGGAAACTTGACTGTTATTTTAGTCCCATACAATCATGTTTCCTCTTCACTATCCTCTGAAATAGCAGACTACTAAATCATGTTCAAACACTGCAAAGAGAAAATGCTTTCAATTGGGAGATCACTACTGCTGCCTCAGAGCAACAAGGGATGGGTGATAAATCCCACCTGGAGAATTTATGTAAAAAGGACTTCCTGATCACTTTTTGTACCTGTGAACAAGCGTTCAGTAATCTGTGCAAATAAGTAAATGTCCTTTGCTCTTCTATACCCCTCGTCTTCAATATGGATTAAAAAATAAAATTTATCTTTCTTAAACCAAACGTAGATGCTTCCATACTTTCCCACACTGAAGAGCACCTGCAGTTTTACTGCCACTCATTCAGTCTGTCTATGCACTTTTATTACTTGCTGTATCCATCCAGAAGACTTATTCTGCCCCCTAACTTTGGAGTCATCTAAAAACTTGGATAGCATGCCTCTTTATTTCTTAATTCAGTTCAATGTTTGTGATAGAATTCGGAGTCCTTGGAACAGCTCCCATTTCATGATTCTCAGATCCCAGCAGTCAACATGCTTTCCTTTAATCTCTCCAGTCTCGGACTCCTACCACCAAACCAATATCACAAGGCTACCTACAATACTATGTGCTTTAATTTTACAAATAATCTCTCTTGCTGAAATTTAAGTGCCTCTGAAAGTCTATTCAGACAACATGTGCAGAGAATCCTCTACCACGCTTGTAACCTCTTTAAAGAAAACGGAACCACGTCGGTTATATGTGGCCTATCCCTTCAAATCACAGCTAACTCTCTTTGATAATTTCATACTTGTCCAAATACTCAGTTACAGGCCTAAATCTTTGGTCCAGGAAGAGTTGTAAAAATTCCCAGCTCCACATACTCAACCTAGAAGGAAGTGTCCTAGATGATCTGATTTCCATTCTAGGTGGCAGATGTAATGGGAAGAGCTTGTATCAGCCAGAGGAGCTGCAGGATGCAAGGCAGGCTGTGGGAAAGGGCTGGCTCAGCAATCCTAGACTGTGTTGCAGCTTTGAAAAACATACAACAAAACAAAAACCCTCTAGTCCTCATTTCTGACAGAATCTCATCACCCCCCACACTCCCTGCGCCACATTACATTCATACCTAACCATGCCACCCATGTCCCCTACATAACTTCATGATCCGTCACATCCTGCATGCCAGCCCCAAAACACCACCCAACAAACGTCAGCCTTCCTGCTCCTATGATGCTGCTTGGCCTGCTGTGTTCATCCAGCTCTGCACCTTGTTGTCTCAGATTTTCCAGCAGTTCCTACTATCTCATGTTAATCTATCCCCCTCAATACATCATGGTCCTTTTTATAATCCTTGCGCCAACTTAGTGTCAACCTATGCCATCAAGTAACCTACAATTCTTTGACTTACACTCTCCAAGCCTTCTACCAACTACTTAATAACTAATGAAATCAAGCATTTGTATTCATAGCCTCACTTCAAAAAGTTCAAAAGCCATTGGAGCTGAAAATGAAACTGTGAACTGATAGGCACATCACTGTGATGATAGATTGTGAAATCAGTAATGCAGCACAAGTCCTATAGTATTAGCCCTCAGGCTTATATCAAAACACACAGTGAAATAACAAGCATGTATTTTTTACACTAATGTCTTTTTTCCAACAAAAACTGAAGGCTATGTGATTTAAATGCCTTGATGGCTTGGCAGCTCCCTTGACAATGACAGAGTATCCCTCTTTCATTTGCACCCATGTGTACTTTCAACAACTTCAAAGGGTATTTGGCCTCTCCTAAAGGGCACTCTACCAAAGATGTTTCTGGACCTATGATTGGCAAGAAGTAGTTTAAATTGAACCTGACTGCAGGCAGCTGCAAAGTTTGATGTGCAGTTATCGCTATGAAATGCAGATGTGCAAAGCACAATCTACACCCTTAATCCATCCACCCTCCACACCACAGCCCTACACACACACCGCACCCCAGAGAAAATGATGGGTGTTGGGTTTGGGACTTCTAGAATTGAGCCTCCAGTGTCATTCCAGCTAAGGTAGGGACCAAATGGCACTGAATACACAATTCCAGAAGTCCTGCCTCTCAATCTGGCTTCCACCATTTTTGCAGGAAAGTAATGGGTGCTTGTTGACCCTCCCCATCTCCACAAAAGTTTTTGTCGTGCTGTTTCTTACGTCAGAATCCAATAATTTTCTACAACGGATACGAAATTGATGGTTCTGTAATTGGGGTTCGCTTCTCCTTCCCTTCCTTCTTAAATACTGGGCGTGACATTTGAAATTTTTCAATCCAAAGGCCTGTAATCTTTGGAAAAATAAGACAAGTAGACAAGCAATATCCTCAGTTACATCTGTAAGTAGTCTAGAGAGAAATGTATCATATGTTGTAGTTTATCTATCCTAAGTCCCTTTTTTTTCTATTAACGTACATTAAATCCACACTTTGAAATGTCTCATAGTCTTAGTTAGCAAATACTCTTTTAGGTTGTTTATTTGATTAGGGTTGTTTTGTTATGAGTAAATCTCAATGAATGCAAGACAGTAACCCGTGGCTGATAACGTTCTTATCTTAATTAAAGCCCGTGTAATGTGATTTCCCTTCCGCTATGATAATTTAAACTATTATAAAGATATTCCGGTACCATTAGCCTCAGTAGCAAATCGTATTATTTAGGACTGTCTATTTAATAAAATGAACACCGTGTTTAGGTCTTCTGTCCTCACTTCTCCAGAGCTTATTTCTTTCCCAACAAAGAATCGCATTATAATGGAGGTCATCACATCGTATTATTCTACTGGCACCACTTTAATTAAGAGTTACAGTCTTTCATACAGTGCAGTAGGGATTAAATACTTCAGCTAATAGTAGTCCTTTGGCAAATTAGAGATGTCGAAGAGCAGCAAGTTAATTAATTGAAATTTTATAGTTTTATTAACAAAAATGCTACATTACAGTTCAAATCTTAATTGCGATTTATACTCATTGTTTCATAACTTAGTTTTTGCAAAATAGAATACAGGTGAATAAAGATGGCTTTAAACAGATTTAAGTGCTGACTTTTCAAATGTGCTTAATATGTTATGAATCTAAATGAAACACTTCTTATACCTGAACATCTGGCAAATTGCAAAAAGTACAGTCTATATACTTCACAACCTTGAGTGACAGATGTTCTATTATTAAAGATGGTACCAATAGAAAATTTAGCCCTCAATCTTCAATGCCAAACACTGTTTGGAAAAACAAAATTGGTTACCGGTCCATATTTTATAATATTGCATCCAGGAGTCAGACAATTCTTCTGGTAAAGTGGGATTATCCACAGGAACAGGAGTAGGCCAATAAGCCCCTCAAGTCTGTTCCGCCAGTCAATTAGATCTTGGATAACGTGTACCTCAACGCAACTTACCCAGCTTTACTCAATACCAATGTTACCTAATTAATTCCTTCTGTGAGTAAGCTCTTTATTGCACTATTCAGCACATTTAAGATTACCATGAGGATGCACACTTGGAGGGAACATTAGTTCTCAATGGTCCAGAGTTTCCCTGAACTGTATGTTCTGGCTTGTTTCATGGCTCCACATTTTAGAGGAAACATTGTTCCATGTACCTTTTCACCCTTAACTAGTTAAGTTTGATCAATCTGAGTCCTGACAGCTTCAATTTAAATAGCATCCACAACCTTTTGAGATAAAAGACTATTCCAGATTTCTACTACTCTTTGGCTAAAAAGTTGTTTGTCAGCACAATACTGAATGGCCCAACTCTAACTTTAAGATTATTGTTTCTCATTCGGGATAGATTCTATATACCACTCTAAAAAATCTTTTTATTATTTTAAATTCATCAATTAATGTCTCCACAATCTTCCATACTTAATGGGAAAACAAGCCACAATTTTGCAAATAGGCCTAACAATTGAGATTCTTATATTATTCTAATATATTGGCACACAGTCCATTGTATCTGTGCTGCACCCATTCTGAGTTAACATAACCTTCCTAGGACGCATCGTGCAAAACTGAAGACAGTACTCTAGATGGTGTCAAGTGAAGTATGACATCTTCCTCTCTGTACCCTCATCCTATTGAGATGAAGGTCAACAGTTCATTAGCCATTTTCATTTTTTTTTAAACTCAACTTCTCACTTTTAGAGATTTGTGTAAGTAGATACTCAAAGCTCCACACCTCCACAATTCCTTGTTCCTTGCCGTTCAAAGCAGACTTAGAGAAACTGGTTCATGTCGCTGCTGGATTCACTGGGTAGGCAATACTGCAACCCTCTAACTGAGCAGCATTCTGCAATGGTGCTACTGCTTACACAAGTGAGTTTGCCTGCTCATTCTGACTTGTTTTTTCTTGAACTCAAAGTGGGTAATTTCATAAGGTCCCACATTGAACTCCACTTGCCACAGTTTGACCCACACACTTGATCTGTCTATGTCCTATTGAAAATTTATTTTCTCATGAATGTTTCCCAACTAAATTTCCACAATGAAAGGAAGGGTCTGCAGCTTAACCAGAACAGTGCTGGAATCTCAATTCCAACAGGTCCGCACCTAAACCTATGCACACGTAACAGTGCAGTTGCCTTCAGTCAGATGTAAATTTAATTAGTGGGATTTCCAAACAGGGCTTGTGGGTCATAGACTTTAAGGTCAAATCTTCCCAGAAACAGCTACAACTGACTTTAGTCGAATCCACATTTATTTAGTGGGATGTCCAAAACATGATTCGTGGGTCATAGACTTCACAGGAGAAGGTCATATTTTACTGAAGCGCAATGGAGAGGGATGGTACCCTTTTCGATTGATCTAAGAAAATAAAGTGCTATTTAGGATGTTAAAAGTCGAGATTAATGTATGTAAAAATCTTATTGGATAATCTTATTGGAACTGTCAAGTTGTCAAAGTTTCTGGGCTTTAAATTTAAAAAAAGCATTTTTTTAACATTAGGGTGCACTATTCAATTGCATCTGTTGATGTAAGTCAGGGTCTGTGCTGCATTACTAATTTTAAAAAATACAGTCTTGGCATGGGATTGTCACCAGTTATATAAGAAATTACTGGCCATCAGTATTTGCACTTGCATAGGTGGTAGTGAGCGTCCTTCTTGAATCGCCGAGAGCCTCGGAGGTAGGTATATCCGCAACAGTATTCCGAAGGGAGTCCCAGGATGGGACAGGGCCAGCAACAGGGAAAGTCACAACATATTATTATCACAGCAGGGTGCCTGTCAATTTATAGTTTAACTGACAGACTAGTTAGAAAGACATAGGTCTGTGAAAGCAAATGCTTGTTCTTACAGGGGATTGAATAATTGAAGAATTTAAAATCTATGATTTCTTTATTATAAAGTATGGTTTTATGATGACTTTTAATCAATGAACACTTAGGAACTGCATATGATGGATACTATGAGCATTGGCATTGAATTTGTAACGGTATGTGATGATGGGTAGGACATGAGTTGGCATAAGTTATCACTAGGGTGGCGTAGGATATCTAAAGGGCCATAGGGGTGGGTAGAGTGACATAGGTAGGAATGGAGTGTGTGAGGTGCTGGGTTGGTGGATGGGGTGCAAGAGGTGGTATGTGCTGGCAGAATGGGAGTGGGTGCTGAAGTGTAGTTCTTTGTTTCTTGTTATTTTTCCTTTACACAGCCGAGATGAAATCATAGACCATTTAAGGTGGTCTTTTCACACAGACCGTCCTGGAAATGGGCAGTATCTGTAGCTGTGTCTGCGCTGTTTGCACTATTTCCAGGTCACTGTGAGTCAACACTGACCCCACAACCCCTCCAACTCTCCTCCATTGCGAGAACCAAAATCAGAACATCAGAGACACTTTCTCCAAATTCAGGTTTGTGGAATCAAGCATTTTCCTGACTCTCTGCATCCAATTCAGGAACAAAGATTCAGGCTTCAGTGCCAGCTACAAACTTGACCACCCAACTTCACCTAAGGCACTACTGTGACGAATGACCTTGGAGAATATGCCTCGTCATATCCCACCAATTAGACTGTGCTTCTTTTATCTTAACTGTTTACAACTGCCTAAACGATATTTTATGATGATTTTTAACCTGCATCACACAATTGCTTTGAAATTGTACATGTCCATTTTTATTAATAATTATTTCTACAGGAACAAGTTGAGCCAGTATAGTCCACCTAAAGTCCATTTTAACTTGAGAGGCACTAGTCATCATGCGTGCATAATAACCTTGCAGGAAAACAAGCTATTCAGCAGCTCAAATGCTGATGCCAGAATCTAAACAACACTAGCACAAATTAAAGAGAAAAATGCTAGTTTCTGTCTTTTGAATAATTTGTATGCCAATCTGATGGCAACATTACATGTTCCTGGATTGGATATCACATAATATCTGTCCAACATTATGAAAAACTGCCCATGTATGTCATGTACACAAAAGGTGGGACAAATCCAACCCTGTCAATTATGCCCTATCAGTCTACTGCTGATCACCAGCGAAGTATTGGAAGGAGTCATTGACAATGCGATCAAGTGGGACTTAGAAATAACTTGCTCAATTACATTCACTTTGGGTTCCACCAGGGCCATTTGACCCCTGCCTCATTACAGCTTTGGTCCAAACATGGACTAAAGGGTGAGGTGCGAGCAATATCAAGGCTGCATTTGATCAAGTGTGGTTCAAGGAGCACTAGCAAAACGTATTAACATCACTGAATCTCCCAGCCTAGAGGTTACCTTTGACCAGAAACTGAACCAGACCAGTTGTTTAAATAATGCAGCTACAGAAACAGCCTGGGAATTCTGCAGTGAGTAAGTCATCTCCTATCCCCCAATGTCTGTCCATCATCTACAAGACACATGTCAAGCAAGTAACAACATATTCCCCATTTGCCTGGAGGAGATCAGTGCCAATAAACATACAAGAAATTCAGCATCATCCAAGACAAAGCAGCCCAGTTGATCGGCACCTCAACCACCACCTTCAACATTTACTTCATTCGCCACTAACGCACATGGGCAGCAGTGTGTACCAGCTAAAAAATGCACTGCAGCAACTCATCAAGGTTCCTGAGACAGCACCTTTAACACTGACAATCCCTACTAACCTGAAGGACAAGGGCAACAGATACATGGCAGCATCAATACCTGCAAGATCCCCGCCTAGCACACACCAACCTGACTTGGATCTATATTGTTATTTCCACACTGTTAGCAAATCAAAATTTTGTAACACTCTTCCTCAGACCATTGTGCATGTCCCCACATCCCAAGGACTACAGCAGTTCAAGAAGACAGCTCACCACCATCTTCTCCAAGGCAAATGGCAATGGATAATCAATTCTGGCTGAACCTGTGATACCCATATTGATGAAAGAATAATGAAAAGAAACACAAGTAGATATATGTCTTTCTAACAATATACTTCGATTCAACTTCACCCATTCCACTAAGGCACCTGTCTACCCATCAATTCTTACCATGTGATAGTCAATTTAATGTTAATTGTGTCAAAACACAGCACATAGAGGCAACCATAAGGAATAAACAATTCAATTGATACAAAACCATCAGAGCTACCAAAATCTTAACCTAATCATTGAGAAATAAATACACAGCAAGATCTCAGAGGCTAAAAAAGGCATTGTCCTAATCCACCCCACAGTAATATTTCCCTAACATAGTCTCAAAATAATACTTATTTTAAAAGCATTCTCCCTTTCTTTCTCTCAGTACTGCCCATCCCAGATTTTGGTTAGGACAACACGAATAACTGCAGATATTGATCAAGGTCACCTTGCAGATTGTCAGGAGGAGAGTGTTACTGACTGCAACTAAAAAGGTGGAACATTCACCACCATTTCCCTCATTCAATTCCCTCAACATCTTCATTCTATTCTGTGCTGCTGGCCAGGGGGAAGGAGGATTGAAGATACGCACAAATACAATACTAAATAACAACGATTATATACTGCACCAACAAATAATTCTTCATTCAGGGTTTGGAATTCTTATTGTTTGTGTGTCTAAAATACAGGCAAATATTCATTCAGACACAAAGATTAGGTGCACTTTTTAGGGGAAAGAGTAGTAGAAAAGTGAAGCTGCAGATACCTTTATCAATACAGAAACATTTTAGCTAAATTACATTGTGGACTATATCTTTTCAATGTTGGTACTGAATAACTACTTTATTAAAAGACTGAAAAGTCGTAGGTCTTAGCATGAAGTACCAGATACATATATGAGTAAATTTAAGCATTATATTGTATGCTGTCAATATCAGATACATATTAATTGAAATTCCACTTTCAAATAACTAGGAACACAACAGTTACTGAAGAGTTTAAACATATTTGCTGTACAGATGGACAGTTACATATTGAATTCATACCCCACTTTACATAATGATTATTGTTCATATCATGTGCTTTGCACCAACATAAATTGCAGTTTGATCAATTCAGCCATCATAATATGCCAAAGCAGGAGTGGTCCAAACCCAAAATATTTAAAAAATACTGAATGTATTCCATACCTGGGCCTCTTGGTTTGTGAATATTTGCTCATTAACTTCACATGCAACTAGCACTAACAGTTCCCACTCCATCTTCTGTGCTGGCATTCTTCAATGTGCTTAATCTATTTTTGCAGTTTTTCACTCTGGCTTTCTCTCTCTCCCTCCGTGGCATAGGAAAAACCAGCACTTCGGACCACTACCAGAACAGAGCTTTGCTGATGCCTCTGAGCATTACCAATAATGTTATGAAATACAATAGAAAGAAATGAAAAAAAACAGGCTTTTTAAAAATCAGCAAACGATGATCCTGCTTACAGCCAGCTCAGAACTGCACTCCATTTGCCTTCAGGAGATAAATGCAGGCACTGAAAACTATACACAGGGATTTAGTCCTGCCAGTGACATCACTGTAGCACTGACCTGGCATGCTAATTAGCTCCCTTTTTGCAATATATACACGTTGTTCAGTTTATACACCAAGAAGATTATGAAAGCAACCAAGAAAATTAAAATCACATTAAATGTAGATTTCATAGAAATTGAACAATAAATATCCCACATTTGTAAGTGCTTTCTGATAAATAAAGTGCACATAAACAATCCTGCTTCCACTAAATTTGGATTATATGCGTGTGGTATCTCTACAAAATCTTTTAAGGAGATTTGGAATTTCTGATGCCAATGTTTGGGTTTCTCACTAGATAATTTTCTCGGGTTCGGTGTGACAAACCCTTCTCTTACAAACAGAGTCTGCTCCCATTTAAGCAATATCTGGTGTTTGCTGTGAGCTCAGACATTGAACAAAACATTCCTGTTACTTCATTTCAAATATGGATACATCAAATGCAAGGCAATGGAATAAATACTTCATCAAGAGAATGGCTTAGGCTATGATCTTCCCGATTGATTTATTAAACTTTAACCAGATAAGTGAATGGTAACAAGAGCAGACAATAGATTTACAATACCTATGGGCTTAAATATTTCTTCTTGGGACACAGGAAACAACAGTCATTTCTGCATTAATACTCAATTGAAAACTGGACCTGAAATAAAGTCAAGGATTAATCTGACATTGAAGTTTAGTGCTGATTTATTACAATGTAAGGCTGATGACTTCAGAATGACTGCTAAAATGGAACAATCAGCGAATTATGTTTTGATGTCTTGAAAATAGGCCATAACAAAGGAAATTACAAATTTAATTTAGATGCCAATCAAAAAATGTACTGTAAACAGATCAACACAATACCTGTGTTTGAATTACATGGTTTAAACTCCAGTCTAGGAACAAATTACCCTGCTAAGCTCAATTGCCAACAATCTAATTTCTGCATTATAGAGAAACCATTTTGAAAATAATCAGCTAGGAAAACACATTACACGTTATGCATCAGAAATCATTAGATTTTGGGGCTGGTTCATATCAGAAATGTGGATTACTTTATCTCATCAAACCTCTGAGTAGAAGTCACCCATAAGACTGCCAATAGCATAACTCACATCAAAGAGAAATGCTTCACTCTATCACACATAAACTAACCAAGAAAATTTATAATTTACAAACATAAAAATGGCAGACAGACATCAAGTTTATCCCATACCAAAATGATTCATTTTAACACCATGAACACCAATCTACTGCACCCGTCACTTAATTTCTTTGGTGGGACAATACATATAATTGTCCCAAAGCCAATCTAGACGGAAGAAAATCTGCAAACCACCTCTGATGACAGGTGATCAAGAAGCTTCTAAGACAGTGCAGATATGTCACCTTATATTCCACCTACTGCTAAAATATTATTGGGTGTCTGTCAGCCATAAGTTAGGAACTTGGTCCTCTCTTTTTTTGAATGCTTGCTGTGAATTCACACTCATTATACAAACCAGCAACTTGTTGCAAAGCCAAGTCTTTGATAAAAGACAAAACGTGCATACATTTAACCCAGTTCTATGCCTGTATAATCCTGATACACAAAGCCCTTTAACCTAATTACTTGAAGAAGCCCTTCCATTGTGGTTTCTGTTGCGGTTCATGCAAAAACAATAGGAGTAATCTTACCTAACCCACTAAACAGGTAGATGTGGGTTACTGCCTAGTTTTAACTCTCCACTGAAGGGAACAGAGAGACGGGTGGTTGACTGGAAACCTATCAGCTTCCCAAAAGGTGGATTAAGTTAACATGAAATCCTCAGCAGTGATGAAGCCAATGGTATTAACTTACAAATGTTTTCAAGAATCTAAGTATATCAAAGCCGTAACAGTTTTTCCTCAGTTGAAGTCTGTAATCTAGCATCATTTAGCAATTTCCGCAATCGGGCAAGTTAAATTGATTAACATAAAACATACTGGGGATGGATTTAGCCGGCCCAAGGGGGATGGTGTCTATGAACTGGAGAATCCCATCAGGCAGGTAGGGGAGGCCTGGAAATATTTAGCTCCTCCAGGCACTTGAGTGGCCACTGTAAAGTCTTCCTTGGTATTCAGGATCTGGCAGCAGAAATCCTGTCTGCAGAAAGCAGCCTGCCAGAGGCTGGTAACTCTTCAATCTCACCAGGGCTCCTGGCAGCGTAGGCAGCTGGCAATGTACTGATTAGAGGTTTAGGATCATTGCAGGACCCCATGGTAGAGATGAGTGAAGCCAGAATGGGGATCATGGGAGAATGAGGGACAGGCGTATCAGACAAAAAGGCTGGGTGTTATGGTCCCAGCTGACTGTAATATTCAAGCCCTCGGATCCCAAAGTGAAACCTGGCTTGACAGACCATAAGTTTTTACTTCTGATTTCTTTTACCATTCATGGTGGCCACTGAACATATTCACAACAGACAGCCAACATACTTTTAACAAATGAATGTTGAAGTTTATTAAATACAAAAGTGAAAACTACAAGCCATTTTACATTATAAAGAGCTATTTGAAATGGTCTTTTTAAGGTATCAGAAATAAAGATTCAACCCTTTTATCCTCAACAATGACCTTATGGATACTCAACCTCAGTGCAAGGTCACTCCATCTCCATTTCAAAGTTCCTGGTCCAGTTGACACAGAGTTAATTGGTTTCTGGAGCTTTCTTCAGAGTAAACACATAGGATTGAACCTTTCTATTTTTGGAGTGTCAGCTTTGTCAAGTTTCATGGAAGGTTTCTCTCCATGAAACTTAGCAAGATTTCTCACCATATATTACCAAACCTACCTCATTAACTACCCACCCCACCTCTATGGTGCCCCTTGCCCTTAATTCTAGCTCTGTTCTCCCATTTGCTGCCGCCAGGCTATGGTTGGAGTGGACTGGCATTCCTGGCATTTGTACCTTCTTTAAAAGCCCACTGTGCACCCAGACAAGCACTATCAGTCTGGAGCTGCCCTGCTTGTGATATTTGTCCCAGACACGGAAGATAAGAAAAATTGGCACCCTATTTTGTGGGAAGGGTCTTGTTGGTTCTAATGGAGCAGCACAGAAGCAGAATCTCCACTACCCCAAGGACCAATAGTGCAGGCTATGGCACCGGACCTTGCCAGCCTAGTTCAAGGTTGCCACCTGAGTCAGTGCGGTCTCAGCCATCTGGAAGAATGCCCAGCACTGCAGGAAAAAGGTCAATATCCTTCTGCACTCTGCCACAGACAGTGCTACAAGCTTCTCTCCTAATTTCTCACACTCATTCTATCTCTGCTACTGTAGCCAGCTCCCACCAAGGCTCATGCTCTACTACTCATGTCCGTAACATCTACCTCACTCGCTGTCACTCACCCCAATCTCTAACACCACTAACCCTACATGCCCTCTGCACTGCCTACTTACTCACCCAGGACACCTCCACCTGCATCAAAAATAACAGCTGTGGCACCTACTTTCACCTCCCTAATACCTGCCTCTCTCTCTCCTTCCAGGATGGTAAAAGCCCACAGTAGGGCAGAAAGAATCAAGGCGGGTACTGGTTTGCTTGACATTTGCCTCCTCGCCCTTTTGTGTAGAAATTTCTGACTCTGACTGCCCTGAGTGCCAAGAAACTGTGTACAAGCCCCTGGATCTGCGTTGAAACCGGCCGTTCATTTACTGTTCCAGGACTCCCTGACTGATGGCTCTCTCTCTTGACTTGCCTGAGGACTACTGACAACCATAACAAGTTTCCTGGCTTTGTATCAGTATTAAACGTCAAGGCAATACAGCAATACTGTGATTTTGATATCTGTAGCTGAGGTGCAGGGTGCAAAAAGACAAGGCAAGTCAGGGATGCTGTGAGCATCCAGGTAGCCTCAAGGTGAGTACCGAAAGAGCAAGCAAGCAGCTCAGAGATGCATCCTAGTTCAGTCTGTGAGCAGGTGTATGTCCCTGAGCACAAAGTCTCCTTGCTGCAGCATTGCAATGATAGATCCTATTGCATCCCAAGGGACAGCACTGATGTACAGGAGCATACCTCAAGTGGTTCGGAGATGTGCCATGGAGATTCTTAGAGGCTTATTAGAGGCTGGTATATGTCAGACGCCAATGTCTGTGGACCTGGGATCTGTGTGGCCACTGTCCTGAGACATTGGTGTCCAACATGATGGTCCTTTAGAGCAAGCAGCGAGCTGAAGTCACCAGGACCTCCCTCTGCCTTCCACATCTAGAATTATAAGTATCTAAGCTTGTTTGTGGTGGGTGGAAAGATTGGCAACTGCATAATAATATGTGATATATACAGTTAATAAGGTCACAAACAAGCAATAATCCCCCTTAATAGACAATTCATTGCTGCCTAACAAGATGCTTACTTCCAAACTGGAACTTAATTAAAAGATGCAGTGAGTTGCTCCCAACATTGATATAGGCCTCGCTAGATTTGCCTAATTCAGCCATGTCGTTTAGGCCCCAAAAAGATTCTGCCCATGGCTTTACTATTCTTTCAGTTTCTTGCAGTTCTCTGCTTCTGGAGTTTTCTTCTAAGCCACTGTTTCCCCAGCCCTGGACTTCTGGACACTGCTAACCTACTTTTTCACTCTGACTGAATTTGTGCACACTGGCTTTCTAAATGAACTCATTTCTGTGTCTCAGTGTCATAGAACACCTTGTTGCTAGGCAACAGCCCATGTTTTCTCTTCTTTCCCCCTTGTTTCAAATACATAGAACTGTTCACTTCAAGCTTTATTCCAAGGCTGGAGCCCTCATTAGAAATGCATACAACAAACTCCAGACCTCCCAGTATTACTGACAGAACAAGTAAAATGAAACTGACACTATGTCTTTCCCTTAACACTCCCATAACATAGATATACAAATTAAATTTAAAGCCATATACATATATTATTTCTCCAATTTAGAATCTAGGTTCCTAAAATAACAATAACATATTAGGAATCTTCATCACAAGACAACAGGGGTGATTTTCAGTGTCACCAATCCTTGCTTCCTAATGTCAGATCCCTCGGTAAGGGATTAGAGACAGGCAGCTACTATTTAGTTCCTGAATCATCAGTGGACCATTAGGGCTCAGGGACAATTGGTGTCAATTGGTCATTAATGAGATTACCTTGCCACTGGTGGCTGAGAATCCTCTCTCAGTCCCTTCCTCCCTTTGACTTAATCTGGAGACTACCAAGAGTCTGATCTGGTGTCTCTCTGGAAATTAAGTGGTCATTGCTATCACAGCATGTACATTAAATTCAGCATTCTATAAAGAAATTTGACCAGGATGAAAAACAAGCAATATTAGATTGGTTGCATGATTAGCCTTTCTTACTGTTTGTACTTGTACTGAAGTATTAATCTACATTGTGTGCTGAAGTCTCTGGAGTAGGCTTCAACACATGACCTTCCGTCTTAAAGACATGAAAGCCTGCTGCCAAACTGACGGCTATGCAGCAACTTATTAATTGCTTGTTATAAAGCCATTATACATTACATCAATTTCATTACCAATACTAATACACGGCTCAAAGAACTCTTACTAATTTTGTCAAATCTGTCTTGTCTTTCACCAATCTGTACTGGCTAACCTTAATTAGTTATAAGTCATGTCTTTCCTGGGAGCATTAATTTGATCCTGTGTTATGATCCCTAGGATCTTATACCAGAGCTTAGTTGGTATAATAACTTAGATTATCCATTTTCATTCTCTAAACAGAAAACCTGCGTGAGTATTTATAATGAAGGCTCAATGTTTGATCGCTGAAGTTTTTCTGACTTAGAACTAAACCTAAAGCCTGGAATTTTGTAATGATAGAGAGTCTCTTCATCTTTCCTAATTTGACAGAAGAGGCCAATAATTGCAAGTCCTGCCCTTGAACATTACATCTATCAGTTTTGCTTTTATTCATTTATTGCCACATGTATCTTGTTACAAAAATATTGTGTGAAGTGTTGTATAGCGTCACCACTCTCCGGCGCCATCTTAAAACAAAGAAAAATAAACCAAAAGATAGAATATAAAGACAGAAAAATGAAAAACATAAAGAAAAAAATGTGTCCAACTCTACTGTCCTTCTAGTTAAGTGCTCGGTCATGGGCAATGGGTCTGGTGGCCAGACATGAGTTCCCTTCGCTGCGCTGACATCGCTAGAACAAAAGTCACTACTCTTCAGCGCCATGTCACCTCCACCGACACCTGGCCACTGAGTCCTTGCTGGACTTCACCAATGCAGATGCCAATGATGCCACTCAGTACCACACTGACCCAAACTCAACTCCACCGCTGCCAAGAGTCTCTCCGGGCCCACCTTGCCATGCAGTTGTTGCTGCTGCCGCTGGGTCTCGAAATGGGCCCAAACTTGCCTTTGCCGCAGCCTCATTGAATCTGCAGTGGCTGCAGTTGCGACCGGGAAGCCAGCATCACCTCTGCCGCAGCAGCCATGAGTCAGTGCTGGGACCCCCTTGATCATGCAGAAACCGCTGGGAACCCAAACTTCCCTCCGACCTCACTGCCGCAAGTCTGTGTTGCATTGGACCTACTCGCTGCCACTGTGACTGAGCTCTTTACCAAGAGGTAACATGTAACAGAACAAGAACGAAATAGGAGAGAAAAAAGGAAATGAAAAGAAATGCGGATGAAACCCAGGGCTCAGAAGCCCTAAACCACTGCTATCTTACCAGAAGTGAAGAATTTTGTAGGGGTGAGTTACACATGTATTTTTCAGAAACAGCTGCCCTCTTAAATTAACAGCACCCATCTTCATATGCCTGTTGGTGACCCAAATGTGTGAAACATGACCTGTGCAGATTAGACCCGGAAAAACCAGATCTGAACTTTGCGGATTTATTTGAATAGTCAAGGTATCCATATGAAAATAGAAGTTACCTCTTTGATTGCAGTGCCAGGACACCTTTGGGAGTGGTCAGGTATTTTATGGCACAGGTCAAGCAAACATTGGATTGATAAACGTAGACATGACTGTGTAAAATTGTGCATAAACTCATTGGAACTATGAAGCACATAAATACTGTCAAAATCATCAAGAGGAACTGTCAAAGGGAGCTGTCAAGCAAATTAAGTTCGCCCTTAAAACTTTACCTGCCTTTTCATTCCTGAGGACTATTATTTCTAGATTAGTGCCACATCACTAATTTCAGTGCTTAATTATCACAGTATTATGGTATATATTTGTGGTTTGGCTGACAGTTCCAAGCAGTTATAAATCCTTTGAAGTGGGACTTTGAATTCTAACACTTGTTTTATAAGGGACTATACAGTTGAAAGAGGGTTTTGTGGTTGTAAGGGATTACAAAGTTAAAGGAATGTAAATGCAATAAGTAGGTTTCTATGAATGAGTGTTTTTTTTCTTTCGTAAAGATAAAATCTACAATAGAAACTTTGTTTTGTTTCATTTCAGCATGGGTCTCAAGATGTGTCCATGACAGATACACTTTGTGTTGGCATGCCCGTCATAAGAGCAAAAAATGGTGGGTGGGGTCAGGGGTTAGCATGGGGGCTATAAAGGGTCATGGACACGGACATAGCCTGACACAAGGAAGGTGTGGAATAAGGGAGGAGTGGGGGGTTGTGTGCTGGAAGGCTGTTTTATGCTTTATTGCCTTTTTTAAAAAAGTTGAATACAGTGCCAGAGAATTAAGGTAGCCCTTCTGCCCATGCCACGTCTGCACCTGTTCTGGACAACTGGAAACAATATTTGCAACTTCTGGAGCACTTTCTCCCAGGTTGGGTTTGTGGAGGCAGAATTGTCCTGTCTCTAAGTCCAGGTCTAAGACTCTAAGGAGCAAAGACAATGAAAAGACAGGCAAAGAAGTAAAAACAAAATTTCGTGAGGGATGAACATTTGGTTTTCCAGGTTTACAGCACTTTACAATAAACTGCATAATCTAATTTACTAATGAACATAGAGTCAGAGAAATATACAGCACAGAAACAGACCTTTCGGTCCAACTTGTCCATGCCGACCAGATATCCCAAATTAATCTTGTCCCATTTGCCAGCATTTGGCCCATATTCCTCCAAATCCCTCCCATTCATACACCCATCACCAGAACTGCACTTTCAGGTTAATTATCATTGTCAAGTGTTGCCAATGAATCAAATTAGTTTTCAACAAGTGGTTTAAAATAGCTTACCAAGTCATACCTTTGACCTTGCAGCAATATTAACATTGACAGTTGGTCTTAGTATTGCTCCAGACAGTACCTTTACCAATAGGCCACTGTGAAATTTTGATTTTCAGGTCAACAATCTCGTCCTATTTTTTTCCTCCTCTGGGCTGAATCCATATTAATCTCCCTGTTAGAAGTCTGACTCATTGAAAACTTTTTAAAGGTAGGTGGTGTTGAAAATGTTCATACAAATTTAAAATTCCATATGCATCTTTTTAAAAGCTGTAGGAATATTTATAAATTGACTAATTAAGAGAAAGATAATGGAGACTGCAGATCTTGAGGGAATGGTACATGTAGGCAAGTAGAGTATGGAGATCCTCCAAAGGCAATCTCAGGATCTGGCTGAAATAAACTAAACTGAAGAACTGAATTTCCACTGTATCTTTCATAATTATACCCAACAGCACATTCCAGATCAACAATACATGCATATTGAGCAGAACACCACGTGATTTAATAGATGATACCGGGTTGGAACATCTAGTGCCAGTTACAGAGGGAGGCAAGTCTGGCAATACTTCTACCTAAATTGAGAAAGCACAAAATTAGCATCAGCAAAATCAGCATGCTGTTTTGCAACCCAGTAAATTGTTCATTTCTGCATGGACCTTATATGGACTATGGATTTGCTATCATCCATTTTATACTGTTCATGAAAGATAAGCTTAGCTCCCATGGTCACTCCAGAAATTGAAGTGGAAGGAGCAATTGGCAAATACTAGCAGTGCCAAATCAAGGACCATAAGTGGCTATTAATTGGGGGCTTAAAGTCCTCAATTGGCAGCATGGTGGAAAGGCCAGCCATGGGTCTTCCAAGCACCAACTCCATCAAGATAGTGATGCGCTCCCTATTTGTCATCCTTCTGCCTGATTTAAATGCCCCAGCCACCAGCAAACTCGCCTCAAAACGAGGGTATTGAATCTACTCAAGGTCTTAAACCATTGTGTGTTTGGAAGCAGGGTTCTGAAATAATTATTGTCCTGCAACTGCAGTCAAGATTTTCAATTATTTCACTCAAAACAGCTCAAGGCTACCCCACAAACTGCCTACCCCTTCAAAAGATTAAAAGCCGAGGAGTAGAAAGATAGGCTTAGAAGTCTTTACAGAACTGGTGCTAAGAAAAACCAAATGCAATATGCAGGATATAACATCTACAGAAATTAGTTTGAGCCCTGTCACAAGGTGACTGAACAGTAAGTTCAGGACTGCTGAAGACTGCAGAATTCTACCTGTTTGTTCCACATTCCTTTATTGCTGTTTGGGGAAGTTGATTCTCATTATTGCTGACATAATGGATGCTTTTTGGAAAGTATTCCATGTTCTGGTGCCATGGCCACGTGACCATGTTGCGCACTTTGCAGTCTGTTTTTGGAAGATGAGATGCTGCATATTTTAGATGAAATCTATATTTCTTTAAAAAAAATGCACCCATGGGGATTGGAATCAGTAATCCAGAAGCACAGCTTTTGACAGTCAACCAGCAAGAGCAGAATTAAATTGCTTATGATGCCAGAAAGGCACACAGACACATGACAGGAAGATAAACAAGTGCACAAAAGTTTGGAAGGTGTGTCTGGGGCCTTGGACAGTGAGAAGGGAGGAGGTTAATGGGCAAGAGCTGCACCTTCTGCGATTGCATGGGAAGTGCTGTGGGGTTTGAGGAGGTGTTGGGAGGTGAGCAGAAGTGGACAAGGGTGTCCCAGAGGGAACAGTCCCTGTGAGTGCTAACAAGAGAGGAGAGGGGAATGTGTGGTTACTGGTGGTGGCACCCTGCTGGACGTGGTGGGAATGGTAGCTTAAGATCTTTAGGATGCGGAGACTGGACGGGTGAAAAGTGAGGACTCCATTGGCGCTGCTTCCCTCTCTAGTCCAGAATTGGAAGAATTAATTGACTTTGATTCAAATTTCCACGCTGCTTTCACCTTCACCTGGCCCATTGCTGACTCCTTCCTTCCCTTCCTCCCATTTCCAGGGTCAGCCCAGCCACTGATGTCCATTACAAACCCATAGTTATCCTCACTATACATCCTCATAGTCTGCTTCCTGTAAGGACTCCATTCCATTCTCCCAGTTTCTCTGTCTCCATTGCATCTGTTTTAATGATACCATCTCCCACAGGGAGCCTTAAAAGTGTCCACCATTTTTTTCTCAACTGAGGATTCCCTGACACAGTGGTTAACAGGGCCATCAGCCATGTCTGACCATTTCCCACACTTCTGCCCTCATCCCTTCCCTCCCACAACACTGATAGTGTCACCCAGGTCCTCAATTTTCACTTCACCCTCCAAAGGATCATATGCAACCATTTCTGCCACCTCCAGTGGGATGCCAATACCAGACACATATTCCCTTCCTTTCATCAGCATTTCACACTGACCTTTCCCTCTGAGACACTGTGGTCCACTCCTATTTCACTCCCAACATCCCCCCCACCCCCTCCACATCCCCATGGCATCTTCCTATGCAATTGTAGAAGGTGCAACACTTGCCTGTTTACCTCCTCCTTCCTCACTATCCAATGCCCCCAGACACACCTTCCAGGTGAAGCAGCAATTGACCTGCCCTTCACTCAGTCTAGCCTACTGTCTTCGCTGCTCACAATGTGATCTTCTCTTCACTGGGGAGATGATATATAGACTAGGTGACCACCTTGTGGAACATCTGACCCCGAGCTTCCAGTTGCCACTTTAACAATACCATGTTCTCATGCCTAACATTTACGTCTCAGGCCTGCTGCAGTGCTCCAGCAAAGCTCAATGCAAGGTAAACACCTCATCTCTCGCTACAGCCTTTCTGGACTCAACACCGAGTTTAACGATTTCAGAACATGAACACCCTCCTCCATGTTCATTACCCATCTCCACACCCCATGTCCGGTTTTGCATTGGTTGCTTACAGCACAGCCAACACATTTTCAACCATTTACACTTCTTATTAGCACTCTACCCAGCATTTACCTCCCTCCTCATTTATCAGCAATCCCTTTCTTTGCTTCTCCTTTTTTCCCCGGTGTCTCTTGGCACTGTCTCCATTTATTCTATTCTGCCCCTACCTCATACCTCATCGTCAGTGCAAATATCACCCCTTCCTAGCAGCTTTCAGTTCTCATGAAGGGTTACTGGACTCGAAACATTAACTCTGTTTTTCTCTCTCCACAGATGCTGCCAGACCTGCTGAGTCTCTCCAGCAATTCTGGTTTTGTTTCAGATTCCCAGTGTCTGCAGTTCTCTGTTTTATTTACACAAAACTTTTACCATGCCAAGTACAACTCCTGGGGAATGATGGAAGCCGTTTAGCTAACCTGGCTTAGTCAACAGTACATCGTCTTCTTAGGAAGATTTGAAAACAGTTGCAAAATATACTTCCAGGTCTACCAATAGCTGTAAAAACCACTATGGCCCTCAATTTTTCATATCTGGCTGCTTCCAATCTAGTGCTACGAACAACTGCAGTTAGCAAGCTTGCTGTCTACAGATGAATCAAGATCATAAGTGTATTACTTACGAATGTCAATAATGTAACTTTGATTTTAATCTCTCTAGCACAGCGACAATGAGACGTGTGTTTGTGTGTGAGGGGAGAAGTAGGGTAAGTTATTAGCTCTCCTCTCCTTAGCAGCTCAAGGTAGCTTTGTTTCCATCTGGTGCCATTTAATCTTTAACTTTCAAGTCCACTGCGTCTCTTCAAACAGACGTTAAGGAACATCAGACTCAACAGCAGAAGAAGGCCATTTGGCCCTTTGATTCTCCTCCGCCATTCTACCCTTTGCATCTTGCCCAGCCCACATAGGACCTGAGATCAGTCTTGCAGGCTTCAAGAAAGAGACTGCCCTATGCTACTTATGTGAAGCTGTGGAGTTAAAATTTAGAGTCTTTTAAGTATGGTGGTCAAGTCCCAATTCATTAACCTGTAGCTGTGCTAAAGTATGCAGTGGAATGCATACAAAACGGGCCATTTAACGAAATAATAATCCTGACCATCAGTTGTGAAATGCAATTACAATCCATTTATATCTAAGTGGATATGAACTTAGAATGCTACTCAGCAAAGAATAATTTCTAAATGGGGAAATCTGTGACATCTATAGAGCAGGGAAGCAACTGCACTGGTAGTACAATAAAGGAGAACTTGAAACAGGCAGCTGTGATATGGTTTTATGCATTATTGACTTTAGTTTCATTGGAGTCACAATATATAGCCAAAGAAAAGCTGAAGTCATCTAATTAAAGACTCAGAACCCCAGCATGATGGGTATCGAAAAAGTAAACCGTTCTTGACTTCTAGCATTAATTGTTGTAAAAATAAGCTAAATGAGTATTTCTATTACAAAGTGAGCTGAATAAATAAAGCATCAAATGGTCACTGTCTTGCAGCATGTGTTGCTGAAATCATATGGTCAGGAGGTGCCCTGGTGCACATTAATCACATTAATCATTAAATAGGAACACGGTGTTCAAGAAAACAAGTAGAAAGCATCTGTAAAGAAGTTCAAGGAAAATGGTCTCTTGAAGTTAATCTGTGATTGATCAATGTAAAAAAAAAGTTTCTCCTTAAATAAGTATATATCACAGTGATATAAATAAATTTACAGGTGGCAAATGTGAACGCAAACACGGTACCATTAATAATTATTTTATTTTCAGCCAGAAAATTTCAATCATCAATGTTTGCAATTTTTTGGAAACTGGATAAGGAGGGCAGAGTTCACAATCAACAGGGGTCAAATCTGATAGCTCCCAAAGTTGGGCCTGTCCTTTTACTTTCTTCGCTTTTCTTCTCTTTTTTTCTTCTTCCACACCCCTCATCTGCCCTCAGCACCAGGGGTGAATACCAGCAGGCGCCAGCAGCAAGTCCCTGGAGCAGTGAGTCCTGGAGTTCAAGCCAAGGGAACGAACCAAACCATCACGTGAAGTTGTGAGCCCTAGAGCAGTGTGGGAAACGAGCCAAAACAGCACGTGGGCTGTGAGCCCTGGAGCAGCATGGGCTGCGAGCCCCAGAACACCGTGTGGGCTGCGAGCCCCGGAGCAGCGTGTGGGATGTGAGCCCCGGAACAGCGCGTGGGCTGCGAACCCCAGAGGACCGTGTGGGCTGTGAGCCCTGGAACACCACGTGGGCTGTGAGCCTGGAGCAGGGTGAGGAACGAGCTGGTACAGCCTGGGCTGCGCGCCCTGGAAACACGACGTGGGGAATCCCAAATCCCAGAGTGGTGTGAGGGAGGCGAATCCCAGTAAAGCGCAACTTACCATGTTGCTGCTGAGTGTTGGTGAGGAGCAGACTGGAGGCTGATGTGATGTAGGACTGTTGTTGAACTTGGGCTTGGCACCACATGCTGCTGTTTGGAAATCTAACTGGTCTGTAATGTAAATCTTTACCTTTTAATCCTCTTGTATAATAACATTTTTTTTCACTCTGTAAGATTTGTACTTAGGTACTTGTACCTAAGATGGCGCCATTAAAAGGCAGCCATTGTAAAAACTTCACTGTACTCCTGTACTTCTCTACTGGAGTACAAATGACAATAAAGGCTATTCTATTCTATTCAATGGCTAGCTTGCACAGTTTAACGTCTGAATGAACTTTTTAAAGGTAAGGTATAATGTGAAACTGCTGAGAGAAGATTTGAAGACCTGGGGGAGAAAATGAAGCATCACAGGCCAGAATGCATTGCCCCAAGATTTTCAGATGCTGCATTGCAGTGATTGGTGCAGGAGCTAGACAGTAAGAAAGAGGTTCTTTTCCCTTCGTGGCTACAAAGCCCTCCAGACCTGTGCTAAGTAGGCAATAGGAACACATGGACTGACAACAAATGGATTACAATAGTTCAAGGTGGCAGCTCACCACCATCTTCTCAAGGACAATGAGGGATGGGCAACAAATGCTGGCCCAGTCAACAAAGGCCACATCCTATAGATGAGTTTTTAAAATGTTACTGCGATATACAATGCCAGTAAATGGATGTAGCACCGCAATAAGACCTCACACACATGGTCAAGGGCAGTGAATGTATCCTACTAATTGTTCCACAAGCCTCATGTAATGCTGTACTCACCACACCCCCTTCTAATTATTTACCAACAATCTCTTGTCAACCACAACTCGAACCTCACACTCACAGATGTTGCCACATACTTGGATACTCAGCACTGCAAGGTGCATTCTCATCTCACAGCTTGTCTACTTCAAACTAATCCTTGACTCACTTCTCTCTTTTGCAAGACAGGATGGCCCACAATATGGACAGTAACAGCAACTAACTGGTGGGGACTGGGTACAACTCCTTGATGAGTCGCATGGAGGAGGTAGGTGTTGAGTAGATGTGAAACAGGCATCATGAAGTTACAACCAATGGCATTTCTGAAATCAACGTTGACCAAACATTTTTGCGTAATGAATTCTCTAAAATCTCATTTTACCCTCACCCCACTATCTGTTTTGATAAACAAACCACAGATGATGTAACCACATGCATCTTGCTTCCCCTCGCCAGCCGTCTTCCCTCATCCCAATCCTGCTTTGAGCATTTATACTTTCAGATTCTCAAGATCTACAGGCTGATCAGTCAGTGGTGTGGGAGGCTGACAGAAGGGGAGAATAACCTGAACACGAAGGAACATTGTCACTCGATCTGACATCCCTGCAGCCAGCAGCTCAGACACTGGTACTGTGTGAGCCCAAAAAGATAAACAGAGGCAGGGTTTATAAGTTATGAAATCACCAGGGCAAATAGCATTGTGCAGGAGCTAGATCCCCAGAGGATGAAATCGCACTTAGATTTTGCTGCAGGTGACTCAGATGAGGACTCTGATGGAATAGCATAAAGGGGAAGAAAAATCATTGATCTAACAGATATAGTATGGAGGTCAATGAAGTGTTTTTTATTTCATCCTTGTTTTAAAGGATTGGTTTCTCAAAATATCTCTATATATTAAAGACACAATCTAACAACAAAGCAGATTATATGACACCAGCTCAAGAGAAACGGATGGCTAAAGCTGCAGAGCAGTGTGGATGATCTCAAGCTGGCTTTGTATTGTACATGATGTGACACTAGCTGAAACCAACAAGAGACCACACACACTTTGAGAATCTGTTCTCAGCCATCTGTTTTATGCACTATGCAGTGTTACTGTAGTTTTGATAAATCATGAAAACTAGATCATTTTGCCAAGGAATTCCAGTTTGAACTGTAACTCAAGTACTCTTTGTATCTTAAAACAAAAGCGTAGAAAACCTGGGAGCATCAAAGGCCATATTGGAAAACTTGCTTTGAGATTGTGTGGAAATTATTTTTTAAAAGTTTGTGAAATAGAAGCATTTAGTACATTGTATTACAGCTTATTTTACCAATAAGTTACTTGAGAGTGAGAAAGCATACAAAACTCTCATGCAATTGTTATTTAAGTGATTTTTGAGATATTCTTTCGAAGTGCTATTTTTAATTTAATGCATCACTGCAGGGCGTATTACAGCACTCCAGGAATTCCCTGAATGTGAAAAAGCTACAGAGATACCGGAGGTAAAGTTTAACCTGAAGAGGACAGAGCAGGGGAGACAGACAGATAGCAAGACAGGAAACAGAGACAAAAGCCGTTAAGTGGAAAAATGAGCACTGCAGAGGCAGATTGGTATTTAGGATATTTCAATGTTGATTGGATTTTGGGAGCAGTTTCCATTTATTGGCTGCTGATCAGTTTTCTTACAAACTGGACAGCTGAAACCGTCAGACAGAGCAGAAAAGGGCTTCACCAGCGCTCCCTATACACTACAACATTCAGGTTTGCCTCCCTGCCCCTCAAGGAAACCTGCTATGACTGTTCTTTTTCAATAGCTGATTTTCCCCGCAATCTCCCTTCCCTTTTCACCACCACGGATATGGTGCATACAGTAACACATTTCCTTTCTGTGTTCTCAGTATGCTCACTACTGTGGGAGTCAGTTAAGAAAATATACAACCAGTATGGCAATGAGGAGGGGAAGTAGAGAGCCTGTCATATAGTTATAGAGTTGTACAGCATGGAAACAAATCCTTCAGTCCAATTCATCTGCCCCGACCAGACATGCCAATCTGACCGAGTCCCATTTGTTAGCATTTGGTCCATATCCCTCTAATCCCTTCCTATTCATATATCCATCCCGATGCCTTTAAATGTTGTAATAGCACCAGCCTCCACCATTTCTTCTGGCAGCTCATTCCATATACGCACCAACCTCTGTGTGAAGAAGTTTCCCCTTAGATTCCTTTTAAACTTTTCCCCTCTCACCCTTAGTTTCGGACACCCGCACACTAGGAAAAAGACCTTAACTATTCACCCTATCCATACCCCTCATGATTTTATAAACGTCTATAAGGTCACCCTTCTGCCTCCCACTCTGTGGAAATCCCCAAACTATCGAGCCTCTTCCTATAGCTCAAACCCTCCAGTCCTGACAACATCCTTGTAACTACTAATTCAGGTTATTTTACACAAATACAAGTTAAATAAAAAAAAGGACAGTGTTGGAGACATTTAATTGATCAGTCTCCGTTGTGCTCATTTTCCAGTTTAATATTTTAATAAGAGATCGCAGGAACTGCAGATGCTGGAGAATCTGAGATAACAAGGTGTAGAGCTGGATGAACACAGCAGGCCAAGCAGCATCAGAGGAGCAGGAAGGCTGACGTTTCGGGCCTAGACCATTCTTCAGAAGAAGGGTCCAGGCCTGAAACGTCAGC
>NC_063358.1:22203298-22216085 GCF_021869965.1 Rhincodon typus
TGCTGGAAAAGCTCAGCAGGTCTGGCAGCATCTGTGAAGGAACTGAGTTCTGAGGGAGGGTCACCGGACCCGAAACTTTAACTCTTTTTTCCTTCACAGATGCTGCCAGACCTGCTGAGCTTTTCCAGCAACTTTGTTTTTGTTCCTGATTTACAGCATCCACAGTTCTTTCGGTTTTTATTAAGCCTATATTTACATGCATTTAAGGCACCGGGAGGTTCCAATAACTGAACGGACCCTAATTTAACTTCAGCAGAAGGACCTCAGACAGTGGTCTTTCCCCACAGAACTTTGGCAGCAGCTGGCCCAAGCTTTTGAGCATCCCTCAGCCTGACACTCCAGTTTAATATGAGGGAACTGGTGATGCAGATGAGATGTTAGGCTGAGGTCCTGTCTGCTCTCTCAGCTGAATGATGGTGTTTTTGGTGCAAGTGCTCAGAGGAAGATGACATGCCTCTGCATCTTTGTCGATATTTATCCCTCAGCCACTGGCAAAAAACAAGTGATATGGTCATTTATCACACTTTTATTTGTCAAACCCTATAGAATGCAAAATTGGCTGCCACTTTTCCTATATTAAACTCAAAAAGTACTGCATTGATGGCAAAGCGCTTTGGGTCATCGTGAAAGGTGTGATATTCATTCTTTATTTTCATTAATCAAGTTTATTGGCAAAATTGTTAAACTGCAATAAAGTGTGTTATCCAGAAGAACAAATGGCACACTCAAGTTCCATCTCATTTCCTTCTGCCATCTGCTGCTAGCTGGGAAAATTGGCTAAATGATGCTCTGAGATAGCATTAACAAGGCCTGTCTTTTCACCATCTTTTGTTAGTCAATTTTGTTTCCCTGGTCAGAATTAACAAAAAATTAACAAAAAAGACAGGAATTGCATGTTTAGAGTCTCACTAGAGTCTCACTAAAGTGACTGAATCAAAGATCTGGGACTCTCTCCATAGCAGCAATGTGGGTAAATCAACACCACTTAAGTGCAGCAGTTCAAAAAGGCTGATCAACACAATCGCCTCAGAGGCACCTAGAGATAAATATTCACATTACCAGGGAAGACCCACAACCCAATAAAGAATATATGTTAAAACACATTTACAACCATCCATGCCGAACTCAAATGAATGGAGTAATTAGAATCAGAATAGTGGTGAAATTCCCAAAACAGCTTTCAATCATTAGACTATACTGCTGCAAACTCCCAGCCTAAATCTTAAATTGTACAATTAAGGCTAATTACCCTGAGAATTCAAACTCGAGAAGAAGTTTACAGTTTTATTTTCAGCACATGTTACAACAAGATTTTTCTAAATGGTGATGTGATGAATAAGTCCAAAACATGATAAGTAGAAGAGCAGACAAGGTAGAACAGAAGCATGATATAGAGCGGAAAACACAGCTTTCTTCTCCTGATAATAGCACCTTCTGCCTGTGTTCAAAGAGCAGGTCACTGTGGAAGTCAGTTAAATGTTGAAAGATGAACTGTAAGCTTACGTTTTCTAATTTATATTTTAAATGCATAATTTAGTTTACATAGTTTTGTTCCAGTTCCGACATCTGTTCTTGGCAACCTTACACATAATTAATAAATTAATGCACTTGGAAAATATAAAAATAAATTATAGCCGTTAACATAGTTTAAAAATCCTAGGCCGTAATGCTCCTTCTGAGAAATATACAGTACTATATCTAATTTGAAATGCGAAGGGAACACCTGTGCTTTTAAATACATAGCCCCAGGAAACAGTTATTTCTCTATTACTGTGTTAGCATTCGCCATCTAAATAAACTTTAAGGCAAGTTTAATGAACAGGAAACTTCAGGAAACTTAATATAAAAATACGGCTGGTATTTTCAGATATGATCTCGAGGAATACGAAGAGCAAAGAATGGTACAGCACAGGAACAGGCCCTTTGGCCTGCCAAGACTGTGTTGACACATGATGCCTTTCTAAATTAAAAACCTTTTGCCACTATGCAGTCCATATTTCTCTACTCCCTGCCTATTCATGTATCTGTCAAGATGCCTTTTAAACATCGCTATTGTATTCCCTTCCACCACATTCTCTGGCAGCACATTCCAGGCACTTACAACCCTCTGTGTAAAAAACTTACCTCTCACATCTCCTTTAAACTTACCCCTTTTGCCTTAAACCTGTGTCTCCTAGTAATTGATATTTCTATCCTCGGAAAAAGATTCTGGCTATCCATTCTTTCTATGCCTCTCATTATTTTGTAAGCTTCTATCAGGTCGCCCCTCATCCTTCAACTTTCAAGTGACAACAAATCAAGATTGCCCAATCTTTCCTCACAGCTAATACCCTCCAAACCAGGTAACATCCTCGTAAACCATTTCTGTCCAAAGCCTCCACATCCTTTTGGTAGTGTGACGACCAGAACTGGACACAATATTCCAAATGTGGCCTAACTCTGTGGCTCCATGGCACAATGGATAGCACATTAAAGTTAAAGCTTTCTGCAATGATAACAAGCTCTCTCTCAATGTCGGCAAAACAAAAGAACTGATCACTGACTTCAGAAAGAACAGAAGAGAACCCGTCCCCATCTTCATCAATGGAGCAAAGGTTGAAAGGGTTGAGAGTGTCAAGTTCCTTGGAGTGACGATAACCAACAAACTGTCCTGGACGTCCCACGTAGATGAGATGGTCAAGAAGGCACAACAATGCCTCTTCCTCCTCAGGTGGCTCAGGAAATTCAGCATATCCATAATGACCCTCACCAACTTTTACAGATGCACCATAGAAAGCATACTGTCCAGGTGCATAACAGCCTGGTACGGCAACTGCTCTGCCCAGGACCATAAGAAACTACAGAAGGTTGTGGCACAGCCCAGACCACCATGGAAGCCAACCTTCCATCTATTTATACCTCTCATTGCCATGGAAAGGCTGCCAACATTATCAATGACCTGTCCCATCCTAGTGATGCAGTCCTACAGCTTCTTTTGTCAGGAAGAAGACACAGAAGCTTGAACATACACACAACAACAGGTTCAAGAACAGCTTCTTCCCTGTCATTATCAGACTAATGAATGGACTCTGTAATTTGAAATAATGTAGATCTTGCTAATGTTGATCTTGCTTCGTGCACCTCCTGTGTAGTGTAACCTGTATGCCTCACTCTGTCTAAGCACCCTATGATCAGTATGTCCTTGCTAACTATGATTTGCCTGTACTGCTTGCAAATAAAGCTTTTCACTGTACTTAGGTACACGTGATTAAAATACATCAAATCAAATCATAACTAAAGCTCTATAAAGCTGCAACATGACTTGCCAAATATGAAAACAAAATTAGCCTTCAACCACTAAAACAGATTGAAGATAATCTCAAATGCTAACAGAACCACATTTTATAAAGGATATAAACTGTTCCTGGAAGGGTCAAAGGAAGATTTACCAGAATGATTCTAGAGGTGAGGGATTTTAGGTGTGCCACAATGACAAGGCACAACCCGTCAGCGTGGGTTTATAGGGCTCAATAAGTCTCCTTTTAATTTTTCTCGTTAAAATTTGATACATTGATTACATAAGATGCAGATACAAAAGATTAGAAATAGATATTGGAAGGACTGCATATATTCTTTTTGAGGTAAAAACTGGTAAATATTCATTCACTTGCTATTGAATAGAGATACAGTCATGAGGTTGGTAGTCCATGAGTGTTAGTGAGGTCTGTGTGCAGGTGTCAGTTGTTGCGAGTGTAAAGTAGCAGAGAGAAGATGGAGTGCTCAGAAGATCAATGAGTTTTCTCCTGCCCTGCTGAGTTTTCCACCTAATCTTGGAGGTGGCACTAACCTGGGCCAGTATCTGTGTCCAGACCAGCTGTGCTTCATGCCTTGGTCTCCTCTCATGGTCAGCCAGGTAGAGAATGGCCCTTCCTCAACCACTCTGTCCACCCGCACCCCCAGGTCCCTCTCTGGAAAGTGGGTTATCACCTTCCCTTTAAGATATTTCAGTTTCCTAAGAGGCTGCTGTCTGCTGTAGACCCTGGTTTGCAGCATCTGAAGCGTGAGCAGCTGCGCTTAAAGTACACTGTGGCTCAGCTTGTTGTCCTGCACATCTTGGCAGCAATGAGAATTGTGCCTCTCCTACCACATGTCTGCATGAGAAAGACACCAAAGAAGCCGGTTGTATAATTAATAAGGTGAGGAGTGGAAGATGGCATGAGGAAAGTCAATAAGAGTCATGATGTGACACCAGTCATTAAACTCCTCACAAATACCATACAGCTAAAAATGGGGGGATCCAACCAGTTTCTTAATTTGTCTTAATGCAGGTGTCCCAAGTATTATTACACTCACTGCAAAAAGTTGAAAAGAACGAGCACTGAAGAACTCGACTGAAGAATGAGCACTGCTGTCTCACATCACCAGGGACCCAGGTTCGATTCCTCCCTCGGGCGACTGTCTGTGTGGAGTTTGCACATTCTCCCCGTGTCTGCTGGGTTTCCTCCGGGTGCTCCGGTTTCTTCCCACAGTCCAAAGATGTGCATGTTAGATGGATTGGCCGACTAAATTACCCATAGTGTGCAGGGATGTGCAGGCTGGGGGGCGGGGTTAGCCATGGGGAATGAAGGGTTACAGGGATAGGGTCTTTGGGGGGGGTGGGGTGGGTCTGGGTGGAATGCTTTTCGGAGGGGCAGTGTGGACCCGTTGCTGAATGGCCTGCTTCCACACTGTAAGGGTTCTATGAATCTACGAACAATAATCAGTTTGCAAACTAAGGCAATAAAGGTACTGAGAGAATTTTACTGTCTTTTGAGGTCTCAGCCTTCTTGATGAATCCACTGTTCCTGGACAACAGAGATCAATTACTGAGACAACAAGGTGCAGAGCTGGATGAACACAGCAGGCCAAGCAGCATCATAGGAGCAGAAAGGCTGACGTTTCGGGCCTAGACCCTTCATCAGAAAAGGGGGAGGGGAAGGGGGTTCTGAAATAAATAGGGAGAGAGTTGGGGGCGGATGGAAGATGGATAGAGGAGAAGATAGGTGGAGAGGAAACAAACAGGTCGAAGAGGCGGGGATGGAGCCAGTAAAGGTGAGTGTAGGTGGGGAGTTAGGGAGGGGATAGGTCAGTTCAGGGAGGACGGACAGGTCAAGGGGGCGGGATGAGGTTGCGGCTTGAGGTGGGAGGAGGGGATAGGTGGGAGGAAGAACAGGTTAGGGAGGCAGGGACGAGCTGGACTGGTTTTGGGATGCGGTAGGGGGAGGGGAGATTTTGAAGCTTGTGAAATCCACATTGATACCATTGGGCTGCAGGGTTCCCAAGCGGAATATGAGTTGCTGTTCCTGCAACCTTCGGGTGGCATCGTTGTGGCACAGCAGGAGGCCCAGGATGGACATGTCGTCTGAGGAATGGGAGGGGGAGTTGAAATGGTTTGCGACTGGGAGGTGCAGTTGTTTATTGCGAACCGAGCGTAGGTGTTCTGCAAAGCGGTCCCCGAGCCTCCGCTTGGTTTCCCCGATGTAGAGGAAGCCACACCGGGTACAGCGGATGCAGTATACCACATTGGCAGATGTGCAGGTGAACATCTGCTTGATGTGGAAAGTCTTCTTGGGGCCTGGGATGGGGGTGAGGGAGGAGGTATGGGGGCAGATGTAGCACTTCCTGCGGTTGCAGGGAAAAGTGCTGGGGGTGGTGGGGCTGGCGGAGAGTGTGGAGCGGACAATGGAGTCATGGAGAGAGTGGTCCCTCCGGAAAGCAGATAAGGGTGGGGAGGGAAAGATGTCTTTGGTGGTGGGGTCGGATTGCAGATGGCAGAAATGTCAGAGGATGAGGCGTTGGATCCGGAGGTTGGTGGAGTGGTACGTGAGGACGAGGGGGATTCTTTTTTGGTTCTTATTGCGTGGACAGGGTGTGAGGGATGAGTTGCGGGAAATGTGGGAAACACGGTTGAGGGCGTTCTCGACCACCGAGGAGGGGAAGTTACGGTCCTTGAAGAACGAGGACAACTGAGATGTACGGGTGTGGAATGCCTCATCCTGGGAGCAGATGCGGTGGAGGCGAAGGAATTGGGAATAGGGGATAGCATTTTTGCAGGAAGGTGGGTGGGAGGAGGAGTATTCTAGGTAGCTGTGGGAGTCGGTGGGCTTGAAATGAATATCGGTTTCTAGGTGGTTGCCCGATATGGAGACAGAGAGGTCCAGGAAGGGGAGAGAGGTGTTAGAGATGGTCCAGGTAAACTTAAGGTTGGGGTGGAAGGTGTTGGTGAAGTGGATGAACTGTTCGAGCTCCTCGTGGGAGCACGAGGCGGCGCCGATACAGTCATCAATGTAACGGAGGAAGAGGTGGGGTTTAGGGCCGGTGTAAGTACGGAAGAGGGATTGTTCCACGTAACTTACAAAGAGACAGGCGTAGCTTGGGCCCATGCGGGTATCCATGGCCACCCCCTTTGTCTGTAGGAAGTGGGAGGAATTGAAAGAGAAGTTGTTGAGGGTGAGGACGAGTTTGGCTAAGCGGATGAGGGTGTCAGTGGAGGGGGACTGGTCGGGCCTGCGGGACAGGAAAAAGCGGAGGGCCTTTAGGCCATCTGCATGGGGAATGCAGGTGAAGAGGGACTGGACATCCATGGTAAAGATGAGGTGTTGGGGACCGGGGAATTGGAAGTTCTGGAGGAGGTGGAGGGCGTGGGTGGTGTCGCGGACATAGGTAGGGAGTTCCTGGACCAAGGGGGAGAAAATGGAGTCCAGATAGTTGGAGATCAGTTCGGTGGGGCAGGAGCAGGTGGAGACAATGGGTCGACCAGGGCATTCAGGTTTGTGGATTTTGGGAAGGAGATAGAAGCGGGCAGTGCGGGGTTGGGGAATGATGAGGTTGGAGGCCGTGGATGGGAGGTCACCTGAGGTGATGAGGTTATGGATGGTTTGGGAGATGATGGTTTGGTGCTCAGGGGTGGGGTCATGATCAAGGGGGCGGTAGGAGGAGGTGTCGGAGAGTTGGCGTCTGGCCTCGGCGATGTAGAGGTCAGTGCGCCATACTACAACTGCGCCTCCCTTGTCCGTGGGTTTTATGCTGAGGTTGGGATTGGAGTGGAGGGAGCGGAGGGCTGCACGTTCTGCGGGGGAGAGATTGGAGTGGGTGAGAGGTGTGGAGAGGTTGAGGCGATTGATGTCTCGACGGCAGTTGGAGATGAAGAGGTCGAGGGAGGGTAGGAGGCCTTCGGGTGGTGTCCAGGAGGAGGGGATGTGTTGGAGGCGGGAGAAGGGGTCAGTAAGGAGAGTTAGGTTCACGGTTGAAGAAGTAAGCGTGGAGGCGGAGGCGGCGGAAAAACTGCTCTATGTCCAAGCGTGAGCGGTATTCGTTGATCTGTGGGTGGAGTGGGACAAAGGTGAGCCCTTTACTGAGGACTGACCGTTCGTCCTCAGTAAGGGGGAGGTCTCGGCAGGGCTGGGTGCTATTGTCCCCTCTGGAGCTGCTGGCTGTGGAGGCTGTGGGCGGAGCGACGTCGGCGTCGGCTGTGGGCGGAGTTGTGTCGGCGTCTGCTGTGGGCGGAGTTGTGTCGGTGTCGGCGGTGGGCAGAGTTGCGTCGGCGGTGGGCGGAGTGGCGTCGGCAGTGGGGGGAGCAGGGTAGGCGGCGACAATAGCGGTGACGGTAGTCGTGACTTCAGTGTTGGTGGTGTTGGTCTCGGAAATGGAGGCGGTGGCAACGGCAGCGATGGTGTTCGCTGTCCCGGAAGTGGGGAACCCGGTGGTGGCGGATGTGACGTCATCTGTGGGTTCTCCGATAGTGGCCTCATGGCCAATGGCGGCAGGCCCATTGTGGGGAAGGTCCTGGGTACGGCTGGGGATTTGGAGTTGGAGGAAGCCCGTTTTGGGTGGTAGGCACCAGTAAGTTTACTGTATTTACGGTTTTTAGTGTCCAATGAAGCTGAGTAGAATTGTGAGTTCAGGTTGTGGATCCTACGAAGAATAAAAAATAGGAGAGGTCCTTTGCAGGTCTGGGAGAGATCAATTACTGATAGGACCATCATTAAATTTACATCGTAAAAGGAGAAATAGTTGCTACAAACTCCATTAAATCTTTGTGGTCAGCCCTCTTCCAGATTAGCACAAGCACATGCTTTTGTCACTAACTACAAAATCCAGATCAAAAGATTTATTTCCACTTCATAATGCACTTTGCAGAGGTTAATTAAATAGATCACTGTTAAATCTTTCACACATAGTATATTTGTTGAGCTGAAAGCTCCGATATTTTGGTTCTGTCAATTTCATAGAGTTTCACAGAGTGTTTCCCTCCGTGCACCCTGACGATTTCTCTCACATAATCTTCATCTTCTCACCTCATTAATAATGCACCTGATCTCCACAGCACCCTTTTCACGCAATCGTGCGATTAGCAGAGGCAGAATTGGACACCAGTGCTGGGATCTTGCATCATTTATGCCATGTACATCATATTCAAACCCCAGCTTCATACTAGCCAAGAGCTATCGTTTTAAACATGTGTTGCTTGACCACAATTTGAAGGGCGATGTGAAGAAAGGGAAGTTGGCAGCCCGGTTTGTGGGCACTGGAGGTCATAAAGTATGGAAACAGACCCTTTAGTCCAACTGGTACACACTGACCATGTTCCCAAACTAAACTAATTCCACTTGCCTGCATTTGGCCCATATCCCTCCAAACCTTTCCTATTCATGTACTTGTCCAAAAGTCTTTTAAATGTTGTAATTGTACCTGCATCCACCACTTCCTCTGGCAGTTCTTTCCACACACAAACCAAAAAAGTTGCCCTTCACTTCCTTTTTAAATTTTTCTCTTCTCACCTTATGTCTCCTAGTTTAGAACACCCCCCACCATAGAGTAAAGACCCTTGCTATTCACCTTATCCATGCCCCTCATGATTTTATAACCCTCTATAAAGTCAAGCCTGAACCTCCTAGTCTCCAGTGAAAACAGTAACGTCAGCCTCTCTGCTCCTATGATGCTGCTTGGCCTGCTGTGTTCATCCAGCCCTGCACCTTGTTGTCTCGGATTCTCCAGCATCTGCAGTTCCTACTATCTCTGATTCGATTTTAACCCCAGCCTATCCAGCCCAGTTTTATAACTGAAACTGTCCATTCCTGGCAACATCCTGGTAAATCTTTTCTGAACCCAGTGCAGTTTAATAATATCCTTCCTATAGCAGGGCAACCCGAACTGGACACAGTATTCTAGAAGAGGCCTCACCAATGTCCTGTACAACCTCAACATGACATCCCAACTCTTACACTCAAAAGTCTGAGCAATAAAGGCAAGCATGCTTTGCCACTTCTGCCACCTAAAATCCAATCCGACAAGCGAAGAGATATTTCCCTCCCTACCCCAATCTGCCTTTCGTAGGGACGTATCTCTCCACAACTCCCTCGTCCGCTCCATACTCCCCACTAACCTCACCACCCCCGGCACCTTTCTCTGCAACTGCAGGAAGTGCTACACCTGCCCCTACACCTCCTCCATCACCTCCATCCAAGGCACAAAACAAAGCTTCCACATTAGGATGGCGTTCACCTGTACATCCACCAACTTGGTCTACTGCATCTGCTGCTCCCGATGTGGCCTCCTCTACATCGGTGAGACCAAGCAGAGGCTCGGAGACCGTTTTGTAGAGCATCAGTGCTCTGTACACGACAAGCGACAACACCTTCTGGTCGCGAATCATTTTAACTCCTCAGCCCACTCCCTGGGTAAAAAGTCCATCCTGGGCCTCCTCCAGTGTCACAATGACACCACCTGCAAACTGAAGGAGCAGCACCTCATATTCCGCCTCGGGAGCCTGCAGCTCGACAGCCTAAGCATGGATTTCATCAGTTTTAAAATCTCCCTACCCTCAGCCTCATCCCATATCCAACCCTCCCTCTCATCCCCACCTCCTTGACCTGACACAACCTGTCCATCTTCTCTCCCACCTATCCACTCCTCCCACCTCACTGACCAATCCCCACCACTCTCTACCTGCACTCACGTATTACCATCCCACCTACCTTCTCCAGCCCCACCTGTCCTCTCTGTTTATTTCCCAGCTCCTTTCCATCTCCCCATTTCTGAAGAAGTCAGCTTTCCTGCTCCTCTGATGCTGCCTGGCCTGCTGTGTTCCTCCAGCTCCACACTGTGTTATCTCCGCTTTCTTAACCATGTTGTCTTCCTGTGACACTAAATCAAAGAATTTTGTACCTGAACCCCTAGGTCTCTCTTTTCTACAACATTACCCAGAACCCTACCAGTAACTGTATAAGTCCTGCCCTGTTTGTTTTAGCAAAATGCATTTATCCAAATTAAACTCCATCTACCATTCCTCAGCCCGTCAACCCAATTGATCAAGATCTCTTTGTCATCTTAGATAACCTACTTCACTGTTCACAATATCACCAATTTTGGTGTCATCTGCAAAATTACTAACCCTGCTTCCTATATTCTCATCCAAATCGTTCATATAAATGACAAACAAAAGTGGACCTCATACCGATCCCTGTGGAACACCGCTGGTCACAGGCTTCCAGTCCAAAAAACAACTCTCTACTATCATCCTCTGTCCCCTACCATTAAGCCAATTTTGCATCCAATTGGCATACTCACCCTGAATGCCATGTGATCCAACTTTACTAATTAGTCTACCATGCGGAACCTTGTCAAAGGCTTTACTAAAGTCCAAACAACATCTACTGCTCTACCCTCATTAATCTTTTTGGTTACTTCCTCAAAAAACTCAATCGAGTTAGTGAGACATGATTTCACACACACAAAGCTATGCTGTAAGGTTTTGGAGTAGATCTGTAGCGCGGGTTGTGGGTGTTGAGGTTGGTTGGCTCGCCGAGCTGGTTTGTTGTTCTGCAGACGTTTCGTTACCATGCTTGGTAACATCCTCAGTGCAGCCTCTGATGAAGCGTCGGTGTGTTTTTCTGCCTGGTTTTTAAACTCTGGGGTCCGTTGCGATGGATTGCCTCACTTCCGGGTTTCTTCCGTAGTGGAATGTCTGATCAGACAAACAGGAAGGAAACTAACTACAAGAGTACATGAACACCGACTGGCTACAAAAAGACACGACCAATACTCACTCATCTCAATCCACATGGACAAGGAGAACCACGACTTCGACTGGGACAACACCAAGATCCTGGGACAGGCTAGGCAGAGACAAGCACGAGAATTCCTGGAAGCATGGCACTCCATGAAGCATGCTATTAATAAACACATTGAACTCGACCCCATATACATTCCACTACTGAGAAAACCCGGAAGTGAGGCAATCCATCGCAACGGACCCCAACGGACAGGCAGGAAAACACACCGATGCTTCATCAGAGGCTGCACTGAGAATGTTACCAAGCATGGTAATGAAACATCTGCAGAACAACAAACCAGCTCGGTGAGCCAACCAACCTCAAAGCTATGCTGACTCTCCCTAATCAGTCCTTGCCTCTCCAAATGCATGTAAATCCTGTCTTTCAGAATCACCTCCATCAACTTACCCACCACCGATGTCAGGCTCACAGTTCTATAGTTCCCAAGCTTCTCGTTATTGCCTTTCTTAAATAAAAGCACAACATCAGCCACCCTCTACAGATGATACGAATATTTCTGCTAGGTGCCCCGCAATTTCTTCCCTAACTGCCCACAGCGACCTGAGATACACTTGATCATGTCTTGGAGATTTATCCACCTTTATGTTTTCTAAGACCTCCAGCACTTCCTCTTCTGTAATGAGAGAAAGGGAGAAATTAAGTGAATTGAAACTGGTTGGCACAGCTGTTGGTGTCAGAAGGTGGCAAACATGAAATGGCGTTTCAGTGCAGGACTTAACTTTTGCTGTTGGTTCAGAAAAAGAAGATGGTGGAATTTTGAACGTGGCCTTCAATTTGTCCACTTTGTTTGCCAGAAGCATGCTGTTCAAGGAAAAACGAGCCTTGAATTTCCTGTGCGTCATTGTGTGGTGTTGGCCCAGATTCCCTTTTTACTTATTGATGTACTTTGGTGACATAAGAGGCAAACGCAGTTGTGAACAGAAATTCCTTTTCCCATGTGGAGGTTGTTTATTTGAAGTTTCTTTTCAGATGGTTTGGGTTCATCAGTTATCATTGTTGCTTCACTCTGTAGTTCGTGATGTAACTCTGCTGCTGGTCACTCTGTAGGTTGTCCTCTAGATCCATTATTCTTGAACATTCAAAATGCTCCTGGCTGCTTTCAAGCTCAGTTGCATGAATGGCCACAACTGTATTTGTGATTTGCTTCCAAACGCCTCTAGTTGGCTTGTGCTGCTTGATATTGAACATGGGCTGTGACAGGATTCCCTGTTTTTTTTCTTGCATGGACCTATTGGAAAAGCAACTCATGAAAAAAAAAACTGTAGGTCTACAGAAAACAGGCAGAGGAGCAGGGATAGCTGAGCTACTCTTGCAGTGTCCATATAAACACAATGGGATGAATAGCCTCCTATGTTTCTAGTACTGCAATATACTGGCTTCACACATCAGCCCCCAGTATAATTCTCATTCACTTGTTTGTACTGCCATCCTAAAACTTACTTTACTCTGCAATGATAGCCGATTCAAACCAAACAACCACAATGCAACAAACTGGCAAAGCCTGTTAAAAACATGCACTTTTCTCAAGCTTTGCAGCTTCCAGAAGTCAAAGACATGTAGCAGGATGATGATCAACATGGATGAGGTGAGAGAATATGAGAGGTTGGTGAGATTGACTGGAAGGGGCACACATGGTGAGGAAATGCAGGAGGGCAGTGAGAGACTGTCAGAGACACACACAGGGAGGGCAGTGA